>NW_024423564.1:15048194-15049523 GCF_017311325.1 Ursus maritimus
CTTGCATTCCCACCAACAATGTAGGAGGGATCCCCTTTCTCCACATCCTCTCCAACAATTGTTGTTTCTTGCCTTGTCTATTTTTGCCATTCTAACTGGCGTAAGGTGGTATCTCAGTGTAGTTTTGATTTGAATTTCCCTGATGGCTAATGATTTTGAACTTTTTTTCATGTGTCTGTTAGCCATTTGTATGTCTTCATTGGAAAAGTGTCTGTTCATATCTTCTGCCCATTTTTTGATTTGTTTATTTGTTTCTCGTGTATTGAGTTTCAGAAGTTCTTTGTAGATCTTGGATACCAGTCTTTTATCTGTAGTGTCATTTGCAAATATATTCTCCCATTCCGTGGGCTGCCTCTTAGTTTTTTTGACTGTTTCCTTGGCTGTGCAGAAGCTTTTTATCTTGATAAAATCCCATAAGTTCATTTTATCTTTTATTTCTCTTGCCTTTGGAGATGAAAACCATTGACATTCTAATTAATAACATTTATTTAATGGGACAACTAATACACTTGGCTCAAACTAAATTTCTACTTTCTTATGAATATTCTGTTGATCGGTAAATTTGAGTTAAGCATTCTGAAATTATGTTTGCTCAGTTCTCCACTTTCTTTTTTTGTTTGAATACTGTGAAAACTCATTCATATAGTGGGCTCTGATGTCACTGGATTTTACTTGGCAAAAAATGCATTATTGCTTATGAGGTGAAGTCCTGTTCTTTTTTTCATTAGCCCTCAAGAAAATGGTATTACTTGAAAGTAGCTGGTGTGGGAACACAAATACACAGGGACAATGAAATAAATATTAGGCCTTAGTTATAAGGTGGCTATCTGGTTGCTTATGCTATTTGCCTTCTGATTATCTTCAGAAAGAAAACAAAAATCAGAAAATTTCCATGGAAAACACTCAGACCCCAAGGGGTTTGTGGATTTCAGGCTGAGAAACACCCAGATTATAGGCAAATTTAAGCTGCCAGTGCCCTCTTTCCCTCTGGGCTCTACCCTGTTTCCTACAGTACCTTCTCAGGAGGGGGGTGGGGGATGGGGTCTAGAAAACCAGTTTAGAGCTTACTAAGCAGAAAGAAATGTGCACTTGCTAGAGTTCTATTTATAATTCTTTGACTCCTCCCAGTAAAACTCTCCTGTTTTAGCAGTGAGCCTAATTGGTTTTGATCTATTATCAGTGCTCTAATTCCTTAACGAAGAATAGGGAAGTAGCAGGAAGAAAGTTTCCTTCCCTCTTTTCCACCCAAATCTTTGTGACCCGTGGAACTTTTGTTCTGTGGTTAACAACCTCTCAGCACTTAAACCTCTTCACAGAGACTTGCTTCTC
>NW_024423564.1:15049533-15050864 GCF_017311325.1 Ursus maritimus
CTTGCATTCCCACCAACAATGTAGGAGGGATCCCCTTTCTCCACATCCTCTCCAACAATTGTTGTTTCTTGCCTTGTCTATTTTTGCCATTCTAACTGGCGTAAGGTGGTATCTCAGTGTAGTTTTGATTTGAATTTCCCTGATGGCTAATGATTTTGAACTTTTTTTCATGTGTCTGTTAGCCATTTGTATGTCTTCATTGGAAAAGTGTCTGTTCATATCTTCTGCCCATTTTTTGATTTGTTTATTTGTTTCTCGTGTATTGAGTTTCAGAAGTTCTTTGTAGATCTTGGATACCAGTCTTTTATCTGTAGTGTCATTTGCAAATATATTCTCCCATTCCGTGGGCTGCCTCTTAGTTTTTTTGACTGTTTCCTTGGCTGTGCAGAAGCTTTTTATCTTGATAAAATCCCATAAGTTCATTTTATCTTTTATTTCTCTTGCCTTTGGAGATGAAAACCATTGACATTCTAATTAATAACATTTATTTAATGGGACAACTAATACACTTGGCTCAAACTAAATTTCTACTTTCTTATGAATATTCTGTTGATCGGTAAATTTGAGTTAAGCATTCTGAAATTATGTTTGCTCAGTTCTCCACTTTCTTTTTTTGTTTGAATACTGTGAAAACTCATTCATATAGTGGGCTCTGATGTCACTGGATTTTACTTGGCAAAAAATGCATTATTGCTTATGAGGTGAAGTCCTGTTCTTTTTTTCATTAGCCCTCAAGAAAATGGTATTACTTGAAAGTAGCTGGTGTGGGAACACAAATACACAGGGACAATGAAATAAATATTAGGCCTTAGTTATAAGGTGGCTATCTGGTTGCTTATGCTATTTGCCTTCTGATTATCTTCAGAAAGAAAACAAAAATCAGAAAATTTCCATGGAAAACACTCAGACCCCAAGGGGTTTGTGGATTTCAGGCTGAGAAACACCCAGATTATAGGCAAATTTAAGCTGCCAGTGCCCTCTTTCCCTCTGGGCTCTACCCTGTTTCCTACAGTACCTTCTCAGGAGGGGGGTGGGGGATGGGGTCTAGAAAACCAGTTTAGAGCTTACTAAGCAGAAAGAAATGTGCACTTGCTAGAGTTCTATTTATAATTCTTTGACTCCTCCCAGTAAAACTCTCCTGTTTTAGCAGTGAGCCTAATTGGTTTTGATCTATTATCAGTGCTCTAATTCCTTAACGAAGAATAGGGAAGTAGCAGGAAGAAAGTTTCCTTCCCTCTTTTCCACCCAAATCTTTGTGACCCGTGGAACTTTTGTTCTGTGGTTAACAACCTCTCAGCACTTAAACCTCTTCACAGAGACTTGCTTCTCTC
>NW_024423564.1:15050874-15221139 GCF_017311325.1 Ursus maritimus
CCCCCCCCCCCCCCCCCCCCGCCCTGGCAGTTCTTACGGAAGCAGCTCTCCTCTGAGGAGCCTTCTTGCAGCCCTCTCTGGGTTGGAGTCCCTCCTCCTCTTTCTCCTTTCGAACCACCTGCTTCACTGAAGCCCATGCCATCTGCCATCTGACCTAACCATTTTATTCTTTGCTACTTCCTGACCTTCTGTATAAACCTCTTGGTCACTGAAGACTTGGCACCTGCTCACAGTCTTCATCTCCACTCCAGATCCTTCCATTGTCCTGGGTGACTTCCACATCCACTTCTGCATATGAACCATGAAACATCCAGGCTTCCTAATTCCTTGAACGTTTATGTCCATTGACCTTCACCTCCACATCATTTCAACATCTCACTCTTATGGCTCCACTTGGGTAAATTTCCCTAATAAAACTGGAACCCACCTTATAGGGTGGTTGTTAGGATTAAACGAGGTAAGGCTTTTTTTTAGCACAATGAGGACACATAATAATCATCACTTAGTAAATGTTAGCTGTTATTATTGCACTAATTTATATCCACAGGGCTGGAGGGTGGTGGAAATAGGGCAAAAAGATTTCCATTTCTACAGATCTTACTGGGAATGTGGGAGATTCTGAAACACTAGAAAGGGAGCATGGCTGGGGAGGGTCTGAGAAGGCCCAGTGGTATGAGCAGTTCCCTCCCCAACAGCAATCTCAGCTGAACCCACAGGTGGGCTTATATATACACACTAACTTTAATTAAAAATAGGTGAGTTGAAAAGTTCACCCATAACTTTATGAAATGGCGTACATAACATAAAATTTTGAATTAGGCCAGCCTCTTGTCCAATAATGTTACAAACCATACAGATAAGCCTCTGGCTATTCATTTGACCATTGACAAGGCAAGAAGAAAAGTGACAGAACTAACATTTATTGATCATTTACCATGTGTTGGGTACTATCTTAGGTAGTTTACATTTTACATTTCATTTTAAATTTATGTTTTCTCATGTATAAAAAACAAGAGTTCTAAGTTTCAAAATTCTCATTTGAATTCTCTTGATAATGTAAATAATCTGGAGAAATGAACCTCATTGACCCTTGGGAAAATGAGCAAGCTCTTTTTTTTTTTTTAAGATTTATTTATTTATTTTAGAGAGAGAGAGAGAGACAGGGGGAGAGCATGGAAGCGAGCGCAAGGGGAAGAGGGAGAGGGAGAGAAGCAGACTCCCCACTGAGTCAGGAGCCCAACATGGGGCTTGAACCCACAACCCTGAGATCATGACCCGAGCTGAAATTAGGAGTCAAATGCTTAACTGACTAAACCACCCGGGCACCCTGTGCAAGCTCTTATTTTTAAAAACAACTTACATTTCTGCATTTTTTATGCCTTATAAAAATAAAACTGTTGTCCTTCACTGTAAGATTTCCTTGTACTACTTCAAAAAGCTTTCTTCATTTTAGCCTCTAATTGTTTTGTGACCTATTAGCAAATGTAATGCATAGGAAAGCATGTGGTTCCTACATGTATTTTTAGAATTGGCATATGACTTTAAGTCAACTTTAATCTACAATAAAAATGTTTTGAATGAGCTGGTGTGATTAATGATGGGATGTAGATGAACTATAGCAAAAAATTACTCCATTATTAGAATAATTTCTAAAAATTTAACTGTAGTAGAATAAAAATGTATTTATTGGCAAAGGAGGAAAAATTAGTCATTCAAGCCAGTTGGTAGAAAATGCTACTTAACAGTTCTAACATAAAAGTGTTTAAAAGGTTCCAAGGAGAAGAAAACATTTTCTGATCTCTCTTACTCCTAGTAACCTCTATGCCCTTTAAAACTCCATGGTGTACACAGTATAACATCTTAGGAATACAAGTTGACCTGTTTTCCAAAGGAAAAAATATATATATCTTGGAACTTCATTAAACAAACACTACAATAGAAAATTATAAATTGCTTTGAAAGACTTGTCCAGTGAAGGGAGTGGAAGAGGAATAAGTGAAATTGGTAGAGAAGGACTAATTATTTCAGGAAAATGAACAAATGAGTAGAGGATATTTTTCTTTTTTTTTATTTGAGAGACAGAAAGCACATGTGGGGGGGGCAGGGAGGAGGCAGAGATAGAGGGAGAGAATCTTTTTTTTTTTCAGATTTATTTATTTTTAGAGACAGAGAGAGAAAGAGAACAAGCACAAGCAGGAGGGGGAGAGGGAGAGGGCATCCCAAGCCGACTCCATGCTGAGTGTGAGCCCGATGAGGGGTTCCATCTCACAACCCTGAAATGACAACCTGAGCTGAAACCAAGATGCTTAACCCACTCTGCCACCCAGCACCCTAAAGGGATAGAGAGAATCTTAAGCAGGCTCCATGCTTAGCTCAGAGTCCAAGGCGGGGCTCAATCTTACGACCCTGAGATCATGACCTGAGAAAAAATCATTACTCAACTGACTGAGCCACCCAGGCACTCCCGGAAGAGATTTTTCAATCTTGTGGGTTTATTTCTTTATTTCTCTATGTTCCATTGATCAGTGTGTCTATTTTTTGTGCCAGTACCATACTGTTTTGATTAATACAGCTTTCCTAGTATATCCTGAAATCCAGAATTGTGATACCTCCAGCTTTGTTCTTCTTTCTCAGGATTGCTTTGGCTATTCAGGATCTTTTGTGGTTCCACAGAATCTTTAGGATTATTTGCTCTAGTTCTGTGAAAAATATTGTTATTTTGATAGGGGTTGTATTGAGTCTATAGATTGCTTTGGGTAGTATGGATATTTTAGCAATATTAATTTTAACAATCCATGAGCATGGAATGTCTTTCATTTGTGTTGTCTTCAATCTCTTTCATCATTTTTTTTCTTTTATCATTGTTTTATAGTTTCAGAGTATAAGTCTTATACCTCCTTAGTTAATTTTATTCCTAGGTATTTTATTCTTTTTGGTGCAATTGTGAATGGGTAAATGGGATTGTTTTCTTAATTTCTCTTTCTGCTACTTCATTATTAGTGATAGAAAAACAACCAATTTCTGGGTGTTAATTTGGTATCTTGCAACTTCACTGAATTTATTACTTATAATTGTGTGTGTGTGTGTGTGTGTGTGTGTGGCCTTTGGAATTTTCTCTGTATAGTACCATGTCATCTGTCAATAGTGACAGTTTAATTTCTTCCTTACCAATATGCATGCCTTTCATTTCTTTTTCTTGTGTGATTGCCATGGCTAGGACTTCCCAGTACTGTGTTGAGTAAAAGTGGCAAGAGTGGACATCCTTGTCTTGTTCTTGATCTTAGAAGAAAAGCTATCAGCTTTTTGACATTACTTTCCCTCCCCCCTCCTTTTTTTTTTGCAATCATAGTTTTTTGATATTCCCTTTTTAGATGACAATTTGGCAATTTTCTTTCTGGGAACCTATGTTCCAAACAATTGCAATTCAAAGATTTTAATCTCACAAGAATATTCATTGTAGCACAGTGTCTTATAATAATAGTGAAAATTTGGGAACAACTTAAGTGGTGAACCATTCTTAAGTAAGCCAAAGAATGATTATATAAAATCCACAACATGTTTTCTTTTTTTTTTTTTAAAGATTTTATTTATTTATTCGACAGAGATAGAGACAGCCAGCGAGAGAGGGAACACAAGCAGGGGGAGTGGGAGAGGAAGAAGCAGGCTCATAGCGGAGGAGCCTGATGTGGGGCTCGATCCCGTAACGCCGGGATCACGCCCTGAGCCGAAGGCAGATGCTTAACCGCTGTACCACCCAGGCGCCCCCACAACATGTTTTCTTTATATTATTTCTCCACATTTTTAGGCTTTATTCAGCAATTATTGATTACCCATTGTATGTCAGAAACTGTTCTATGTATTTGGGGTGTAGTGATGAACTAGACAGACAAAGTCCTTATTTCTTAGAGCATATGTTTTAGTAGTAGAGGCAGGCATTAAACAATAAACAAACAAGATAATTTATAATACTCCCTAATTACATACACCTCTCTGGCCTCATCTCCTGTTTTCTTCCATTTCTCACTCCGTCTCTTCTTCACTCACTGTATTACAGGGAGCCCTAATCGTTTGAGCAACGTTGGCATTCTTGATGTTTCCAAGCGCATACTAGGCATGCTCTCAGAGCATGTACATAAAGCTGCTGCTCTAGGAGTTGAGGCATTTTGTGCCAACTATTTTAGTGAATATGACAAACATGAAGGACCTCCGCAATTTCAATTCATGAGACTCAACTTTCAAAAAAAAGCATGTATTTCATTTCATAGAACATATATCACACCCAGGAAAATCAATAACTAAATGACGAAAAGAATACTGTTAAAGAAAAGTTGGTGATACAAATATTAGGTTTAAAATTTTTAGCAATTTGACTTAGGACCCAAAAAGTGTTTGCAGATTGGGAATTCTATGAAAAGACCCCCATGTTCTTCATGATTACTACTGTATCCCGAAAGAATAATTCTGCATTATTACAATGTTTTCCCTGTTAATATAAACCACTGTTTCATGATTCTAAAGAAACTAGATGGTAATTCACATAAATGGATGGGGTTTATAAGGTTCTTCTTACTCAAAATAAAATAAAATTAAATATGACTTCTATCAAGTTAGAAAGAAACGTAATCAGAATGTTGACCAGATAAAGAAGCCAGACCACCCTGTTACCTTCACTGGCTGCCTCAGAGTGCATAGCCGGCATGTCACGTACAAGGAAGGGGAGATGTGAGAGAATCCTGGCTCTACCTCCACCTACCCTGTAGTGTGAGGGTGGGAAAAACCCTCAGCTTTCCCGGGGTTTTATTTCCTCAGTTATAGAATTGAGGACAGCAGGCTAGATGGCTTTTAAGAGATCTTTCAACTAAAAGGATCTAGGTCAGCTTGAGATCCCCATCGTTGAGCGAACATTTAGGGTGGCAAAAGAAATGGGTTAAAAATGGTGGGTGAAGTGGGGCTCCTGGGCGGCTCAGTCAGTTAAGCGTCTGACTCCTGATTTCAGCTCAGGTCATGATCTCAGGGTTGTGAGATCCAGCCCTGCATCTGTCTCTGTGCTGGGCGTGGGGTCTGCTTAAGATTCTTTCTCCGTCTGCCCCTTTCCCCACTCTAAATAAATCTTTAAAAAACTTTTTCATTATCTGACGCTTCATTTGCTTACCCCTTAGCAGTACCAGCAATTAGATCAAAGTATCTGGCAAAGATTTTTTTTATAATCAGAGGCCCTGCCAAGTTTGGGTAGAAAAACAACGCACCACCACGTCACACCAGCAGTCAGGACTTCCTGCCTCTGAATTTTAACAGCCATCAGCCTGGTCAGGAGATGCACATTCATGTCATTCAACAACAACAAATGAGTGCACGCTGATTAAGAATATGTTTCCAGGTGCTTGTTGCGGCAGCACATAAACTAAAATTGGAAAGAATAAGTTTCCTGAAATCTTCCCGGGTAGTCAATGTGAATGAAACTGGTTCTAATAGAAAGAATGTAACAGAGTTAAGGGCAGGGTGGGATTTTTCTTTTTCTTCACAGAACAGAAAAATGACCGAAAGGCCAGTGGCTTTTCATATTTTGTACCCTAAAAAGAATACACACATCACCCCTTCTGGAATCTAACACACTGGCTTCATTTTCAAAATGAATCAATTTATTTTCCCTCAAATGCAGCCATAAATTATAAACCTTAAGCATGTGATAGTCACATGATTTCTTCAGTAAGCCCAGGACTTCCACAAGCTTCTCTGGCGCTTACAGCCAGAGTCGTTCAGGGAGTCAAATATAAAAGCTTTCTTCACAGCCATACATTCCTTTGATGTTCGGGTACTGAACACAGACGCACTGGATAGCTTGTCTTCAGCATTGGCCATTTGTTTTTCTGGAAGTGTTAGCTGTGTTTTCTTTTCTTCCTTTTTTTCATTGTATTTTACTTTACTTCATTTCACTTTATTTTATTTTCATCATGATAAGTGTACTCTTTAATCCTCTTCCCCCTCCCACCTCCCTTCTGGTAACCATCAGTTTGTTCTCTATAGTTAAGAGTCTGTTTCTTGGTTTGTCTCTCTCTCCCTCTCTTTTTTTTCTTTGCTTGGTTGTTTTTTAAATTCCACATATGAGTGAGATCATATGGTGTTTGTCTTTGACTTATTTTGCTTAGCATTACACTTTCTAACTCCATCCTTGTTGTTGCAAATGGCAGGATTTCATTCTTCTTTTTTTCCACAAACTAAAGTTATTTTTAAGAGTGTGAGGCACCTCAGTTGTTCACTTCATTCTGAGCATGATTGATTAATTCATACTCTGAATGGATACAAAGCAGGATATTAAGAGTTTCCTTGTCTCTCCACCGAGCTATGATTTATACTTTCCTGACAAGTTTATTTGAAAAGTGATTGGATAATTTTATCCTATATTTAAGCATTATTGGAGGTAATAGATCATACTTTGAAAGACACTTAGGGTACTGGAGAATTTGTCTTCGCATGGTGACAAAATTCACTTTTAAGTGGCTTTATCCAGCACAGTGGGACATCCTGAAGAAGGGACTGATCCCTACTCACTCATAGAGCTTTTTTTTTTTTTCCTCTTTTATAAAGAAGTCTTTTTAGGGGCACCTGGGTGGCTCAGTCGTTAAGCTTCTGCCTTCAGCTCAGGTCATGATCCCAGGGTCCTGGGATGGAGCCCTGTGTCAGGCTCCCAGCAGACTCCAGCCTGCTTCTCTGTCTCCCTCTGCCTGCCACTCCCCCTGCTTATGTGCTCATACGCTCTCGCTATCTGTCAAATAAATAAATAAAATCTTGTTTTAAAAAAAGAAGCCTTTTTAAAAGAATTTTAATTGATCATCCAATGTCACATTTCAAATCACACAAGTGATTGTAGCTATAGAAGGACTTCATCCTCATTCTTTAACTTTTTGTTTGCTGGGTTCCTTTTTTTTTTTTAAGATTTTATTTATTTGAGAGAGAGAGAGGAGGGGCAGAGGGAGAGGGAGAGAATCTCAAGCAGACTCCCTGCTGAGTGGAGAGCCTCACGTAGGGCTTGAGCTCAAGACCCTGAGATCATAACTTGAGCCAAAATCAAGAGACTGATGCTTAACTGTGACTGAGCTGCCCAGGCACCCTGTTTTGTTTTTTTAAAGTTTTTATTTAAATTCCAGTTAGTTAACATGCAGTGTAATATTAGTTTCAGGTGTACAATATAGTGAATCAATGATTCCATACATCACCTGGTGCTTACCATAACAAGTGCACAAGAAAACCCCATTTCCCCACTCCGTGCAGACACCCCTCTAACTATCAGTTTGTTCTCTAGAGGTAAGAGTCTGTTTCTTGGTTTGCTTCTTTCCCTCTTTTTTCTCCTTTTGCTCATTTGTTTGTTCCTTATATTCCACGTATGAGTGAAATCATATGGTGTTTGTCCTTCTTTGACTTAATTTCACTCAGCATAATACTTTCTAGCTCCATCCATGTTGTTGCAAATAGCAAGATTTCATTCTTTTTTTGGCTGAATCATATTCCATTGTATGTATATACCACAGCTTTATCCATTCATCTATTGATGGACACTTGGGCTGCTTCCATAATTTGGCTATTTTAAATAATGCTGCAATAAGTGTAGGGATACATGTATCCCTTTGAATTAGTTTTTTGGTGTTTTTTGGGTAAATGCCCAGTAGTGTGATTCCCGGATTGTAAGGTAATTCTCTTTTTAACTTTTTGAGGAA
The DNA here is from genome assembly GCF_017311325.1 of Ursus maritimus. Lineage (NCBI taxonomy): Eukaryota > Metazoa > Chordata > Mammalia > Carnivora > Ursidae > Ursus > Ursus maritimus. The sequence continues at coordinate 15,058,587 of NW_024423564.1, forward strand.
CCTCCATACTGTTTTCCAGAGTGGCTGGACCAGTTTGCATTCTCACCAACAGTGAGGGGTTCCCCTTCCCCCACATCCTCGCCAATATCTCTTGTTTCCTAAGTTGTTAATTTTGGCCATTCTGACAGGTGTGAGGTGATATCTCATTGTGGTTTTGATTTGCATTTCCCTGATGCCGAGTGATGCTGAGCATTTTTTCATGAGTCTGGTAGCCATTCATATGTCTTCTTAATGTCTGTTCATGTCTTCTGCCCATTTCTTAACTGGATTATTTATTTTGTGTGTGTTGATTTTGATGAGTTCTTTATAGATTCTACACATTAACCCTTTATGTGATATGTCATTCGCAGATATCTTCTCCCATTCTGTCAGTTGTCTTTTAGTTTTGTTGATTGTTTCCCTCACTGCACAGAAGCCTTTTATTTTGATGAAGTCCTAATAGTTCATTTTTGTTTTTGTTTCCCTTGCCTCTGGAGACATGTCTAGTAAGAAGTTGCTCTGGCTGTGGTTAAAGAGATTGCTGCCTGTTTTCTGCTCTAAGATTTTGATGGTTTCCTTCTTATATTTAGGTCTTTCATCCATTTTGAACTTACTTTGGGTGTAAGAAAGTGGTCCAGTTTCATTCTTCTGCATTTTCTATCCAGTTTAATGTTTTAACAATATTTGTTCTTCTAATCCATGAGCATGGAATGTTTTTCCATTCCTTTGTGTCTTCTTCAGTTTCTTTCATAAGTGTTCTATAGTTTTCTGAGTAGAGATCCTTTGCCTCTTTGGTTAGGTTTATTCATAGGTATCTTATCATTTTTGATGCAGTCATAAATGGGATTGACTCCCTGATTTCTTTTCTGCTGTTGCATTATTAGTGTATAGATATGCAACAGATTTCTGTACATTGATTTTATATCCTGTGACTTTGCTGAATTCATGTATCAGTTCTAGCAATTTTTTGGTGGAGTCTTTCAGGTTTTCTACATAGAGTATCATGTCTTCTGCAAAGAGTAAAAGTTTAACTTCTTCCTTCTTGATTTGGATGCCTTTTATTTTTGTTGTTGTTGTTGTCTGATTGCTGAGGCTAGGACTTCTAATACTATGTTGAGCAACAGTGATGAGCGTGGACATCCCTGTGTGTTCCTGACCTTAGGGAAAAGCTCTCAGTTTTTGCCCATTGAGAATATTAGCTGTGGGCCTTTCATATATGACCTTTATGATGTTGATGTTCCTTCTATCCCTCCGCTCTTAAGGGTTTCTATCTAGAAAGGATGATGTATTTTGTTAAATGCTTTTTCTGCATGTATTGAGAGGACCGTATGGTTCTTATCCTTTCTTTTATTAATGTGGTATATCACATTGATTGATTTGCAGATGTTGAACCACTCCTACAGCCCAGGAATAAATCCCTCTCGATCATGGTGGATAATCCTTTTAATGTACTGTTGGATTTGATTAGCTAGTGTCTTGTTAAGAATTTTTCATCCATGTTCATCAGGGATATTGGTCTGTAATTCTCCTTTTTAGTGGGGTCTTTGTCTGGTTTTGGAATCAAGGTAATTTTGGCCTCATAGAATGAGTTTGGAAGTTTTCATTCCATTTCTAATTTTTGAAATAGCCTCAGAAGAATAGGTATTAATTCTTCTTGAGGTGTTTGGTAGAATTCCCCTGGGAAGCCATCTTGCCCTGGATTCTTGTTTGTTGGGAGATTTTTGATTACTGATTCAATTTCTTTGCTGGTTATTGGTCCATTCAAATTTTCTATTCCTGTTCCAGTTTTGGTAATTTATATGTTTCTAGAAATTTATCCATTTCTTCCAGATTGCCCAATTTGTTAGAGTATAAATATTCTCTCATAACTATATTTCTGTGGTGTTGGTTGTGATCTCTCCTCTCTCATTCATGATTTTATTTATTGGGTCCTTTCTCTTTTGTTTTTGATAAGTCTGGCTAGGAGTTTATCAATTTGGTTAATTCTTTCAGAGAGACAGCTCTTGGTATCATTGATCTGTTCTACTGGTTTTTTGATTTCTAGATCACTTATTTCTGCTCTAATCTTGATTATTTCCGTTCTTCTGCTGGTTTTAGGCCTTATTTGCTGTTCTTTTTTCCAGCTCCTTTAGGTGTAGGGTTAGATTGTGATTTGAGACTTTTCTTGCTACTTGAGGAATGCCTGTATTGCTACATACTTCCCTCTTATGACTGCCTTTGCTGTGTCCCAAAGGTTTGGACTGTTGTGTTTTCATTTGCATTTGTTTCCATGTATTTTTAAATTTCTTATTTAATTTCCTGGTTAACCCATTCAGTCTTTAGTGGAGATACCCTTTAATCCCTAAGTATTTGTGGTCTTTCCAAATTTGTTCTCGTGTGTTCTTTTTCTTGTGTTCTTTGTTCTTTCCAAATTGTGTTCTTCAAGTTTCATAGCATTGTGGTCTGAAAATATGCATGATATTATCTTAATCTTTCTGTACTGGTTGAGGCCTGATTTGTGAACCAGTATGTGATCTTTTCTGGAGAATGTTCCATGTGCACTTGACAAGAATGTGTATTCTGCTGCTTTAGGATGAAATGTTTTGAATGTGTCTATAAGTTCCATCTGGTCCAGGGTGTCATTCAAAGCCATTTCCTTGTTGATCTTCTGTTTAGAAGATCTCTCCATTGCTGTGAGTGGGGTGTTAAAGTCCCTTACTATTATTGTATTATTATCAATGAGTTTCTTTAAGTTCACTAGTAATTGATTTATATATTTGGCTGCTACCAAGTTGGGGCATAAATATTTATAGTTGTTAGATCCTCTTGTTGGATAGACCCCTTTATTATGATATAGTGGCCTTCTTCATCTCTTATTGCAGACTTTGGTTTAAAATCTAGTTTGTCTGATATTAGTATGGCTACTCCAGTTTTCTTTTGATGTCCATTAGCATGATAGATGGTTCTCTACCCCCTCACTTTCCATCTGGAGGTGTCTTTGGGTCTGAGTCTTTTTTTAAAAAAACTATTTATTTGAGAGAGAGAAAGTGAGCGAGAGAGCATGAGCGGGGGTCAGGGGCAAAGGGAGAGGGAGAAGCAGACTTCCTGCTGGGCAGGGAGCCCAACTCAGGACTCGATCTCAGGACCCCAGGATCAACCTGAGCTGAAGGCAGTTGCTTAACCAACTGAGCCACCAAGGTGCCCCTAAAATGAGTCTCTTGTAAGCAGTGTATTGATGGGTCTTTACCCTTTGTCTTTTGATTGGATTATTTAGTCCATTCACATTCAGAGTGATTATTGATAGATATGAATTTAGTGCCATTGTATTATCTATAAAGTCACTGATCCTGTAGATTGTTCCTTTCTAGTCTTTGTTGCTTTTGGTGTCTCTTTCCTGCTCAAAGTGTTTCTTTTAATATTCCTTGCAGAGCTGGTTTTGTATTCATGAACTCGTTTAGACTTTGCTTGTCTTGGAAACTCTTTATCTTTCCTTTTATTCTGACTGACGGTCTTGCTGGATATAGTATTTTTGGGTGCATGTTTTTCCCATTCAGCACGTTGAATATATCATGCCACTCTCTTCTGGCCTACCAGATTTCTGTGGTCAGATCTGCTATTAAGCTTATGTGGCTACCCTTATAGTTTAAGGACTTTTTGTCCCTAGTTGCTTTCAGAATTCTCTCTTTATCTGTGTATCTTACAAGTTTCACTATGATATGTCTTGGTGTTGACTTTTTTTGGTTGCTGATTTTGTGGGGAGTTCTCTGTGCCTCTTGGACTTGAATGCCTGTTGCCTTCCCCAGATTAGGGAAGTTCTTAGCTATAATTTGTTCAAATAAACCTTCTGCCCCCTTTTCCTGGTCTTCTTCTTCTGGGGCTCCTATGATGTGGATATTATTGCATTTTGTAGAATTGCTGAATTCCCTAAGTCTATATTCATGATCTAATAATTGTCTTTCCCTCTTCTTTTCAGCCTCATTATTTTCCATAATTTCATCTTCTAAATCATCTATTCATTTCTCTGCCTCTTCCATTATCATTGTGATTACATCCAGTCAGTTTTGCATCTCAGTTATAGCATTTTTAAAATTTCAGCCTGACTAGTTTTTAGGTCTTTTATCACTGCAGCCAGCGTTTCTCTGGTGTCTTCTATGCTTCTTTCAAGCCCAGCTAGTATTTTTATGACTATTGCTCTAAATTCTTGTTCAGATATATTGCTTATATCTGTTTTGAGTAAATCCCTGGCTGTGCTTTCTTCTTGATCTTTCTTTTGGGGAGAATTCCTCAATCTTGTCATTATGTCTAGGTTTCTGTCTTTCACATGTTATGAAAGTTTGTTATGTTTCCTGCTCCTGAGAGTAATACTGTATTAAAAAGGGGTCATACACTGTCCAGGACCTGGCATTTCAGGAAGTGTTTCTGGTGTATACTGTGTACACTCTGCTGTTGTGTTTTGGCTGCTCTTTTCCACAGGTCAGGCCTCTGCAGAGGTCCTCCTTCCTTGCAGTGGGGAGTGTTTGGACTTTTTTTTTTTTTTAAAGATTTTATTTATTTATTTGACAGAGACAGCCAGCGAGAGAGGGAACACAAGCAGGGGGAGTGGGAGAGGAAGAAGCAGGCTCCTAGCAGAGGAGCCTGATGTGGGGCTCGATCCCAGAATGCCGGGATCATGCCCTGAGCCGAAGGCAGACGCTTAACGACTGTGCCACCCAGGTGCCCCGTGTTTGGTCTTTTAACTAGGTGTGCTTTGATTTGTTTGTTAAGATATGACTAAAAAAGAAGAAAAAAAGGCCTGATCCAAGAAAAGAGAAAAGGAAAAGAAACTATAAACAGACAAACAAAAAAGTATAAGCCTGAGTCCAAAGAAAAAGAAAGAAGGAAAAAAGAAAAGAAAAGAAAGAAGCCTGATCCAAAAAATGAGAAAAGGAAACAAGTAAACAAACCAACAAATGAACAAAAAACTATGACCCTGATTCCAAAAGAAAAAAAAAGAAAAGAAAAAATAAAGAAAACCAGTTCCACCAGAACTGAAGCTGACACTTTGGAGCACTCTCTCTGATCAGTAGACCTGGTACACAAGGCAGGACTGTGTTGATCTGAGGGAGAAGCCCACTGCTCTGTCTCAGTCAGACCTGCCCTTGTAAAGATGCCCCTGCCAGATGCAGGGGGCCGGGGTTTGGTGTAAGGTTTGGTGTAAGCACTTTCCACCAGAGGTGCTGTGTTTCTCTCTGAAGTCCAACAGTGCTGGTGGGGGGTGGGGTGGAAGATGGTGTCACCCAGCCTTCTCATCTGCAGGGAGGGGTACTCACGGCCTCCCTGTTTAGGTGGCCCTCACAGAAAAGAGAACAATCTCTTCTCCTTTGTCCCAGGCTTTCATCAGATCCCTGCCCTCAACCTGTCTGTGCCCGCTGCAGGCAAGCCTGGCACCGCAGTTCTCCTGTGTTTTATCTCTGGCCAATGGCTGGGTTTCAAAACTCCAGATCTTAAAGGGCACAGCAAGGTGTGGACCTGCTCCCCTCCCCTGTAGAAGAGCCTCACAGCCATGCACCCGGCACTGTTCTGTCCCAGAAAAGCTGTTGCCCGGGCTGCACAGGTGTCTGGAGACTGTGGTGACGCACAGGGAAAAGCAACCAGGTTATCTGCCCTCCGCCCATGCTTCTGTTCCCTGCTGTTGAACTGCTGCTCAGTGGTGCCTGGTGGGCCTTTTGTCCTTGGAGAGGCAAAAACCCTCTTCCAGGGGTGCCTGGGTGGCTCAGTGTGTTGGCGTCTGCCTTCGGCTCAGGTCATGATTCTGGGTCCTGGGATCAAGCCCCGCCTCAAGATCCCTGCTCCACAGGAGCCTGCTTCTCCCTCTCCTCCCCACTCATGCTCTCTGTCACTGTTTCAGTCTCTCTCTCTCTCAAATGAATAAATAAAATATAAAAAAAAAGCAACCCTCTTCCAAATGTACTCTGGGAAGGGGAGCTTTCTCTCCAGTGCCACCCAGGGGATCCCTACACCAGGACATGTTGCGCAGACCCTTCCCCTATTCTCTCCCTCCCTCCCCAATTTTGTTCCACGAAAAGTGCTCCCTCTCCTCTGTGGCACTGCAGCTTTTCTGTCCCCCAGTTCATAGCTCTGAACCTTGCATCTGCCATGTTTTCTCCCTCCAATTGTGCAAATTGTTTTCTTAATCTTCAGATTGATTTCCTAGGTGTTCAAAATGATTTGATGTTGAGCTAGCTGTATTCGAGGGAGGAGGAAGTGCAGGGTCCCCTTACTACTCCACTATCTTAAGTCCTCCCAGAAATTTAAGTATCTTCTCTCATTTAGTTAATAGAGTGTGAGGTCTCTGATGGCAAGGATGATGTATCTTAGTATCTTTCTTCTCTCAAGGCACTTGGCATTCGTTGTTTACCTCTGGTAAATACCTACTTATAAATTCAGAATTATTTGGAATGACATGGTGGGTATTGACTCTAGTATTGCACAAGTTAAAAAATCACAAATGTTCTTAGCCTTGTAGCTGTATCTGAAAAACTAAGATAATAATTAATATGAGTGAAATGTGCCAATGTTAGCATGCTACTGTGGGTTTACTTGCAATATGTCTCTGCAATGAGTTTTTTCTTTCTTATAGGACATTTTTAAAGCTGGAAATACCAATGAGGATTCAGGATTGGACTTTGGAGAATTTTTGCACTACCTTAAAGACCACGAGAAAAAAATGAGGCTGGCATTTAATAGTCTGGACAAAAATAATGATGGTGTGTGTTTGTGTTTTATTCACGATTAGCTTAACATGAATGATAATTGTCAGTACTAAAGGACATTGTTTTATCAGCCTTTAACTTCTTTGTACCATTAGAGATTCAGTTATTTCTATTGCATGTCTAGTAGTAATTTTTTCTTTCCGAGAATAATATATAAACTATATTTATTAGTGCTATAATTTTTGTGTGGTTACTATATTTTTAAATATTTAATTTATTTATTTGAGAGAGAGAGCACAAGCAGGGGGAGGGGCTGAGGGAGAGGGAGAAGCAGAATCCCCGATGAGCACGGAGTCCCATGTGGGGCTCAATCCCAGGACCCCTGGGATCATGACCCGAGCTGAAGGCAGATGCTTAACTGACTGAGTCACCCAGCACCCCCGGTTACTATTTTTTTAATGAAAGAATTTGTCCTCTGAATTTAAAACTTCTTGGCTTAGGGAGTGGGCCTCTCCACTCTTTTGCAATGTATACGCTGAAAGTATCATGGTAATTAAAAAAAAAATGCCATTGTTTACTTGCTGATTTTGAAAATATTTTGGTTGCAGGAAAGTTAGATAACCAAAAGATCTTAAAAGAAAGTAAAAGTTACTTGTAACCCTGCTGTCTGGAGATCGGGTTTAACATTTTAATATATTTTTATAGTTTCTTCTAGACTTTTTATTTATGTTTGTTTCTTGGTTTCTCTTTCTCTTTTTTTAAGCATACACTTTTTTTTTTTTAAAGATTTTATTTATTTGTCAGAGAGAGAGAGAGCACAAACAGGGGGAGCAGCAGGCAGGGGAGAAGCTGGCTGCCCACCGAGCAAGGAGTCCCATGTGGAGTTTGATCCCAGGATGGTAGGATCATGAACTGAACCAAAGACAGACACTTAACCGACTGAGACACCCAGGCATCCCTCTTTTCTCTCTTTAAATGAAATTGTAGTCACACTACATAGAGTTTGATGTCCTACTTTTTTCTTTTAATGTTATAATTTAAGCATTTTCATTTCATTTAATATTCTTCCCAAACATAGTTTTTAATGACTCTGAAATATTCCATTTATGAGTAGACTTATCTAATTATTCCTGTATTGTAAGACATTTGGGATGTTTCCAAACTTGTACTCTTATACATAGTATTGTGATCAATATCCATGCTGATTTACAGAGGAAAGGTGTGCTTTGTCACAAACCCTTAAATCATAAAGACTGTAGGTAAAAGTAGAATACCATTTCTGCATCCATATGTGGCTAATCAACCATGGATAATTAGAACCTAATTATACCCTATATAAGAAACACATGTATTAGTTTTTAAGTTTTCAGAAATCTAGTTTTTGTTAATTGAAAAATTCTAAGTATACCAGAAAAGCTATTTAAAGGATTGTACTGATGGATTCTTGGGTAAAACAAAATGTGTCCTGAATATCACAGGCTTTAGTGACCTGTGATACCCAAATTACAGTGCTTCAAGCTTCCATTCACTTTCCAGAAAGAAGTTTAGGCCTTTCTGGGTCCTGCTACTGAAGTTGTACCCAGAAACTTCAGAAATACTACTTACTAATGTCTTTCAATTAGAACTGGTCATTAATTGCTGCTGATCTTGGCCCGATAGTTCTGCTTTTTTTTTTTCTTTTAAGATTTTATTTATTTATTTGACAGAGAGAGACCCGTTAGTTCTGCCCTTGTGCTATTCTGGAATTTCACCTGTTATTGGTGGTTACCACCATAATCATCATTTGTAAGCTGAAAATCCACTATGTCAGATTATCAGTGAAATCAGAATGTCATTAGTAAAAACATAATGCACTATTGTCTCTGGTAAAGCTGTGCTTGTAGCTCTTGGTGATAAAGAGAATACTTTTTCTGAGGCAAGGCGGAAATCTGAAAGTAATACAGTGATTAGCAATATAGATCTTTTCATTTCTGCCTTGGCTAATCAAACTGGAACATTACAGCTCAGTCCCCAAGTCCTGCGGAGGTACCGTTCTGGTAGAGCTACTGTCCAAATTCCCATGGGCTTCATTTGTTTTGGGCTGTGACATTTGGTATGAAGCTCTACTGTTGGCATGAGGACTACTGCCTACCCAGCCTGCAGAGCTTAAGTGCAAGCAGAGGTGCAAGGTCTGATTGAGCTGCCTGCTTTCTGTGTCATCATTGTTGCTGCTTCAGTGACCACTTTTGTGTAGAGCTCAGCCAATTTACTTTGGCCAGCACGCTTTTTGTGCCTGGAAAAGGCAATGCATCCTCTGGTATGGGTTGAATAGTGTGGGCCCTAAAAAAGGTATGTTATGTTGAGCCTCCCATACCTCAGACTGTGACCTTATTTGGAAATAGGTCTTTACAGAAGCAGTCATGTTAAAATGACGCTATTAGGGTAGTGCCCCATATCTAATATGACTGGTGTCATATAAAGGGGAAATTTGGACACAGAGGCAGATATGCATGGAGGAAGATGATGTGAAGTGGCCATTTGGTGTGATGGAGTTAGGAATGGGGTGATGCATCAACAAGCCAAGGAACACCTGCAGCTACCAGAAGCTCGGAGGGAAGCACAGAGCAGATCCTTCCCTGGGATCTTCAGAGAGAGCATGGCCCTGCTGACAACTTGATTTCAGACTTCTGGCCTCCAGAACTGTGAGACCATAAATTCCTGTTGTTCTGATCTACCCAGATTGTGGCACTTTGTTATGGCAGCCGTAGGAAACTCCTCCCCGCTGTTATGCTTAATCAGGTGTCTGATAGTAGCAAAATATTTGGGGCCTCAACGTACGGCTTTCTCAGTTCATATGAACATGCAGTCACCTTCTTCCAGACTGTCCAAGTGCTTCCAGATTGGCTGGGCTAGGGTAGTTTCTGGTATCAGGTGTGTGTCATTGACCCTGGAGCCAACATTTCCTTCTGAATTCTATTACTGGATCTGGCTCATTTCCTTCCTGACATTGTTGCTGTTGGGACTCTTCCAGCTCATCACACATTATATTTGTTAAAAATTAATAGTATGCAGGATTCAGTTTTTACCACCTGCTTTCTGTCCCCTAGGAGGCTTTCCAGGCCTTATGCCAATCAGTGAAGGCAAGAGGATGCACGTGGGCTGGTGTACTATCAAACTCACTGGCAGGAAGTGCTCAAGCCCTGATGTGATCTGATCTATTTAACTTCTCTCACTAAGTAGTATCTGAGCTCCTGCTCCTGTTTAGCCAAAGTGTCCGTGGAATGCGGTTATAATGATGTGGATGGAGTTTTTTGGAGATTGAAGAAATGATAGGAAAGGAACTAACAATTATTGGACTTTATTTTCTGTATCTTATTTTTGTCTCATACAAGTCATTATAGCAGCTGCATTTTACAGATGAGAACACTGAGGCTAAGGAAGGGTAAATATTTTGCTTTCCATAGGCTCTCCCAGTAAGTCACATCTCCCAGGATGTATGCCTTTGTGTAGCCTTGTGAACCACACAGGCCTGGGCTTGGCCGTTTTGACTTACTTCAGTCATTAGGGCATTAGCAGGACTTAATAAGTACTTGTATATTGGAGCTTCTCCTCTTGGAATACTCTCTCTTAACATCCTGAGCCACCAGGAAAGAGATCTAACTACCCAGTGGGAGAGATCTCTCATTTAGTTCTCAGCTGTTCTACATTTCCATCTGAGGTAACAGACACGAGTGAAGCCATCTTGGATTTCCAGTGGTAGTTGAACAAACCTTCAAATGAATGAATTCGCATGAGTGGCTCAGGCAAGACCAGCAGAAGAGCAAATGAGTTGAATCAAGCTCAGATTGCATACCCATAATCAAATACATCCTTTTTAAACTACTAAATTTTGTGATAGTTTGTTACTTAGCAATAAATTGCTGGTACAGGAATGGAATATTTTGTATTTCTCTTTGGAATTGCAATACTGGAATGGTTGTGGTCCTCTTCTCCATCCGTCTAATAACTGTCATTCCGTTGAATCCATTTCAAGTCTATATTCTCAGTGAAAGCTTGATGCATATAATTAAAGACAATTTTGAATCTCCTTTTCAGCCGATAGGCCTTGATAATATTCTGGATCTCATTACCTAATTTTTTTCTACATCTTAGCTTGGATTTTTAGCTTCTTTTGGGTAAAAATTACTTGATGTATTTTAGCTCAATGAAGTAAACAGTTTTTGAGCACTATATGTGAGCTATTGCACTTGGAACTGTGCTAACAAAGGTCTTCAGAAGTAAACAATTTTGGGTGAATTAAGGATAAACATATACAAGATAGACTATGATAGTTGCTGTAGAAGTGATATAGGGAGAGCTTAATTGTGCCCAGGAACAATTTAGATTTTGTTGGATCAATACATAAACAAAGTTGAAAAGAAAGGGTTTCTTGAGGGGCACCTGGGTGGCTCAGTCAGTTGAGCATCTGACTCTTGATTTCAGCTCAGGTCATGATCTTAGGGTCGTGGGATCAAGTCCTGCATTGGGCTCTGTGCTCAGTGAGGAGTCTGCTTGAGTTTTTCTCTCTCTGTTCCTCCCCCAACTTGAACAGCCATTCTCTCTCTCTCTCTCTCAAATAAATAAATCTTAAAGAAAAAAAAGATGGGGTTTCTTGAGCAGAGAGATCATAGTTTGAACAAAGGCAGAATTAGGACATCGTCAGTCAAGGTCAGAACCGGTTAATATAGCATTTTAGGTTTAGCCATAACTTAGTGTTTTGGGGGGAAGATTTCATTGACATATAACACATATAGCAATGTGCATAAATTCTAAGTAAAAGCTCCATGAATTTTCCTGAGGCAAACATATAACATGGAAACAGCATCCAGATTAAGAAGTAAAATATTACTAGCATCTCAGGAACGGCCCTTTTGTGTCCCATCCAAATCACTACCACCCTCCGAAGTAGCTACCATCTTGCTTTCTAGTACCGTATGTAAGTTCTCAATCAATCTTTGTTAAACAAGTAAGTGTACCTTGCTCATACTGTACCTTATGCTGAAATGCTTTTTTGTTTCTTTGGCGGTCTCTTGTTTATCCTTTATAGTACTTCATTTGTGACTTTTGTTTTTAATTCTTGTTTATCCCTGCATTGCTTATTATTCATAACTCTTACATAACATGTATTTAGCACTGTGTGATATATTTTTAAAAATAAGTAGTTCATCCATACAAGCTAGTAAGCTCTTTGGGGGTTGTTGTTTTATTAATCTCTGGCTTTTCTCACATTTAACATAGTGATTTTAATAGTATACTTTCAAAAATATTTTTAAGTTATTGAATTAAGAGTGTAGTGCTTGAGGATTGTAATGGGATATAAAGCAGAGCATTCAGTTTCCCCATTTGAAGAAAAGTTTGATTTTTAAGCTAAGGAATAGACCAATGAATTCCATCCTGTGAAGCTTGGAACACTAGGGGCCTTGGAGTGATCACAAAGAATCTGAAATTCTATGTATGAATACTGGGCTTTGTCTATAGGCTAAGTAAATATGTCTCATACATATGTATACTACTTATAAATGTATGCAGATGCAGCTATGGTTCATAAAGTATGAAATGAAGATGTGACAGAATTAATAGTTTTTTGGTGTTACATACTTTACAACTAGGTGACATTAAGTTGATGTTTTTTAACATGAAAATGTCCTCATATTTTAAAAGATTGAGTAGCCTCAGCTCTTTGTTTTACACAAGGGAGGGATCAAAGATTTTTTGGACTTGGAGAGTGGCATGATGAGTTAAGTGTTTTAGAGTTTGAGGAGCATAGGGAATACTTAATTTTTCCTTTACAACATCTAGCGATGTGAGATTGAGATGCGTAGTAGGCTAGTATTAAATGTATCAGTCGACTCGAGTTATTTAACATAGAATATGGTTGTGTTAGAAAGAGTTTTTGTTGTATTATATTTTAGGTATATTATTTCTTTAAAAACTTACCTTATAAAATGTTGAGTGACCTTTTTTTCATGCCCCTGAATCAGATCTTCAGAGTTCGCTTTTTTTTTTTTTTTTGCAGGTCTCTCTGTTTTTTTTTTAATAATAATATTTTTTTATTATATTATGTTAGTCACCATACAGTACATCCCTGGTTTTTGATGTAAAGTTCCATGATTCATTAGTTGCGTATAACACCCAGTGCACCATGAAATACGTGCCCTCCTTACTACCCATCACCAGCCTATCCCATTCCCCCACCCCTGTCCCCTCTGAAGCCCTCAGTTTGTTTGGGAAACAACCAGAGTTAGTTTTAAATTTTTTCCAGGTAGGTACAATAATCTAGATTTGTTGTAGATCTACAGTCTCTTATTGGAAACCCTTAGGGGGTTGTGTTTAGAAATTTAGAATTTGGGTTTTAGAAAAGCAACACAGTGCGTGTATGATATATTATGTAATACTCCAAGTAAGGTTTGGGGCATCACCATGCAGTTATATACGTGAATATTTCTTCAGTGAAACAAATGAATAATCACACAAAATCAGATAAATAATTGACTACCAAATGAATTTTGGTGCCAAATTTACAAAAAGTCTTTTAGTTTTCAGAGCTTTTAGTCTTTGTATTGTGAATATGGGATTGTGGGTCTCAAAAACATGGGCTTTTTAAAGACTATTGCATTCTAAGTATATTTTGCCTTGTTATCTTTGCAGATAATTTAATTTGACATTTTTTCACTTTTTAAAGGAATAGTAGAAACTTCAGAAATAATTGCTGCTTTGAAATCACTGGGTATAAATATTTCTGATGCTCAGGCAAAAAAAATTCTACAAAGGTCAGGCCTTATCCTTATTTTTGATAGTTTTTATTTTTATTTAATATTCCATGTTAGAAACTAATTGCTATAGATATAGCTCCTTCCTCCCCGCCTGCCTCCCTCCTTTCCTGCCTGCATGCCTTTCTTTTTAGATTTGATAATATTAGCTTTTATTGACATTGCTATAAGAAAGATCCCTAAGAAATTTATTGAATTGTGAGAATGCTGTTGACTAAATCATTAAGTGTTCACACGTTACAAAGTCCCTAGAATAAAATTGTGCCTGCTTTAGTTTAAAGAATAGGTGTAATTCTCTTAAGCAATTGATTTAAAATTTTTTAAACTTGAATTTTTTGACATACGAAAAGCTGTACATAACTAATATACACAACTTGATGAGTTTGGAAGTGAGTATACATCTAGGAGACCATTACCACAATCTATGCCATAAACATATCCATCCCTTCCAAAAGTTTCCTCCCACCGTCTTATTTATAACTATTATTTTTTGTGATAAGAATACTTTTTTGTAGTTAAAACTTAAATTTATTTCTTTTTTATTGAAGTATAATTGACATATAACATCAGTTTCAGGTGTACAATGTAATGTTCTGATATTTGTATATATTGTAAAATGATCATCACAATAAGTCTGGTTAACATCGTTCACCATATGTAATTAAAATTTTTTTTCTTGTGATGGGAACTTTTAAGATTTACTCTCTTAGCAGCTTTCAAAACTATACAGCACAGTATTATTAACTATAGTTACCATGCTGTACATTACATTCTCGTGACACATTTTATAACTGAGGTTTGTACCTTTCAACCTCTTTCACCCATTTCACTCATCCCCTAAACCTCCACCTCTGGCAACCACCCACCAATCTGTTCTCTGTATCTATGAGCTCTTTCGTTTTTTTTTTAAAGATTTCACTTATAGGTGAGATCATGTGGTATTTGTCTTTGTCTGACTTATTTCACTTAGCAAAATGCCCTCAAGGTCCATCTATTTTGTCTCAAATGGCTAGATTTCTTTTTTTATGGCTGAATAATATTCCATTGCACACACATACCACATTTTCTTTATCCTTTCATCCATTGGTAGACACTTAAGTTGTCTCCATGTAAGAACAATTAACGTAAGATCTATCTTAGCAACTTTTAAAATATTCAACAGAGTATTCTTAGTACTTATTCTTAGAGTATTTGTTATAAATGTTATAAGCACTATTTTTGTTTTAAATTTCAGCATCGATAGTGATGGAACAATGACAATAGACTGGGATGAATGGAAATACTACTTTTTACTTCATCCCGCAACAAATATTGATGAAATTGCTCGTTTCTGGAAGCATTCTACTGTAAGATTGCTTTGTATTTTACTCTATTTTTATTTTTCTACAAATATCATGGCTCTTATGATTATGTAACCTCTATAATACTTCCAGCATCAGTGGCTAAATTAACAATATTCTCTCCTTAAAATGTTCTACTAATTGAGTAAGGACTGTTAGTATTTTATGTACAAACATAGCTACTACAATTTCTTTGTTTACTAAAACCTAGATCTTAAAGTAGATACTCATCTACTGAAGGGACCTACTTTGTGTTGAGAATAAATTACTCTGATATAGTTAACCGTCCTAGGAAAGTGGAAAAATAATATACTTTTCTTTTTTCCCAGAGTATGTCAGAGATGATATACTCAGTTAGCTTTCTATCATGGGAATTTAAAGTCAAAGATTAAGATTCAAAATTTCAGAATCAGAAAGGATCAAATATGTAATCTACCTCTTCTTTTTATGTAAGCACTCGACTCAGAGTTGTGAGGAACAAATGAGGTTTTATAATCAAAAACTTGTTTTTTCTTTTTTAGATCTCAATGCAGGATGTTAAGTTAATCATTTATTCATGGCATACTATTTGCATCCTCCTCTTCATAGATGATACAGGGGAGGACAAAGAGCATAGGCCTCAGAGTCAGATGCCTAGGGTTGAATTTCACTTCTGCCACCCACTAGCTATATAACCCCCTCTGTGCCTCAGTTTTCTCAGTTATGCACTGGGGATAGTAATGGTAGGAGTTTTGGGAATTAAATTAGTACATTAGTGAATTTAGAAAAGGGCTGGGCAGGTCATATATGTCTTCAATAAGTGTTACTTATTATGATAGCCACTTATTCTAATATGTGTAGTCAGTGTCTTGGATATGTATATATTCTTAGGAATCATGTAATGTTTCATGTGTGTGTTTAATTTACATAGATAGTATTCTGCTGAAGGCCACAACTGATTTCTTGCTTTGTTCACTCGGTGTTATGATTTTAAGATTTGTCCTTGTTATGTGTTCATCTAGTTTATTGCTTCTAACCACTACATAGTATGCATTGAACACATCTTCTTTATGCAATTCCCGAGTAATAGACATCCAGACTTTCTCCACTTCATCTAAAAAAAAAAAAAAAAAAAAAAAAAAAAAAAAAAAGGTCCTCTTTTGTACCATAAGAGAATTTCACTGGATTTCTGGGTCAAAAGGAATATGCATGTGCAAATTTTCAGAGGTTATCCAGTCTTAATTCTTTGAAAAATAGCCATGTTATTTCCCAAATGACTTTCTACACCAGGTTACATTCCCACCAGCAATGCATGAAGGTTTCTGTTTCTCTACATATTACTTGGTATTATCCAATTTTCTAATATTTTCCACTCTGTTGGGTATAAAGTTGTATCTTGTCTTAATGTGCATTTCTAACATGTCTTCATAGAAATACTAGAGATTCACATGTTCTTTCCTACAAATTGTCTATTTTTATCCTTGTCTATTTTTTTGATATTTGTTGAGATAGAACTGACATACAACATTGTGTAAGTTAAGGCACATAACATGATATCTGATACACTTATGTATTGTGAAATGGTTGCCACACTTCCCGCCATAACCCTCACATAATTATCTTTTTTTTTTTTTGTGGTGAGAACATTTAAGATTTACTCTCTTAGAAACTTTCAAGTATATACTATATTATTAACTGTAATCACCATGTTTTACATTAGGTCCCCAGAATTTATTCAACTCATAACCAGAGGTTTTTGTCCTTAGACCAACATCGTCCCATTTCCTTCATGTCCCAGCTCTTGGCAACCACCATTCTACTCTCTGTTTTTATGAATTTGGCTTTTTTTAAGATTCCATATATAAGTGATACTGTACAGTATTTGTCTTTCTCTATTTGACTTATTTCAATTAGCATAATGCTCTTGCAGTCCAACCATATTTTTTCAAATAGCAGGATTTTCTTCTTCCTAATTGCTGAATAATAACCCATTGTGTATATATACAGCATCTTCTTTATTTATTCATCTATGGGTGGACACTTAGATTGTTTCCATAACTTGCTTATTGTGGATAATGCTGCAATGAACATGGAGGTACAGATATCTTTTTGAGATCCTGATTTCTTTTTTTTAAATGCTTTTTTTATTTGAGAGAGAGAGAATGAGAGAGAGAGAGAGAGAGAGCACACTTATGTGAGCAGGGGGAGGGGCAGAGGGAGAGGAAAACAAGCAGATTCCATGCTGAGCAGGGAGCCCGACTTTGGGCTCCATCCCAGGACCCTGAGATCATGACTTAGCAGAAATCAAGAGGCAGATGCTTAACCAAGTGAGCCACCCAGGCGGCCCCGAGATCCTGATTTCATTTCCTTTGGCTTTATACCAAGAAGGGGAATTTCTGGATTATATGATAGTTCTGTTTTTAATATTTTGAGGAATCTTATACTGATTTCCATAGTGGCTGTACCAATTAAATTCCCACCAATAATGCAGAAGGGTTCCTTCCCTTCTCTCTCCATCCTTACCAACACGTTATCTCGTTTTGTAGGTAGTAACCATTCTAACAAGAGGTAATATCATTGTGATTTTGATTCGCATTTCCCTACTGATTAGTAATGTGGACCATCTTTTCATAAACATGTTGGCCATTTGTATGTCTTTTTTTTTTTTTGAGAAATATCTATTTTGTTGTTTTGCATACTTTTTTTCAGTACATTTTTGTTTTGTTTTGGCTTTTTGCTTTTTGTGTGTGTGTGTGTGTGTGTCATTGAGTTGTATGAGACACTTATATATTTTGGATATTAACCCCAAATCAGATATATGATTTATAGGTATTTTCTGCTATTCTGTAGGTTGCCTTTTTCATATTGCTGATTGTTTCCTTTACTGTGTAGAAGCTTTTAAGTTTGATGTAGACCCACTTATTAATTTTTGCTTTTGTTTTCTTTTTATATATATATAGAGAGAGAGCAAGAGTGGGGGAAGGGCAGAGGGAGAGGGAGAGAGAGAATCTTAAGCAGGCTCCTTGCCACGGTCAGTGTGGAGCCCAATTTGGGGCTCAATCTCATGACCCTGAGATCATGACCTGAGCTAAAAACAAGAGTTGGACGCTTACAAAAAGCTTTTTGTTATTGTTATTTATGCTCTTGGTGTCATATCCAAAAGGTCATTGTCAAGACCCATGTCAAGCAGCTTTTTCCTTATTTCCTTTAAGGAGTTTTATAGGTTCAGATCTTATGTTTAAGTTTTTATTCCATTTTGAGTTAATTTTTCTGAGTGGTTTAAGGTAGGGGTCCAGTTTTATTCTATTGCATGTGATTATCCAGTTTTCCCAACATCATTCTTTTAAGAGACTATTCCTTGTCCATCGAATATTCTTGGTTCCTTTGTCAAATGTGAGTTTACCATATATGTGAGGATTTATTTCTGGGCTCTCAATTCTGTTCCATTGGTTTTTGTGCCAGTATCATACTGTTTTCATTACTATAGTTTTGTAGTATAGCTTGAAATCAAGGAGTATAACCCCTCCAGCTTTATTCTCTCTCAGGATTGCTTTAGCTATTTGAGGTTTGTGTTTCCATCTGCATTCTAGGATTTTTTTTTCTCTTTCTGTGAAAAATGCCACTGGAATTTTGATAGGGCTTGTATTGAATCTGTAGGTGTCACTGTGTATTGGACATTTAACAATATTAATTCTTCCCGTCTATGAGCGTGGTGTATTTTTCCATTTATTTGTGTCATATTCAAATTCTTTCATCAATGTTATTTAGTTTTCAGTGTGCAAGTCTCTTACCTCCTTGGTTAAGTTTACACCTAAGTATTTTATTGTTTTTGATGTTATTATAAATGAGATTGTTTTCTATATTTCTTTTTCAGGTATTTTGTTGTTAGTGTATAGAAATGCAACTGATTTTTATATATTGATTTTGTATCTTGTAACTTTACTGATTCCATTGATTCGTTCTAACAATTTTTTGGTTGAGTCTTCAGGATTTCCTATATATGAGATCATGTCATCTGCAACAGAGACAATTTTGTTTCTTTCATTCTGATGTGGATGCCTTTTTTTTTTTGAGAGAGATAGAGAGAGTGAGAGAGAGTGAATGGGAGCAGGGGGAGGGGCAGAGGGAGAGCAAGGGAGGGGGTCTTTTTCTTTTTTCTTTTTCTTTCTTTCTTTTTTTTCTTTTTTCTTTTTTTTTTTTTTTTTGAGAGAGAGAGAGCAGGGAGAGTCAGAGGAAGAAGGAGTGAGAGAATCTTAAGCAGGCTCCACACTCAGTATGGAGCCAGATGTAGGGCTCGACTTCAGGAATCTGAAATCATGAATGAACTGAAATCAAGATTCAGAGGCTTAACCAACTGAGCCACCCAGGCGCCCCTGGATGCCTTTTATTTCTCTTTCTTTCTCAACTGCTAAGGCTAGGACTTTGAGTACTATGTTGTATAGGATTGGTGAGAATGGTCACCATTATCTTGTTCCTGATCTTCAAGGAAAGGTTTTCAACCTTTAACCATTGAGTATTATGTTAGCGGTGGTCCTGTCATATATGGCCTTTAATATGTTGAGTTATATTCATTCTATACCCAATTTTTTGATAGTTTTAATCTTGAAAGGATGTTGAATTTTGTCAAATGCTTTTTCTGCATCTATTGAGATGATCATATGATTTTTATGCTTAATTCTATTATCACATTTTTTGATTTGTGTATGTTGAACCATCTTTGCATCCCAGGGATAAATCCCATTTATCATGATCCTTTTAATATGCCATTGAATTCTCATGATCCTTTTAATATGCCATTGAATTCTATTTGCTAATATTTTGTGGAGGATTTTTGCATTTATGTTCATTAGGGCTATTGCTTTGTAGTTTTCTTATAGCATCCTTGTCTGGCTTTGGTATCAGGGTAATGCTGGTATTGTAAAAATGAGTTTGGAAGGGATCCATTCTCTTCAGTTTTTTAGTAGAGTTTGAGAATGATTGGCATTTATTCTTCTTTAAATTTTGGTAGAATTCACCGGGAATACCATCTGGTCCTGGGGTTTTCTTTGTTGGGAGATTTTTTTGATTAGTGATTCAATTTGCTTTCTCATTACTGGTCTGTTCAGATGTTCTCTTTCTTCATGATTCAGTCTCAGTAAGTTGTATATGCCTAGGAATTTATACATTTCTTCTAGATTATGCAACTTATTGGTGTATAATTGTCCAGAGTAGTGTCTTATGACCCATTGTAGTTCTGTGGTATCGGTTGTAATGTCTCCTCTTTTGTTTTTGCTTTTATTTACTTGAGTCTTCTCTCTTTCTTTTTAGTTAGACTAGCTAAAGGTTTGCCAATTTTGTTTATCTTAAAAAAAAACAGCACTTAGTTTTGGTTATCTTTTGTTTTTTTGCTTATTTGTTTTTGTTTTTGGTCTCTATTTTACTTATTTCTTCTCTGACCTTTATTATTTCCTTTCTTCTGCTAACTTTGGTCTTAGTTTTTCTTTTTCTAGTTCCTTAAGGTTTATTTATTTTTTTAAAATTATTATTTTGTATTAGTTTCAGGGGTAGAATTTAATGATTCATCAGTTGCATATAACACACAGTACTTATTACATCAAGTGCTGTCCTTAAGGCCCATCACCCAATTACCCCATCCCCCCACCCTCCTCCAGTGACTGTCAGTTTGTTTCCTAGAATTTAGTTTGCCTCCCTCTCTGTTTTCATCTTATTTTATATTTCCTTCCCTTCCCCTATGTTCATCTGTTTTTTTTCTTAAATTCCACATTTGAGTGAAATCATATGGTATGTGTCTTTTTCTGACTGACTTATTTCACTTAGCGTAATACTAGTTCCTTAAAGTTTAAATTTAGATTGAGGTTTTTCTTGTTTCTTGAGGTAGGCCTGTATTGCTATGAACTTCCCTCTAAGAACTGCTTTTGCTGCATGCCATAAGTTTTAGTGTTTTGTGTTTCCTTTTGTTTCAAGATGTTTTTTTGATTTTCCCTTTGATTTCATCTTTGACCCATTCAGAGGCCTTATTATCTCCATTATCTCCTTTATTTTTTGTATTTAAATATTGTGCATTTAAATATGACATTTAACATATTAAGCCAGTACCATTAAAAAAAAAAAAGTAATCCTACTGAAGTCCCTTCTAGCTACCTTATCCTTTTTCTCTCTTCATGGCTATACTTCCCATTCACTTCTCAACTAACTGGCTTTGCTTTCACCACTTTGTAGAAATTCTTTTACTAAGCTAGTCTCTCTACTGTTAGTACAGTGGATATTTTCTAGATCTTACCACTCTCTCTTTTTACATGTTCTCTTCACCTGGCTTCCTTTACACTGCAGTCTCCCGGTTTTCTTCCTACCTCTCTGTCATTACTTTTCTGTCTCCCTTGAGGGTCTTCTTTTTCAGTCTGTCTCTTATATATTACTTTTCTTCTATGTTCTATTTTCAACTTTCTTAGCCTCTCACTCTGTATATTTTTTTCCTAGGCAATCCTATTTACTCTTCCATGTTGAACTACCAGATAGGCTAATTGATTGCTCTAAATCTAATGTCTCTAGAGCACACCTTCCTTCTGCATGTGCAAGCATTTATTGGATATCAATTGGGACACCTCAAACACACACACCACGTCATTTGTCCCCTAGATTTTTCTTTTAGCATTTCACTGAATGGTGTCTTCACCTTCCTAATTGCCCAGGCCAGAAATGCCAAACTTATTCCAAGGTCTTGAGCTTTCCTTTACTCTCCTTCAATCCTTATATATAGTCTTGCAGTTCTTAGAATATCTAATGTCTTTGAATAAATTATTTTCTTTGCCTTAGAATATTCCCTTGGCCAATCCGTACTTTTATAGGGATAGTACAGTGTGATGGACGAGAAGGTAAACTTTGAGGTCAGAATACCTGGATTCATATTGTTTTGCTACTTCTAAGTCACTTTATGTGAAAAGTGTTCCTTAACAGTTCCACTCATCTCCCCCCAACAAAAACTTAAAAATTCTACACTCTGTTAAATGTCTCTGTACTGTGTTCTTAAGACACTTTTTTGCTACCCTTGTTATTGTACTTATTCCTCTGTGTTATAATTGCTTGTTTCCTTTCCTATCTTTTGTATTATACTGTAAACTCCCAGAGGGAAGAAATGTAATTTCTGCACCATATAATGAATGCACAGCCCAGCACCTGGTGTGTTAATTTATTAATTCAACAAATATTTATTGAGCACACTTATCTCCACTGACCAAAGTGCAAGGTTTACAACAGTGCATAAAAAAGACCAGGTTGCTGCTCTTATCAGGCTTATTTTCTAAAGGAGGAAGCAAGCAATAGATAGAAATGAACTAATAAAGGGGCCCCTGGGTGGCTCAGTCATTAAGTGTCTGCCTTCGGCTCAGGTCGTGATCCCAGGGTCCTGGGATTGAGCCCCGCTTCGGGCTCCCTGCTCAGTGGGAAGCTGCTTCTCCCTCTTCCACTCCCCCTGCTGGTGTTCCCTCTCTCTGTGTGTCTCTCTCTGTCCAATAAATAAATAAAATCTTAAAAAAAATAAAAAAATAAAGAAATGAACTAATAAAGATTGTGCTAAGTATTAGAGAGGAATGCATGGAAAGAGCCAAGGAGAAATGTCCTAGGGAGAGAGAAAATAAGGTACAAAGTTCTGAGGTGGAATGGTACTTGGAAAGGGGGCACCCAATGAATGCATAAATAAAGGTGGGAAAACTAAGAAGCAGAGAAGTGACTTGTCTGCCATGATTGACAAGTAATGGAACCTAGATCCCCTGTATCCAGTGTGACACCCTTTTCAGTGAGTCACATTGCCTCAACATTTAGCAGAAATGGATAATCTTAGCAAAAGCAAGTATAATGACTGAAAATAAAGTGAAATGTAAAACTTGTTAAAGTTCAGAGTTTTAAGAAGAAAATTGTCATTTTTTTGATATGTATGTTTTCTTTTTCTTTATGATAAATTTTTATTATGTTATGTTAGTCACCATACAGTATATCCCAAGTTTTTGATGTAAATTTCCATGATTCATTACTTACGTTAAATTGTCACTCAGGGGGCACCTGGGTGGCTCAGTTGTTAAGCGTCTGCCTTCGGCTCAGGGCGTGATTCCAGCGTTATGGGATCGAGCCCCACATCAGGCTCCTCCGCTGGGAGCCTGCTTCTTCCTCTCCCACTCCCCCTGCTTGTGTTCCCTCTCTCGCTGGCTGTCTCTCTCTCTGTCGAATAAATAAATAAAAAATCTTTAAAAAAAAATAAATTGTCATTGAGAAGAGTCAATGTAAATAATAGAAAAGAAGTATAAGAGTATAAAATACTACTCTTGAATTCTGACAGATTAGGTAAGTACACAGTGGAATTCAAGAGAATTTGAAATAAAGTAGACAAACTTAATTAAGCATTTATTCCTTACATATTGTATGGCAGACATTGTGGTGTGTGACTAAGACATGATCCCTGCATTGAGTGTTTACATTTTTCATGGAAGAG
The DNA here is from genome assembly GCF_017311325.1 of Ursus maritimus. Classification (NCBI taxonomy): domain Eukaryota; kingdom Metazoa; phylum Chordata; class Mammalia; order Carnivora; family Ursidae; genus Ursus; species Ursus maritimus. Next base: position 15,081,826 of record NW_024423564.1, read on the forward strand.
ATTAATCTAAATAGCTTGAGAATTTGAAATTAATAAGTCGAATTTAATAGGAATTGATTTTATGGATTTTAAATCTATATGTGAATGTATTATTAAAAATCATTTGGTCTAGTACCAGTGCTGAGAAAATTGTCAGTATTCATTAATAGGAGGTGAGCTATGAAAAAGATCTTTGGGTTTTTGGTCTTCGTAAAAAATTATCCTTTTTAAAAAAAGTATCCTTTTAATTTATCGAGTATGTATACTTTATTGTGTAATTCATTTTTACATTTTTATCAGATAATTGATATAGGGGAGAGTATATCTATTCCAGATGAATTTACTGAAGAAGAAAAGCATTCTGGAGATTGGTGGAGGCAGTTGGTGGCAGGGGGCATGGCTGGTGCAGTTGCGAGGACATGCACGGCACCTTTTGACCGCTTGAAAGTCATGATGCAGGTAGTTGGCATACTTGACCCCTTAAGCATTAAAGTCACTTGAAAAACCTTTGACAACTTTTCAAAAAGAAATGTTTTGGCACATTTCATACTATTTCTCATTAAAGTTTCACATTTTTCTGAAAATGCAAATTTTCTTATTTTCAATATTAAAAGATTTTTAAATTTTCTTAAAGATGCTTGTGTGTTATTTAAATTAATTTTTATTTGAAATGATAGTAATAGAACACTGTATTAGACGTTTTTTCAGAAATATAACTAATTATATCAAAGAAGTGATAAGACACCATTAGTCTTATTTATTGATTATCTCTACACCCTGCACCTACATAATAGCATGGTTCTCCTGTACTATTTAAGTATTAAGCATATTTCTAGGAATTGGCAAATAAGTTACTTAGAGTGTGCTATTGACTGATGTCTCACTAGAGATAATGTTGTCTAATTATCTTTATTTTACTGAGTAATGGATTGTCAATAGTAGTTTTAGTAGTGCATAGTTTAATCTATTAACTGTCATAATTAAAATCTAATGTTTGCTGAATATTTTCTTCACAAGGATACAAAAATTAATAACTCACAATCTAGTGAGTTTAAATTTCTAATAAACTTACATACCTGGTGGGTGTTTCATTGTCTTTTGTTTTTTTGGTTAGTGACATTTGGTAATGGATTATTAATAGGTTTTTTTGGTTGTTGTATGATCTTATTTATTTGTTGCTCTTAGAAGATCTTAATTCTGACAGACTCAGATGTAAAAGTAGGAGCTGTCAGAGGTGAGAGCCTCCATCTCTTGACAATCTGTTCCTGATGTTCTTCTTTGGTTTCCCTCCTTCTCTTGGCCAAAAGTTTAGCATGTTCTGTGGACTCTTCCTATTTTTCTTAGTAGCTCTTTCTTCAGAGGCATCATTTGTGTCACAGGGCACACGGAGCAATGAGATGTGAATGCTGGGCACTTGGGTCCTGGGTGTTGCACCCCCTTTGTTCACAGGCTTTCTGACAATGTATTGGTGGCCACCATCTTCTGCAGGGAGATTGAAAGTTTGCAGATCCTGCTAGCTTTTGTGGGCACCATGTGATAAGGCACAATAACGTCAGCCTAGGAATATCCTTCTCCCACTTTTTTACAATTACCAAGTTGTGAACACTCAGATCTGTATCCACAATGCAACCCTGACCAGATTTGGGCTTTCTTTCTCCGGATCTCCTATATCTATAGCAGTAATGCCCTTACTCAGTATCAGTGTTCACTTTATGAATAATTTATAGATTGTTTTTTGTTTTTGTGATTAACAGTATAGAATGAGTATTTTTTCATGTTATTTCAAATATTCGTCAAATATTTCAAATATTTGTGTATTCTTCAAATACAGGTTTTAATGACTATTATTTCAAGTGGATGTGTCATATTAATTTTTAATTATTTTTTCCTATTCTTGGACATGTAGGTGGTTTTAAAAACTCTTTTAAAATTATAATTCATATTAGTTCATAATGATGAACATCATTGCTTATGAATCTTTTTTTTCATATTTAGGATTATTTATTTAGAAAGAGTTCCTAGAAGTTAAGTAATGATACGAACATTTTTAAGGCTGTGTGTGTGTGTGTGTGTGTGTGTGTGTGTGCATGTGTGTATATTGTTAAATTCTTTTCCAGACTTTTTCTTCCCACAGGAGATGAGAATGCCCATTTCAACTTGCTCTCTCCCATTATCATTCCCTTATATTATAGACAGGAGGGTATTTTACTAACGTTCTAATTTCCACTTTCTTAAAAAAAAGTATTCTTATTGTAAAATAATACATTAGAAAAATGGGAAGATACAGAAAAGTATAACAGAAGACCTTAAAATGACATGTAATCCTTGTGTATCAGTCTGCCAGGGCTGCTGTAACAAAATACCACAAACTGACTGGCTTACACAACAGAAGTTTATTGTCTCACAGTTTTGAAGGCTAGAAGTCTGAGATCAGGGTGTCTGCATGGTTGATTCCTTCTGAGGGCAGTGAGGAAAGGATCTATTCCAGGTCTCTCTCTTTGGCTTGTAGATGGCTGTCTTTCCTCTGCCTCTTCATGTTGTCTTCCCTCTGTACATGTCTCTGAGTCCACATTTCCCCCTTTTTATAAGGACACTAATCATATTAGTTTTTAGGACCTGCATTAAGACCTTACTTTAACTTGATTATTTCTAGAAAGACCCTATCTTCAAATAAGGTCACATTCTGAGATAATGGGCATTAGGACTTCAACATAGAAATTTTGGGGGGACACAGTTCAACCCATAACACCTTGTTACCCAGAAGTATGCACTATTGAAAGTTTGATATATTCTCATCCATTCCTTTTTCTGTGCATATTTCAGTGTACTCTTTAATAATCTTGTAAAATTTTAGCAGCAACAACACATTTTGTATATGCAAAAATTCTCTGGTAATTAAGTCATTCTTGTTTTCTTTAAGTTGCTCTCTTTGATGTATGAGATTAAAGTATGTATTTGGGAACAACAAAAAATTAATATATCAGTTTTATATGTCTCTAAAGGACAATGAAAATGGTGTTGAAGTTCATAGATTTCTACATTTATGTATCATTATTTTATTAGCAATAATAGCATCAATGCTATATTACTAGCAAAATAAATTTAAAAATAAATTTCCTGTATGTTTCTAGGTTCATAGTTTAAAGTCAAGGAGAATGAGATTGATTGGTGGGTTTGAGCAGATGTTAAAAGAAGGAGGAATTCGTTCTCTTTGGCGGGGAAATGGTGTAAATGTTTTTAAAATTGCACCGGAGACAGCTCTCAAGATTGGGGCCTATGAACAGGTAAAATGTTATCGATTAGGGAATTTTATGATAAAGATCAGAATTTAAATTTAATTTAAAAAATTTAGACTTTAATGAGAGAGAAAACTGGAATGTGCTTAGCAATAGATACTACTGTAAATACAAGCATACTGTGAAGATATTGTGGGTTTGGTTCTAGACCAGCGTGATAAAGTGAGTCAAATGAATTTTTGGTTTCCCAGTACATACAAAAGTTATGTTTATACTATACTGTAGTCTATTCAGTATATGATAGCATTATGTCAAAAAAAAACACCTATGTTTATACTCTACTTAAAAGTGCTTTATTGCTAAAAAATGCTAAGCATCATCTGAGCTTTCAGTGAGTTGTAATCTTTTTGCTAGAGGAGGGTCTTGCCTGGATGCTGTGGACTGCTGACTGAGGAGGGTGGCAGTTGCTGAAAGCTGGAGTGGCTGTGGCAATTTCTTGAAATAAGACAACAGTGAAGTTTGCCTCATTGATTAAGTCTTCCTTTCACAATTTCTCTGTAGCATGTGATGCTGTTTGCTAGCACTTTACCCACAGCAGAATTTCTTCCGAAATTGGAGTCAGTCCTCTCAAACCCTGCCACTGCTTTACTAAGTTTATGTAATAGTCTAAATCCTTTGTTGTCATTTCAACAATCTTCACAGCATATTCACCAGGAGTAGATTCCATCTCAAGAAACCACTTTTTTTGCTCATCTATCAGAAGAAACTCTTTATCCATTGGAATTTAATCATGAGATTGCAGCAATCCAGTCCCATCTTCAGGCTCCACTTCTTTTTTTTTTTTTTTTTTTTAAAGATTTTATTTATTTATTCGACAGAGATAGAGACAGCCAGCGAGAGAGGGAACACAAGCAGGGGGAGTGGGAGAGGAAGAAGCAGGCTCATACTGGAGGCAGGCTCCACTTCTAATTCTAGTTCTCTTGCTGTTTCCATGACACCTGCAGTAACGGTCTCCGCTGAAGTCTGGAACCCCTTCTTCCAAACTCCTGTTAATGTTGATGTTTTGACCTCTTCCTTGAATCATGAATGTTCTTAACGACATCTAGAATGGTGAATCCTTTCCCAAAGGTTTTCAATTTACTTTGTGCAGACTCATCGGAGGTATTTATGGTAGCTATAGTTTCATGGCAACGTCCCCTGCTGTCAACCCGAAGAACAGTCATCTTTAGGTCTTTCAACAAGGACTCCCTTCTTATCTTAGAAACATAGTCTACCAGTAGGTTCTCCAGTCTCGTGATAAACTCCATTGTAATATTTCCACCTTCCTCAGTCTACTTATTCCTTCCTCAACAATCTGTCAAGACTTCGGCATCACCACCTTGCTTGCTATCAGCCAAGAGTTGTGTCCAAGCTTTAAAGAGTAGTTCCAACAGCATTTTAGGATAGGTTTCGGGAGACCTGTGTCATGGGAGAGTGCTCCACATCAATAGTCTTCTCTATCCAGCATTTTATTCCATCCCTCAGATGCCCACCATTAGTGCTCTTGTTACCCACTCCCACACTATTTCCCTGGTTCCTTCCAGTCCATAATAGCCAGGTCCTTGGGCTATCTGAGGACTGACTCTATATAAGTTATTGGTTGGGGGGCAGTCAGCGGAGGTGGGGGGAGTGGGCAGATTGTGAGGAGAGCAAACATCCTCTCGGTAAGCATCTGCCTCTTTGAGGCCTTTACGTGCATGGCCTCAGTACAAAGAGAAGCTGTTCTGCTCTAGCAGTGGGAAGGGGACAACTTTTTGCCAAATTGGAGGGTGCTGGTGAATTTGGGAGCTCAGATTTGTCAGGCATATACACCTAAATGTTCCCATCCCGTGTATCAGGATCCTACTCCTTCCCAGTGCGGGTCCTCACTTTACCATAGGAGACCTTTTGAGGTTCTGCATTGTTTCCTTAGTAACTCTGTTATCTGTACATTTATATACTGGGCCTGATTTTTAGCAGTCTATGAGGATCATCCAAATACTGCTATGAAGGCCTCATAGTGTTCATAATATGCTTTAAGATGATAGTTAGATGACTTAACCTTGACATTGTCCTCCTTCAGAGTTTCTAAGATAGTGAATTAGGATCAGCCAACTTCACAATCCTTATAATTGTCTCCATGCTGTTCAAGTATTAGGGCAACTGCATAATGTAATGTTTTTCTGTCTACCAATACTTAATCCCAAGTCACTGTGACTAAGAATCTTAGTAATTGTAATGCCACAGCATACCATAGATTATCTTCATCCCATTTACCAACAAAGATCCCATTGTTGTCAGGTGACTGGTGAGTAATCCAGTTCTAACAACATCAGCAGGTCTACTTTCTAGGACCACTTTTCAAAGAACCAGCTTTTGATTTTGTTGATTTTCTCTATTGATTTCCTATTTTAAATTTCATTGATTTCTGTTCTAATTCTTATTATATTTTTTTCTGCTACTTTGGATTTAATTTGCTCTTCTTTTTCTAGTTTTCTGAGGTGGAAACAGATTACTATTTTTAGATCTTCTTTTTAAATATATGTATTCATGCTATGTATTTCCTTCTAAGTACTACTTACCACTCCTTTTTGATGAATTGTGTCTTCATTTTCATTTAGTTCAAAATATTTTTAAATTTCTCTTGAGATTTCTTCTTTGACCTGTGTGTTATTTAGAAGTGTGTTTTTAAATCTCTACATATTTTGGTATTTTAAAAGAATATTTTTCTGTTACTGATTTCTAATTTTGTTCCATTGTGGTCTCAGAGCAGCCATGGTATGCTTTTCATTTTTTTAAATTTGTTAAGTCATGTCTTATGGCCCAGAATGTGGTCTTTCTTGGTGAATGTTCCAAGTGAGCTTGAGAAGAATGTGTACTGTGCTATTGTTGGATGAAATAGTCTCTGGATGTCAGTTATATACAGTTGATTGATGGTAGTGTTGAGTTCAGCTATGTCATTACTGATTTTTTTTTCCTGGATCTGTCCATTTCTAATAGAGGGTGCTGAAATCTCCAGCTATGATAGTGGATACATCTATTTCTTTTTTTAAAAAGATTTTATTTATTTGAGAGAGAGAGCAAAAGAGAGAGCATGAGTGGGGTGAGGGGCAGAGGAAGAAGCAGACTCCCTGCTGAGCTGGGAACCCAATTGCGGGTCTCGATCCCAGGACTCCTGGTTCATGACCTGAGCCGAAGGCAGACGCTTAGCCAACTGAGCCACCCAGGTGCCCCTGGATTCATCTATTTCTCATTGTACTGCTATCAGCTTTGGCCTCATGTAGTCTGATGCTCTGTTGTAAGGCACATAGGTGCTAAGGACTGTTATATCTTCTTAGATAATTTACCCTTTTATCAGTATGTAATACTTTCTTTATCCCTGGTAACTTTCCTCGGTCTGAAGTCTGCTCTGTCTGAAGTTAATATAGCTATTCACACTTTCTTTTGATTGGTGTTAATGTGGCATATTTTTCTCCATTCATTTACATTTAATCTATATGTGTCTTAATATCTAAAGTGGGTTTCTTGTAGATAACATATAGTTGAGTGTTTTTTTTTTTTTTGATCCACCCTGACAATCCCTGGCTTTTAATTGATGCATAGGACCAGGTTTGAAGTAATACTAATTGTTTTACTTTGGATTCCCCCTGAAAAGAGTCTGGGTGCAGCTAGATTATTTGTGAAGAAGCAGGAGTGAGGAAGCAGGGACAGTGAGACACAGAAAGAAGAAAAGCCAATACAAGGGTAAATAAGTGAGGTTTCAGCTATATGCAGTAGGGGCTTGATTCTGAGGGACTTCTAGGAAGTGTACAGAATAGTTCCCAGAATTATCTGTCTGAGGGAAGAAGCTGAGCTATTTATCTGCCAGTTTCTGCCCCATATTGTTTGAAGATTGCTCTTAGGACTTTAACTTCTCCAGACTTCTGAGCTGGACTGGCTCCCACAGCTTCAGAGAAGGCCTGGAGGCAGAAAAACAGAGAGATGAGAGCTTTTGCTTTTGATGGGTTTCTATCAGTGAAGTGAGTCTGTGAGTCTGCACAGAAACATCGAGATGTGATGTGGGGCTCTGGAAGGGTCTGCCATGGCCAGTGAAATCCTGCTTATGTTTGGGGCCTGAGAGTTGCTTCAGAGAACAGTGGAACACAGGGTTTTGTAGGCTTTGCTTATGGGTTTTCTAGCATACAATTCTTTCAAAAACTTCTTACACTTTTTCTCTGTTTGTTTCCAGTCAATACCACGCAGAGTAGTCATATCTAAAAATCTCTTCTCTGATGTTTTATTTTCTAGTTCTTGTGCTTAGTCATTCCCCTTCTCTCTCATTTTTATAGTGGGCTACATTGATGTCAACTGAAACAGTAGGCTGAAATTGGATGACAAGACCCCTAATCTCTTTAGGGCATCTAATTTCCTTCTGCTGGGGTACAGAGCAGGTGGCTTTTCCAACTTGGAAGCCCACCATTCTTGACTACCAAGCCAGGCTAAGAAAACTCCCTTAGTAGAGCTCCTTTTCCTTCCATTTCTGCTTGCAAATTGGCTTTGGAAAATGCCTTAAGGCTGAAAATCAGAGAGATGCAATAGGTCATGTGTTAATAGATCTTGTTAAAAGCAGCAAGGAGTAGGCAACACTAACCAACATTCTGAGATTTTACAATCAGTTTTCCTAGAACTTCAGGCTCAAAAAGCACACAATCTACCTTCCAAATTATTACAGCAGGCAATTTTATCAAGCATTTCCAGAAAGCATTAGAAAGATCATCATCTTCTCAGACTGCAATACCTGTGTCCTGACAATAAAGCCAGTGTCACATATTTTAGGTTTTAGTTATGGTAGTACCCTACATCTAGGAACCAGTTCCTGTTTTTGTTCAGGTTCATCCTAAGCTGTTACAACAAACAGATTCCAGAATACAGTAGTTTAAATGAGATAGAGGCCAGTGGCCCAGGGCTAGCAGTACAGCTAACTAGAGTAACCCCTTGTTCGTTGTAATGGAAAGAGCTTCTCACATTGTTACTCTTCTTGATTATCCAGTAACCAAATACTTATTAAGAACCCTGCATATGTAAGGCCTGGGGTGAAAAAGACATAACAGATACAATCTCTGCCTCCTTTTTGTCATTTGCATGCTCCTTATGAAATAGTACATTCATGAATATGCTTAAGTGATTTGATGTTGCTAACTCATTTTGGGGGGGGGGAAGGAAAAAGGATATTGAATGGAGAAGTCTTACTATCTTAACTAACTGCGTAAAAATTAAAACCAAGTATTCTAATGTCAGGTGTCTGGAATACTTTTTCAAATAATTTTCTACTACTAATTAATGTTATAAACTTAGAAAATATATCTATATTCTATTTCAGTAATACTGTACATTTCAATACTTTTATTTATGCAGTATAAGAAATGGCTTAGTTTTGATGGTGCTAAAGTAGGAATTATTGAGAGATTTGTATCTGGCTCGTTGGCTGGTGCAACTGCCCAGACCTGTATTTACCCCATGGAGGTATGTATGATTATAAATCTTTAAGTAAAGTAATGCTTTCAATACAAAGTATAACTTTTTAAAAATATTTATTTATTTATTTGAGAGAGAGTGAGAGAGTGTATGTATGTAACCCAGGGTGGGGGGGTGGCAGGGGGAAGGGCAGAGGGAGAGGGAAAGGAGAGAAGCAGATTCCCTGCTGATCCGGACTCCACTCTGGGCTCAATCTCACAACCCTGAGATCATAACCTGTGCCAAAATCAAGAATTGGATGCCCAATTGACTGAGCCCCCCAGGTGCCCCACAAATTATAACTTTTGAAATAAATGGAAGTTGATCAGGATTTTGTATAATAAACAACTTTATGGCTACAGGATTTAAAACTCATACCAAGTGTTAGTTGGCCCTAGTAAGTGTTTTCTTTTGTTTGGTTGTTTATTTAGGATGAAGGTAGTATTGTAGATGTATCAAGAAGATAAAAAAAAATCATTGCTTGCTTACTTGACTGATAGAATCACTTAATCATTAATCAAATCAAATCTGTATTGTACAGCCACTAAGTTTAAGGTATTTTTCTAGATGCAGAGACAAATCAGATAGGCATTTTGGTCATGGAACTTAAAGTTGAGATGAGGAGATAAAACATGTACATCAATAATGATGATCCAAAATAGAAACTATAAATTCTAGAAGAGAGATCCATATGAAGTGCCATGGAAATTCTGAGGGGAGAACTTAACTGCCAGTTAGGGGTTTCATGAAAGACATGAATAGAATATGTGAGTTTGGCTTCAATTTTGGACATTCAGAGATAATGAGGGAAGGCATTTCAGGTGGACATATAATGACTTAAACAAAGGAATGGAGGCAAAAGAGCAGATATTTAGGTTTGAACTGGATAATATCATGGATAATGGGTTGGGGCCAGATCAGAAAGGCTCTTGAATGCAGTGTAAGAAATATAATTTCAATTTCTTAAAAAAAGTAAGAAGCCATAAAACACGTTAGAGCCTGAAATATACTCTTGGTAAAGTTTTTTAGAGTGAGAGAGACTGGAGAAATGAGATGACTGCATACAAGAGATTGCCGCCGTTCAGGGAAGTGATAGTAAAGGCTTGAAATATGATACTGCCTAGAGGAAACTGACTCATGTTAGAGCTGTCTTGAGAAGCCACAGCCTGAGAAGTGGAAAGTAGGACAGAGGGAAGGGAAGAAGGTGAAGATCTGTCTGGGTTGTGTGCCTGAGTGTTTAGGAGAGTTACGTCTGAGTTACATTTGTAAGAGAGTTTGAGTGTGGCGGAAGTGGCCCAGACTGTGAGAGGATGAGGAGTTCAGGTTTGTACGTATTTAATTGGAGTTGTTGGTGGACAACCAAATTATGATTTTCAGCCAGTAGTTAGTTGCAAATGTGATACTGAGATTTGAGAGGTTTCAAGTCTTGATGTGTCATCTGCAAAGAAGTGCTAGTTAAAGTCATGAGATTACTTAGAAAAAAAGTAGTGGTTTTTTTTGTTTGTTTTGTTTTATTTTTTAAATTGAGAAGAGAATTTTTGCGAAGACCTTAATTTAGGGAGTAAGTGGGAAAAAAACCTGCCAGTGAAGCAGACAGAAAAGATTTACTTGGGTAAGAAGAGTGTTGAGTACAGTGCCCTGGGGAGGACAGAGAGTTTTGAGAATGGGATTATCCATAGTGTGGGGTGCTGCAGAGAAGTTCTTAAAACAAAGCCTTCCAACTGATGACTCAGAGGCAGCTCTATCAAGATACACAGCTTGCCCAATCAAGAAAAAGTTCATGCTTTTTTTTGGGGGGGGGGGTCTTGGCTGTTTTGGAGAGCCATTTCTCCAAGTATTTATAGTTCTCCCTGAAATTAAATTAATGGAAATTAAGAGGACAAGGAGTGAGGTTCTATCAGGAAAATTGCGCAGGAATGTTGATCATAGACAGACTACTGAAGCCTACTATTGCCCTCATAGCTCCTGTTATGTTACTACTTTATGAGCACGTTTAATCGTATTAAATGATTATAGATCCACCTCACTGTTACAATAGTTCCCACAGTGTGTGTATCTTAAGTATAGACAGAATGTTATTTTTCATATTGCTTCTTCACTTTAACCTGACCATATATATATATTTAGCTTGAAATTGGGCTGCAGTTTCTTTATTTTGATGCAATAATGTTACCTCAAATGAGTTTGGTTTAGAATATGTTGCCTTATAGCACATTAAATGAGTTTGAGCAGGTATCATCGATCAAAACCACAGTGATTAATTACATTTTCCTGTTTAAATAATTTTTAAAAACTGTACTGTGTTAGCTGTTTACAGTTAAAAGCCAATTAGGGAGAAGTTAAGATTATATTTAAGATTGCTTTCTTTTTTGATTTCTATGATAATCAGTAAACATTGTATATAATGCAGTTTAGTGTATTACTAGATGAGTTGAGTAAATCTGATCAATATATTTTTATAATATTCTTCACATTTAGGTTCTAAAGACCAGACTGGCTCTAGGTACAACTGGACAGTATTCAGGGATCATTGATTGTGGCAAGAAGCTTCTGAAACAAGAAGGTGTTAGAACCTTTTTCAAAGGTTATATTCCTAACTTGCTAAGCATTCTACCTTATGCAGGCATAGATTTTGCTGTTTATGAGGTGAGTTTATTCTCCTAATATGACATTGTGTGTTAGATTTGAAAACTTGGTGTAATAATAGTCTTCATTCTAAAAATCTAGTTGTAAATGACTTTATATGAAGTAGTTCTTTTTTTTTTTAAGATTTTATTTATTTATTTGACAGAGATAGAGACAGCCAGTGAGAGAGGGAACACAAGCAGGGGGAGTGGGAGAGGAAGAAGCAGGCTCATAGCAGAGGAGCCTGATGTGGGGCTCGATCCCATAACGCCGGGATCACGCCCTGAGCCGAAGGCAGACGCTCAACCACTGTGCCACCCAGGTGCCCCTATATGAAGTAGTTTCTGACCAAGAAGTTTGGTTGAGTTGAATGGTTTTATCTGGCTTTTCATTTTATATCTCAGTTGTCTAGTATTCTAATAATAACTTTGGTGGTTTTTGCGAATTAGGTTTTACTGATAATATTTATAGACTTAAATGCTGATGTTGTGGTTCACAACTCTGGATGCATATCAGAATCACCTGCATGTAGATCTTTAAAAAATAAGACTCTTGGGCTACCTCTTCCTCTCCCCTGCTGCATGCATGCTCACTCTCTCTCTCTCTCTCTCAAATAATAAATAAATAAATCTTTAAAAAAAAAAGATTGTTGGGCTACATCCAAGAGATTCTGATTTAACTATTCTGGGAGGAGGCCTGGGATTTAGGTTTTTTTACTCTCTAGAAAAATCTGATGTACAGTTAAGATTGAGAAAGCTGAGATGTTATTGCCCAGTTGTGAAAATGAGAGTTGAGGGGAGGAGTCCTTGGGGGCTATTGGGAGAGAGGCAGCATGGAGATAGGGCATATATCCTAATAGTGTAGTGCTTGCTGAACAGGCAGGATTCCAGGTTATTCCCTTTCTTGCCAATCGTTTCATTTTTGTGATTATACATATGTGTTAGGCAGACTATTGTAACAATATATACCATTTGGTCATAAGAACCAGGAGAGAGTATATGACTAGTATCACTTAAATTCATTCTCAGTGCAAGAAGGACAGCTCTCCAGCCACAGGCCCAATGGTATTTTTGGCAAGTGGTACCACAATCATATGAAATATAGCCCATTTTGTTTAGCACTTAAAAATGCATATGTCTTTTATAGATGTTTAAAGTATTGAATGATATAGTATGTATTTATTTTCTCCTTTTTTGCTTGCTTCTGTGGTCTTATTAAAATAAATTCATTGCTGCTGTTTATGTTGGGCTCCCTTCTTTTTTTTATTTCTGTAGTTCTGTATCTTTTGCTTTCTTACCAGAGTAAGAGTGACGTTACTCATTTCTCTTTTTATTGTTGCATGACTAATAAATGCACTGAGTAAAGAAATTTTGAAATATATTTTTTTCAAAAGCATCGAATTATATATTTCATAGTAATTGCCTCAGTATATAATGGTAAAGCTGTATCCTTTGATAAATGAACAGCTCTAAAAGCACTTCGTGATCTTTTAAACCCACTATTTTAAAATAATTTCCTCTAGCCACTTTTATTCAAGGAAAAGCAACTTTGGAAAGATGAATCTCTCTTAAAAGTTCAGAAAATGTGGTTTTGTTAACCTAGAGTGGATTATGCAGTCTTCTCTACATTATTCTGTTAATCCCTCTGAGAATCTCCAGAATTTTGCTTGGGTCTTTGAATGTCATTACAAACCAAAACAATTAAGCAAAATAGAACAAACAAAACCAAACAGACAAAAGCACACAGAGAGATGCAAAACATTGGAGAACTCAAACTGAGGTTGTGTGAATACGTTTTTTTGAGAACATCTATGTGCCCTATCCTTGATAGGACAGTAGGCGGATAACTCCCTCTGTGCACAGAGTAGGAACAATCTTTTGTAAAGATTTTGGAGAGAACAGTTACTAAAATCAAGCAATTAAGCTTGATTCTTATTTATCAGCGTTGTGACTTGATAGCTTAGTTTCTCTGAATTAGTTCCTCATTTATAAAATTTCTAAAGTGGAGATGACAATATGTATTTGTCAGGTTTCTGGAGGGATTAAGTGAGATAACATCTATGACAATGCTCAGTGTAATTCTTGAATCAAGAAGTTACACAATACATCGTTTATTGAATTGAGTGAGCAGTGAACTTAATTCTACTTAGACTTGCATAGTGGTTAAGGATATTTACTACTATTTTCTCTGCCAGCTGTTGAAGAATTATTGGCTAGAACATCACACAGCAGAGTCTGTAGACCCTGGGATAATGATTTTGCTGGGATGTAGTACATTGTCTCACACGTGTGCTCAGATAGCCACCTTCCCTCTGACCCTTATCAGAACTCGCATGCAGGTTCAAGGTGAGTTTTTTTTAATGAAGTTATAAATTTAAAAAGTGATTAAAAATAACTTGAATGAAATATTAATAAAAATTAAGTTAAAAACAGTTTAGAGTAACTAGGTTGTTTTAAATGAGTAGAAATTAATTATTTTAAAAAACAGAAAAACTGGAGAATTGATAAATCAAAAGCAGACTCTGATTTTTAAGGCACACATCTTGAATTTATTGTGTAATTCTCATTAATCATTGGACTATCTTAACGAACAAAGATTAAATATTGAATTACACTGATTTTTTTTCAATTTATAGCATTGGAAGAAAAAGGAGCGACAACTTCTATGGTTCATCTCATTCAAGAGATATATAACAACGAAGGAAAACGGGGCTTTTTCAGGGGTCTCACCCCAAACATCATAAAGGTGCTTCCCGCAGTATGCATCAGCTGTATAGTTTATGAAATAGTGGGGCAACATTTGGGATTAATTTAGAAGTGAAATAGCAAGTTGTTGTCATTACCAAAATCACTTAATTTAAGATAATACCTGGCTTGTAAAGAGAAATTTGTCTTTTCCTAAAAGGCAAGACGTCTCAAATAATTGTTAAAACAATTTTTCTTTACCTATTACAAAATTTATAAATTAAATAATCATTTTGGTAAAGTTCTTTAATAATTTAAAATCCTTAATATCCACAAAATTCCATTTATATTTCCCACTACTCTTCCTTGAATCTTAACTTGAAACTTCTTTTTATTGAGTTTGGATATACCATGGTGACATTATAAAACATTTGGTCAATTGTAGCCGCTTGTGTCAACCTTTTTCTATTTAAATAATTTTTTTGAAAAGCTGAGCTTGACAATATTTTATACACTAAAACAAAAATCACTGCATTTAAAATCGATATTACAGCAAATGATCACAGTTTCTCTTTTTTAAGCAAAATGGAATGTTGGTTTCATAATTTCTTCACAGTTCCTTCTATCAGATTGTGGGTGGAATAATGATAGCACGATAACCTGTTTTTTTCTCTGGGTACTTTATTTGTAAATATAAACATTGTTGGTTCATTTTTATTCTTGATATTTTTTGGCTGTTATAAGGAAGTAAGTATTGAGAACAGATCAGCACTGGACATGTTTTTTTTTAATCTTCTGATTGAAAAACATTTGAGAGGAAGAATTTTAAAGATTAAATCCATTATTTCATACTTGTCGAAGCAATTCTTATTTCAGCTTATGAATTGATTGAGTTAGCCCTTGGAAATCCTAAATATTTCTCTGCACTTTTATGAAAAAATGAATCCTGTTCTCTGCTGGAATTAAATGAGAGTGTGGTAAGGTGATGGTAATGGGCTGTGTTGGCCACAACAGGCTTCAAATGAAGAACTGCCTCGCTAAATTGACTCAAGTCCAGGCTTTGAGTCTTGGCCTTGCTGATCCCAAAATCTGACTTTATTAATTTCCTCAAGATGATCAGTTTATTGGTGATAGATTAATTAAAATTACAAGGTTGAGATACATTTCACAATGCAAAGTTATTAATTTATAGTGGAGTTTAGTACTTCCCACTCACCAGAATACTTTCATCCCTTCTCCAGGGCACACTGTTTGCTGGTATCAGGGTACCTGGGAAACCAATTAAGTCATGAGAAGATTGAAATGGAATTAGGACAAAGAGAGGAATGTTTTACTCAGACCTATCCCAGTTAAGGCGGGAAGAGGTGGAACCTTGTGTACAAGGAAGAGTAGTTGAGGCGTGAAGTATAAGAAAGGAGGGGATTGTGGAACTTTAGCTAAACTAAGCCACAGATCACCAAGGGGAGGAAGGCAAATCTCATGTGAAGTGCAGGAGTAGGTGTGTAAGAAACTTGAGTACTGATAGTAGTTGTTTGGATAGACTTTCACAATGCATTCCAAATTGATGAGATCCCTTGAGTAGTAACACGGAAATGGTGGGGGGTGGGGGTGGGGATGTGGGTTCGTGGAGTATTAGGGAAATGACAAGTAGCCTGGTCATTTTGAAATATACAGTGTATAGGAAGATACAGTGGGATATGAGGCTACTGCTAGAGGTTGGTGCCAGGTCATGGAGAGCTGTGAGTTACATGTGATAATGACATGGTCTGGTGTAAGAAGATAACTGACAACAGAAGAAGGCCATTGACAGAGGACATAGTAGAGCCAGCAAGACCAGTTAGGATGTTATTTCCATAGTTTTAATTATAAAATGCTGGCTTCTGAGTAAGGGCTTCTCTTTAGAATAGGTGGATCCAATAATTATATCAGAAGTCAAAATCCAATTTATTTTATTAAGTTTCTGCTATGTGTCAGGAATTCTTTCAAGACACTCTTAAAGGTTCTCTTGCTTAATTCTAACAGAAAGTTGAGATGATGATGATGATGATTTTATCTTTTGTTAATTATTAACATATAATGTATTATTTGTTTCAGGGGTACAGGTCTGTGATTCATCCATCTTATACAACACATAGCACTCACCACGACACATACCTCCCCATTGTCCATCACTCATGCACCCCATCCCCTCACCCCTCTCCCCTCCAGCAACCCTCAGTTTGTTTCCTGAGATTGAGAGTTCTTATGGTTTGTCTCCCTCTCTGGTTTCGTCTAGTTTCATTTTTTCCTCTCTTCCCCTATGATCCTCTGCCTTGTTTCTCAAATTCCAAATATCAGTGAGATCATGTGATAATTGTCTTTCTCTGATTGACTTATTTTGCTTAGCATAATACCTTCTAGTTCCATCCACGTCATTGCAAGAGATTAATATTTTCAAATTATTTTTTAAGATTTTATGTATTTATTAGAGAGAGAACAGGCAGGGGGAGAGGGAGAAGCAGACTCCCCCTGAACAGGGAGCCCTGATGTGGGGCTTGAAACCCAGAACCTTGGAATCATGACCTGAGCCAAAGGCAGATGCTTAACCGACCAAGCCACCCAGGTGCCCCATGAACGGTGATACAAATTAGTGAAATTCTGTCTCATGGTTCTGGAGGGTTAGCAGCATGTTACACAATATAACTAAGAGGTTTGGATAGGTTAAGGAGTGGGTTATAGAAAACGCTTAGTAAAATGAATTAAAGATAAAGAAGGACCATAAGAGAAGTGATGATCTGGAGACACTTTATCATTAATTGCCTTTGAAATTTGGAGAGTCAGTTAATCTTTGAGTCTCAGTTTCCGTATTTCTCAAGTGGGGACAATAATATCGCCTTTTTTAAACCTTATTGACCAGATTGTTTTTAGAACCAAAGGAGATAAGGGATACAAAACTATTTCATAATATATGAACAGCCATTATAAGCCTTATTAGTTTATTAATCCATTCAGTATGGAGAGAATACATGTGGACTTTTGTAGGATATGCTTAAACTTCAAAAATTGGCAACTGGTTGGTTATGATCCGGATCACTTAAGTAATGTATAAAGGTGATCTCTGCCTGGTGTGCTATTGTCCTGCAAGGAAGGAGCCAACTGTTTCCAGGGAAGAATTGTACTGGAGTTGGAACACTTTGAGGGTCCCAGCTTCATAAGGACCACTCTGCAGGAAGCGTATTCAAGCCTGACCTTTTAGTCTTTCAGCTTCTGCAGGGTTCTTTCCACCTGTGGTCTAAGTCATGGGCTTAGGGGCCCTGTGTCTCTTCTGTTTCTTCTCATGTATCAAAAGAGCAGTCAGTTTGGACAGAGAGGCTAAAATATTCCAAAGACTGAGGAAAATAAATTGTTAGTCTGAGTTCACTTACCACAAGTAAATAAGTTTTGACTCTAAGTAGAGTAAACCTGTTTTTGTTTTGTTTTGGTAATCTTTGCTTCTTTGTAAACTATAAGGTAATTGCAATTTATTGTAACCCCACTGGGTTTTTTACATATTTTGTCTCATTTAATTCTCTAAAAAATTCTATAAAATAGGTCACCACTGTTTTACAAATAAGGCAGACTCAGAGAGATAAGTAACTTATCCAAGGTAATACAGTTAGTAATTCAAATTGAGTTCTGTTGATACAAAATGAATGCTCTTTCCACAATAGTATAATGATCTTACATAAATCCTGGGGGAACGTCTCAGCATCTTAGAACAGTACTACATGACACAGTACGAGGCTAGGGAGATTATCATTTGTTCCAAGACAAATTTTTGTATGTAGAAATTCCAGTCTGGAAGTCTATATAGTTTGAAGAAAGTCTAGGAGTTTGAAGTTCAAATCTTGCCAATTTAGCAAGGTTTGGATAAACTCCTTGGATTTCTGATCAAAATCCCAAAAGAGTTATGCCTTTAGAGTAAGTCTAGGACTTAGGAATAAGGGCTAAAATAAACCTGCCCTAACAAAACCTAAGTCTAACCCCCATAGGATCAAGGTGATCTGCCAAAAATTTAAAAATCCTTATCAGAATCAAACTCAAAAATTTTTTTGTGGTTATAGAAAAATCCAGAATTGCATCAATGTATTATCAGTAATGACCAGTATACCAAAAAGCAAAACAAAACAAAAAAACTGCAGGTGAAGAAGTAGGAAAGGATCACTCATAATTAAGAGAAAAACCTCTTTATAGAAACAGACTCACGGATAATCTAAATGTTGGAATTAGCAGAGAAGGACAGCTACTGTAAATAGGTTAAAGAATTAAGGAAAAACTGGACAGGATGGGTCACAGTTGGGGAATTTTGGCAGAAAAATGAAAACTGTAAAAGAACTAAATGGAAATTATAGCCCTGAAAAATATCTGAAAAAAAAAAAAATGAACTGGATGCAGTGAACAGCAAATCAGAGATGACTGAAGAAAGAGCTAATGAACTTAAAGATAGATCAATAGCCACGATCAACTTTGAAGAACAGAAAAAATATTGGGGGACAAATGAGCTTCAGTGATCTGTGACATGATATTGAAAGATCTAACATGCATGTAATTAGAACCCAGAAGAAGAGGAGAGAGAAAATAGGATGTAAAAAACATTTGAAGGAATAATGATCAAAAATATCCCCAACTTGGTGAAAAACAGAGGGAGAGTGAAGGTCAGTGAACACATAAAAGCAAAACCACCAAAAACCAAAGATAAAGAAATCTTTATTTATTTATTTTTTAAAGATTTTATTTATTTATTCGACAGAGATAGAGACAGCCAGTGAGAGAGGGAACACAAGCAGGGGGAGTGGGAGAGGAAGAAGCAGGCTCACAGCAGAAGAGCCTGACGTGGGGCTCGATCCCATAACGCCAGGATCACGCCCTGAGCCGAAGGCAGACGCTTAACCGCTGTGCCACCCAGGCGCCCCAAAGATAAAGAAATCTTGAAAGCATTCAGGAAACTCTTTATCGATTTAATACCACATTCAAATTAAAACTCCAAACTTGTTTAAAATTTTCTTTTGTTGCTTTCTTGAGTTACGTCATTCCCCACTTCTCATTTTCATGTTATCTAGTCATAACCTCCTATTGTTTGCTATCTCTTTTCCATTTTTCTATGTCTGTTTTACATCTTCTTTCACAGTGCAATTGCTCCATTATATTTTTTCTTTTTAAAAAATATATGTAGGAATATTAGCTTATAATTTTCATCTGCCTGCAGTAGGAATTTGTGTGTGCGGGGAGTTTTTATTTATAGGAAAATTGGTACTCCCGTTTTTTCCTTATACTACCTTAGTCTAGATGCTGAGCATATTCATTTTTGTTAATCATAGTTGAATGAGATGGAAATTTCTGGATTAGAATTAGAAGTTCCAGTGGAGTTGGTTGGGAAGCCAGGATAGTTTTCCAATCTCCATAGCTCAGGGAAACAATTTAAAATAGCTACCTTTGTATGGTCATATCTCCTGTAACCCTCAGAACCCAGTCTAATTTAGGGCCCCTGGACATCCACAGATTCTATCTAGGTTGCCATTACTAAGAAACAACAGTCACCTTCCAAGATGATGCACTAACTTTTAGAAGTTTGTGGGAACTTTGTGAAATCTGCCCCTTCAGGGTTCTATCTTCCAGCATTTTCTGGGCATTTTCTCCTCTTTGCCTTTCTCCACTGGTGTCCTGTCAAACTTCAGTTTTACTGACAATGGTTTCTTTTCTGCATTGGGTCCTCTCCTTATAGAAGGCAACATCTGTGGAAATCTCTGAGATCTCCCACTCCTGGGCTCTCTGCTCTTGTCTAAGACATGTGTCACAAACTCCTATGCAGGTTTCTTAGCACTCTTACCTTTGGTAGTGCTCATGCCCAATTTTGAGTTTTCAGATTTTCCCCAGTCTTCTATTTTCACTGAAATGTAGTTTGAGGGAATCTTCTTTCCTTCTGCTGTTTGACTGGTTTCTAGAAAAAGTAGCATGACTCAAACTTCAGTTTCTACCTCATTCCAATGGAACCCAAGTAAGACAAAATATATCCAGCTGAATATTTAGATACTTTCCTTTGTAATTGAGATTTTGAAAGAGCTAAATAAGCATATCTGTATACACACATACACACACACACACACAATTACAACAAAGTGACAACAACAGATGCAGAATAACACAGGAATGTTGCTTTGGCAGCTCAAATACCACCAAGCAGTGTTACCATCAGCGACATTATTTTCCAAAATGGTAAACATTTCTTGGTAGCATTCTGAGCAAAGGAAGTGTAATTTCCCCTTGATTTGCTTGAGAGTTCTTGAAATATTTCATGAAAATTAAAACAATGCAAAATAGATAATAAACAGGTTTTACTTGCATATATGGTATTATGACAATCAATAGTGTCCCCACAAATCTGTAAGACTAAAGGCAAAAGGAACTGCAGATGAGTACCATACTCTAGTTAGAAAAGTTGCTTCCCATAAGGGTACAGGTTAACAAATCTGAAACCACTATACATGTGTACTGGAATTTAACAAGAAACCCATCTCTCTGGAGTTTATTATCAATATTACTATCATCAATATTATTAATATAATTAATATCATCATTTTTACAATTATGAATTAGGCAGCAAATCAAATTACCTAGTGAAAATATTTCACACAAACTCCATGGCAAGTGAAACAGTGTCCTTATTCTAAGTGCCTGTTCCTAAAAACTGTGTGCATTCCACCTTACCTTCAATCTTTCTAAGTGAGCAAAGAAGTAAGACATCAGAGCTTAAAGTATGGGACTAGCTCAGTCGGTTCTCAGTGAGAATAATACCATGTCCTAGGGAGCAATTTGGAAATTCGTGGGGGCATTTTTAAAACAATTTTTAAATAAAAAATTTAACTTGAGAATAATTTTAGACTTGAAGTAAAGTTAACTTTCAATAAAGGACATAACAACTAGGCAGAAGACCAAAAAGGAAATAAAACACTTGAACAACACCATACACTAACTAGACCTAATATACATAGAATACTCTACCTAACAAGAGGGGACTATACCTTCTTCTTAAGTGCACAGGAAACATTCTCCAGAATAGACATACACTAGGTCATAAAACAATCTCAATAAATTTAAAAGAAATAAAATCATACATAGTATGGTTCTCTGATTTAAGTGCAGTGAAACTCCGTTGTTAATATCCTAGACTATCCTGAATAATTTTGAAGAACAACAAAGTTTGAGGATTCATACTTCTTGATTTTAAGACTGATCTAAAGCTACAATAACAAGACAGGGTGGTATTGGCATAAGGATAGATATTGAGATTTATGAATTAAATTGGAGAGCCCAGGAATAGACCCATGTATATGTGGTCAATTGAATTTTGAAAGTGCCAAGGTAATCCGAAGGGGGAAAAGATAGTCTTTACAACAAATGGCTGAGACAACTGGATATCCATATGGAACAATATGAACTTCAGTCTTCCTACCTGACACAGTACAGAAAAAGTTAGCCAAAATAGATCATACCTTTTTTTTTTTTTTAAGATTTATTTATTTATTTTAGAGAGAGAGAGAGAGAGCAAGCGAGCATGGGCCGGGGAGGGACAGAGGGAGAGAATCTTCAAGCAGACTCACCGTTGAGCGTGATGCCCAACTGGGGGCTCGATCTCACCACCCATGTGATCATGACCTGAGCCGAAACCTGGCTTAACTGACTGAGCCACCCAGGGACCCCTGAGATAGATCATACCTTAATGTAAAAGTGGAAGCACTAGTATTCAAAGTATTGCATATTTAAGTAAGACATCATCTTCACCTCTCATATTGAGAAAGTTTATAATATTCTAATAAATTACTTGCATTTTTTAATTAAGTAAAGCACTCTCATATACTACCTATGGAAGTGGGGATTAATCCAAACTTATGGGAAGGCAATTTGAAATTTAATACTTATTTAAAAAGATGTATCTACTGGAATGTTTATATTTTCCATTGTTTATTATAGCAAAGAATTGTAATCAATATGTTTAACACAAAATGCTAGCTTAAATTTAACACAGTACAATATATTTTTAAAAGATTTTATTTTTATTTATTTGAGAGAAAGAGAGAGTGAGAGAGACCGTGAGCAGGGGGGAGAGGGAAAAGCAGACCCCCTGCTGAGAGGACCCCCCCTCCCCCCTGCTGCCAACTTGTGGCTTGATCCCAGGACCCTGGGATCATGACCTGAGCCAAAGGCAGATGCTTAACTGACTGCGCCACCCAGGTGCTCCTTAACACAGTACAATACTAAGCAGTTTTTTGAAATGTTGATGTTGATATAAGAGAATATTAACAACATGGGAAAATGTTTATACTAAATCAATTAGGAAAAGCAGTACTCAAAATATTATGTATAATTTGATATTATTTTATTCAAGAAGAAATATGCAATGAGGCAGACATATAAAGAAGAGTTGGTGAGGTGGGAGAGAGAGAGGTTATTATATCTAAATTAAATTTCTGGACAATGAGCTCATGAGTATTTTGTTCTCTGTGATTTTCTATGTTTTTCATACAATAAATATGTATCAGTTTTGGAATCAGAAATGAAATTACAAAGATCATTTTAAAATAGTGGAAGAAATTATAAAGGAGAGAATTTTTTTTAAAGATTTTATTTTTTTAAAGTAATCTCTGCATCTAGTGTGAGGCTCAGACCTACAACCTTGAGATCAAGAGTTGCACACTCCACCAACTGAGCCAGGCAGGTGCCCCTAAAGGAGATAATTTTAAGGTGGCTGAAAAAATTCTAATGTAACACATTTGGCTGATGAAGCTCCCTTGTTTTTAAGATTAAATGCCTTAAACATCATTTAAATGTAATAAAAATGTAAGAAAAAAATAAGCATATTTTATTGATTGATTCATTTATTTATTATTTTAATTTTTTTTAGAGGGGGTAGGGCAGAGGGAGAGGGAGAGAGAATCTTAGGCAGGCTTCACACCCAGTAGAGAGCCTGATGCAGGGCTTGATCTCATGACCCTGAGATCATGACCTGAGCGGAAATCCAGAGTTGGACACTTAACCAACTGAGCCACCCAGGTGCCCCTAATCCATTTTTTCAAAACTTAGTAATTTTATAATAGTTGATTCTTAGTCATCATGTCTCTCTTATAAACAACCTCTGTTCTCCGAGGAAGAGGATGGTAATAAGTCAAGGCAAGCTGAAGGGTTCATAATGTATATTTACTCACTCTGTCAGGCTACAAAAGGCTACCAGGAAGCCTGTGCAGGATGTTGTGTGGGCAGCAGGAAGTTCTTCTGAGATTTAACAAATAAATTTGGCTAAAGAAAATTCAAACAGGTGTACATCGTGGCCAGCCTGACTCCATTCATTCATGTGCACTCTGGATTACTGCAGCCAAGTCATACCTAGATTGGTAATGATTTGTATCATCCAAATACATGTTTTTATTTTATTTATTTTATTTTTTAATTTTTTTAAAGATTTTATTTATTTATGTGACAGAGAGACAGCCAGCGAGAGAGGGAACACAGCAGGGGAGTGGGAGAGGAAGAAGCAGGCTCCCAGCGGAGGAGCCCGATGTGGGACTCGATCCCATAACGCCGGGATCACGCCCTGAGCCGAAGTCAGACGCTTAACGACTGCGCTACCCAGGCGCCCCCATATACGTGTTTTTAATTCAATGATAAAATGAAAAAGAATAGTCTCCATTTTCTACTTTTAGTTTTTATTGGTTGTAGTGTTAGATTTTTAGACCAGTAAACTTATTTTTTAAGCAAGCATTTCTGGTTTGAATTTTTTTAGGGAAGATATAATGGCTTTTAGTGCTGTAGTGTATCCCAAACAATTTATGGTGATGATGTATGATCCCAAACAAAATATGACTGCCTCCAATATAATTCTTCTGTCTGCAGAAGTAGAGACAATAAGGCATTGCTCCTCTCCTCCAACAATATTTTGGAATTATTGAAGAGCTTTATAGTGTATTATCTCATGATTCTTCCACTACCCCTCGGAGAAAGGCAGAGCAGGTATTATTAATCCAGTCTTGTCGGCAAAGAAACTGGAGCTCAGAGATTTTAGGTAAGTTTGCTGGAAGTCAAAAATGTCTAAGAACATGGGAATTAAGGTGGTGTTTAGAAAGGACATGGTTCTTGGGGCCAGATATATATGAATATGAATCCTGACCGTCATTTGGGAAAGTTACTCAATCTTGCTGACAGTTTTCACATAAGTAAAAAAGGGGTATTAATCCCTGTTTTGGAGGATTGTTATGAGACTTAAATGAGAATAATACATGTAGATGATCAGAATTTAGGACGTTTCTCTAACAGCTGTCTCCATTCATTTCTCTTAAATACCTCTATATTCACTGACACCCTTGCAGCTGACTGTTTTAAGTATGAAGCATAACTTATGGGATGGAATTACTAAGCCATTTTTAAACTGTGTTTCCCAGAGTCACTTTAACTTTATTTAGTGTGGGGCTGGTTTTTCCCATGCTCTAGATAAAATTTAGGGCAAGTTCCACAACTTTTCTGATTGCTTTCAGTTAACAAAATGTTCTTCAATAAGGTGATTAATATGTTTGGTGCAGTGTGGTCATCACAACTTTAGTCTTGATTTTAAGGTAAATAACTTCTCCCTCTACCTTTGCTCAGGCGTGCTGTGATGAGAGGGCTGTGATGACCAGGCTGGGCCTGTTTGGTTTCTTCTCTCTGTTCCCCTTCTAGGATTCTTCTTTCTCTAGCTCCTGAGCCCCATCAGAGTTGCCACAGAATAGAAAGGAGAGGAAAGGGCCAGGAGGCGGGTTCTTCCATGACTAACATACTGATAGGAGCTGCACTGAGTTCTCTGCCCCGACGTCTTTCTCTACAGGGGAGACTCCCTACCCCACCCAGTCACTAGGAAACTCTCTTCTGTAGTTTCTTGTTGGGTGTCGTGCACTCTCCCTGGCTGGTCACTTCTGTTTCCTTCTTCCATCTCTACACAACTGATGGTGCCTCCACCTTTCTTTCCTGCTGAAGTGCATCTCTGAATTCAGACAGCCCTTCGGCCCTTTTACACAGGACCCGAGACAACATGGACGTTTGCTGTGGCGATGCCTTGCACAGCCCACATCTGGTACAGGAGAAACAGTCACACATTCTTCGTTTCAACAGACTGTGTACTGGCCTCAGGCAGCAGCTTCTCTTTCACTTTATTGGTGAGAACATTTAGCAAACATTGTGTAACCACAATCAGGTACCCAGTCCACTGTGTCCAGCACAGTCCACCAGGCCTCAAAACGCATGAGACTTATGTCAAATTTCCAGGTAGTCTCACTGAAGCTCCTTGCTCTAAGCTGGAGGTGAGGGGTGCAGACCCCTTCCCCTAGGTGGAAGGTGGAATGGGTAGAGAGGGGGGCTCAGTGCCACAGCAGCTCTCTCTAGATATCCTCTTCTAGGGGGCTTCAAGGTCACAAAACAGACTTTCCACCACCACTTCCTTGGAAAATTCTGCATTATGCTCTTGCATATCATTTTGAAATAGGTTATCTGCTGTCTTGGTATCTTAATCTAAACTTCTATTTAACTGCCTGTTATTTCTGCATTATTTTATATAAAATTTGTGTTCCTTACACTGCTTATGAATTTAGTTTTTGTTAATTGCATCTCATCTTGCCGTTGACTTTAATAATAATTTCCGAGATGCTTTATTATTTTTATCTGACTTTTCAAGTGGAACTAACTTTTGGACATTTGGCAAATAATCTGATATACTGAAACCCAAGTTAAGTTTAATAAAGAAAATCTATCTGTACATCTATATCCTCTTCCAGAAAATGCCTTTCTCCCCTTTCCTTTTATCTGGACTCACTGGGAACTGCAGCGCATTCACAGAATCCTGGGCCCATGGATTGTTCCAGTCATGAACACCTAACCTCACGAGGAGTCCTTCATGAAGACTTGGAGAACTTAGTACCAGAAACAGTGTTGAGAAAGGCTCTCTCTGGTGCCTGAGGTAGTATGACATAAAACTGAGAGCGTTCTACCACACCTAGAAAACTGCACTGCGGGAGAAGATGGAAGCAGGAGCACAGATGGGAGCAGAGATGTGTGAGAGACAACCTGGAGGCTATTCTAGTTCATGGCTCTTGTTTCACCCGAGTTCCAGATGCAGTTCTTCTCTTTTTGCATAAGTTAAATCAAATTGGATTTCTGGCCTTTTGGCTCTTCAAATGCTATCTCCTGATAGCCCACTGGGATTTCTTTAAAAATTTTTTTAAAACAAAATAAAAAAAATTAAATTTTAATATGACTACAAATTTACTGCACGCACACACATGAATATAGGGCCTTATACAGAGTCAACATCTAGAAGGCGTTTGAAGCTGTGTAGACATTTAAAGGGAGGGTTAACTAAAATCGACAACAGTAGCAAGAATCAGTATCATAACAACTTTAAAAAATGGCACACTTTGACAACAGAAGGTTTCAAGGGTTACAAAAAGAACTTTGGGGTGTCTGGGTGGCTCAGTCGGTTAAGCACCTGCCTTTGGCTCAGGTCATGATCTCAGGGTCGTAGGATCGAGCCCTGCATCTGGCTCCCTGCTCAGCGGGGAGCCTGCTTCTCCCTCTCCCTCTGCCTGCAGCTCTGCCTGCTTGTGTTCTCTCTCTCTCTCTCTCTCTGTGAAACAAATAAATAAAATCTTAAAAAAAAAATAGCTAACCATCTCATGGCCTTTTTGGAGCACAAAGTTACATTATTTACTTCAGGGCTGAAATAGATGACTGAGTCACTGAACAATCATTCACAGGGATTATAAAGTTCCTGATTCCAGAAGAAACTTTGATTCTGTTATTGATGGAAATGTGCTGATGCGATGCATTGTTTTTGCAATATATAAAATAACTTTCAAAGATAAATATATTACACTTCTTCTGTTGATTTACTTTAGTTTTGTTAGATTGCACCATGAATGAATATGAACAGAATATTTTTTTAAGTGGAAAAAAGTATGCTGTTATACCCCGGTTTTAAATAATATTTTAGTCTGTATCTTTTGTTAGTGTAGTTTAGGGATCTGTAACTATATTGATGACTTAAAAATAAAGACCCACTTAGCATCTTTCTTTTGATCCCCTCCTGTCTGCACTCTTCTCCCAGCTTCTATTTGGCACCAACCGCCCTTCATCTTTAGGTTATAGCTCCCTCTACTGAGTTGTTAGCAACATTATGTTGTGGTCGTTTCCCTCAGTCGTGGCTGCTTTTCCTTCAGAAGGAGAATAACACTTTGAAAATGTGCTGAAGAGACGAACTTTCTGCAAATTGAATTGCTCTTGAACTCTTTGACACTTATTACAAAGATACAAGTACAGCGACATTACTACAAAGAAACAAGTGATGGCAAGTTTGAAGACATCACAAAGACATAAGTGGACAAACTTTAACGTAAAAGATATTCAATTTGAATATATGTAGCAAAAAGGCATGAAAGAAAAAAAACAGCAAAAACTTCTGTTTTAAAAATGAGTGATTAACACAATAGCCAAACTGTAGAAAGTGCCGAGATGTCCATCAACAGACAATGGATAAAGAAAATGTGGTTCATATATACAATGGAATATTACTCAGCCATCAGAAAGGATGATTACCCACCATTTACATCAACATGGGTGGAACTGGAGGGGATTATGCTAAGTGAAATAAGTCAATTGGAGAAAGACAATTATATGGTTTCACTCATATGTGGAATATAAGAAACTGCACAGAGGATCATAGGGGAGGGAGGGAAAACTGAGTGGAAAGAAATCAGAGAGGGATACAAACCGTGAGAGACTCTTAACTATCGGAAACAAACTGAGGGTTGCTGGAGGGGAGGGGAGTGGGAGGATGGGGTAACTGGGTGTTGGGCATTAAGGAGGGCATGTGATGCGATGAGCACTGGGTGTTATACACAACTGATGAATTACTGAACTCTATGTCTGAAACTAATGTTGGCTAATTGAATCTAAATTTAAAAAAATGAGTGATGAACATCTTAAAATGGGAAAATGTGCATTGTAAATTTCTCTCTGCACAACATAATTAAAAAATGAATGTCTTCTTGTTTTATACTTTCTTGTTTTTTTCTTGTTTTATAGATTCTTAATTTTATTGTTATTTTTACTTGTTTTATAGATTCTTAATTTTATTGTTATTTATACAACCCGACCTTTTTCTAGCTATAGAACCCTGGAGGTATGATTCAGTTATTTTCTTGTTTTATAGATCCTTAATTTTATTGTTATTTATACAACCCAAACTTCTTCTAGCTACAGATCCCTGGAGGTATGATTCAGTTATTTTCGTGTTTTATAGATCCTTAATTTTATTGTTATTTATACAACCCAAACTTCTTCTAGCTACAGAACCCTGGAGGTATGATTAAGTTATTTTCTGTCTCTTTTGACTAAATTGTATGCTCCATGAGAACAAAAACCCCTTTATATTTCTATATCCAAAAATATTTAAAACCATGCATTCACACTGATACCACTAATTCAAGTGCAACACTCTAGAGTTCTTTCTAGCTTTCCCCTTTGCATATTTGTAACTCATTTCTCTGACAGCAAGAAGCCTGGCTCTCTTTATCCTCACTATATTTATTTATATGCTCAAGCCCCTTGGATGTAACCAGCCTCCCAACCCATTAGACTGCTGCCCTGCTCAGCCATTTTTTTTCTCTGAGCTTTGACCCATGGTGGGCAGCTTTCCTCAAGACTGCCTAATGGCTTTTGACTGGAGATGAAGGAAGGAAGGGAGAATGGAAGGGAGAGAGGGGAGAGAGATGGATGTGAACTTTACAAGCAAAAATATAAGTATAGACTATTGATTCAATTTTCATGATTATTGGGGCGCCTGGGTGGCACAGTCGTGAAGCGTCTGCCTTCGGCTCAGGGCGTGATCCTGGCATTCTGGGATCGAGCCCCACATCAGGCTCCTCCACTGGGAGCCTGCTTCTTCCTCTCCCACTCCCCTTGCTTGTGTTCCCTCTCTCGCTGGATGTCTCTATCTCTGTCAAATAAATAAATAAATAAATCTTTAAAAAAATTTTTTTTTCATGATTATTGATTCTTCAATAAATGTGCAAACTTTTTTCATTTTAAATCTATCAGCCTTCAGAAAAAATTTATGTAAATTTTCACAAACAAGACTTTTTTTTTAAAGATTTTATTTAGTTGAGCTCAAGAGAGAGAGCCTGAGCAGTGGGGGAGGGGCAGAGGAAGAGGGAGAAGCAGACTCCCTGCTGGGCAGAGGCTCAATACCAGGTCTCTGGGATCAAGACCGGAGCTGCAGGCAGACACTGAACCGAACCGACTAAGCCACCCAGGTGCCCCAACTGAAGACATTTTAACACAATCTTTGACATAATTATTTCCAAAGTGGTAAGGCATGTGGTTTTGAAGCCCTTTGGAACTTGACACAACTGTTTTGGGATGGGAAGTATTTACATGATTTAGTAATCATGACAAACTTTCAATAATTAAGTGACATAATTATGACTGAGTTGTCTGCATTTACTTTTTGGGAGGTTAAGGGTAGTAGATAGGCTGAGCAAGAGACAGAATTCACCTTGTTATCTGGGATTCTGTCTCCTAAATGACTCAGAAAATCTGGGGAGAATATTCACTTCACTTAATGTGATAGAGTCAAAACTTAAAATGATTATTGTCTTCCTAAAGACTACTAGGCTATTCAAGTTTAAAATTCATTGTATGATTAAACTATCTTTCTAGTGATGGTGATGGCTTTATATTGAGTCAATCAAATTCTCTTACATAGCCCCCTTTGTAACTGCTTTAAATTTGAGACAGCAGTGACCAGGATTTTGTCCTTGTGGAAAGGCTGAGACTTTGGTCTTCTTAGCACCACACAATAACTACCTGGTCCAGTAGATTAAAAAAAGGTAAACTTGTTTACTAGCTAAAACTATGAACATCTAGAATGACCATTCAAGTGGATTCTTTCTAAGGACAAGGTATTCAGAATAGGTGCTGAAAGAGGTCTTGGACGACCAAAATAGATGAAAGTGATAAAGTTTGAAGGTTGTCCCAATGGAAGATGGTAGTACTTAAAAGAGCTAGATGTTGGGAAAAGTAGATGGAAGCTGAACTGGGCTGAACCCTCAACTTCTGTCCTGACCACAGAAATGAATTGGGTTAAGGAAATCTGAGTGATTTCAGGGATTCTCCTCTTGACCTCTGCAGGAACCAGTGGTCTTTGGGAATTATTAACATAGAAATGAGTAGGGATGCCCTCTCTCATGCAGATGTTTATGTCTATATAAAGTTTTATTCTCTCATGAAGGTAAGTTTCTATTGTTGATTTTACTTTTATTCTGTATGGTAACAGTGTTTTCTTAATCCGTTGTGGACAGATACTATTGTAAAAATACAGTAAAAATGATTTACTGGAAAAGTGAAATTAAGAAGACAATCCATGAGCTATTACTAGATTCAACAAACAAAAGTGCTCCATCAAAACTGCTATAAAGTTTCTAAATGCTTCTAAGTCTTTGATTTTAGCTTGTTGTGAACAGGTAACAACTTGCAGCCTGGCACTAGTGGGCAAACTACAGTTTGAGGGTATTACTTTTTACTAGCAGAGCTTTCAAACTTTAATGTATGAAAGCATCACCTGGGGCTCTCGCAAAGGGCAACCCTGGGATGGTCCTGAGACCATTTCCTCAAAAGCTGCCAAGTGATATTGTTGCTGCTGGTCTGTACCCATAGTTTTATGTAACACCTCATAAACTGTTTTGATTTTCACAGTGATATTTTGAACTATGAATTCTTATTCTATTTTACTCATGCTTAAGTCAGGTACTAATTAAGGTCAGACTTATTGAGGTATAATTTCCACAGAGTAAAATTAAACCTTTTTTTAGTGTATGGTAGTATGCATTTTAACGAACTCATAGTTGTCTGACCACCACCATAATCAAAACCTAAACAGTGCCCATCACCCGCCAAAACTCCCTTATGCTCTTACATAGTCAACACCTCCCACCCCGCAGCCCCTGGCAACCCCGGTCTGTTTTCTGTCCCTGTAGTTTCGCCTTTTCCAGAATGTCATGTAGTGTATTGTATAGTAGTTTATTCCTTTTTATCACTGAGTAGTGTTCCACTGTATGAATGCAACACAGATTGCTTATCCATTCGCCCATTAAGGACGTTTTGCTTGTTCTTGGGTTTTGGTGATCATGAACAGAACTGCTATAATCTTTCTTGTACAAGTTTTTGTGTGAACATGAGTTTTCTCAGTCAAAATTTTGACAGGCAATTCCTCTGATTACTACCAAAGAACCCCCCCCCCCAACAAAACCCATTCAAGTCTGGGATGATTATTTCAAGCAGCCTCTCCGAGTACAGAGTATCCACAGTGGAGGTTAAAAGAGGGTTTTAAGGACAGATATAAAATTTGATGACGTTGGAAGGCTTTTCCAAGGAAGAGGATTAATCTTAAGAGTGGAAATTGGAAGTAATATAAAGAAATAAATTGGTCTCACACTGTTTTAACTAAACAGTCCTCAATTTACAAACTCTAGATTCACATATGCCTTAAATATATAAATAAAAACGGTATGAAGGGAAGTAAACTCAGGGTTTGAGTTTCTGGGTTTTGTTGGAAGAACTAGTGTTTGTTTAGTGATTCAGAGGATGTAAGGAGAGCCTTTCAAGTACCCAGTTGTATCTCCTGTAGACAAAGGAATGCAACGACAGTTTCTATTAGGCAGCTGTGAATGAACAGAGAATTGTTACAGTTAATGATATCTCATTTGATTGGCACTTGTATTAAGACCTTTCGCATACAATATACGACCCTGTTATGAGGCAGATATTCATACTCTCAGTTCACTGGTAAGAGGTTACTCAGGGAGGCTATGCCGCATTTCCAAGTTTACAGAGCGGAAGGATTAGGACCCTGGCATTTTCGACTTCCAATGACTCTGATCTTATTCCATGTTATGAAGTAAGCCCTAAGCTTGTAACTGCATCCGTCCTGGGAGACAGGGGCCTGAGGTTTTGCTGCCAAGTGCCGTTGGCAGACGCTCCCTGTGATTTATCGGGGGCAGATCATACTAAGCTGTAAAGCAGAGTAGTCCTTCTTTACCACCTCCTACCTGGATGAACCTTGATCTTTTCTGCCAAAGAGCCTTGAGTTTCTCTTTCTTTGACCCCCAGTTTTATTGAGGTATAATTGACAGGTAATATTGCATTAGTTTTAGGTGTTCCTTTGTTTTTTAAATTGCTCTCAGATTTAAGGCCTCTGCTTCTTAAAGCAGAATTCCCAACCCAGGTGTGCAAGCACTCAACTTGCTCATTTTTGTCGATAGAAAACAGGCCCAGAGATGTAGTATTCGTGGAGCCTCACGAAAAGGTCCGAGATCTGTGCCGCCCGACACGTCCCAATTTCCGCGCGGAAGGGACTGACTACCTGTTGGCAGGCTGCAAAGACTCCCAAGCTGTTCGGGAAGGGGGCTTGAAGTTGAGTGACCCGAGCTTCGAACTGCCCTTTCCCCCCTCCCCAACACTCATTCAGCACATGCCATACCCCAAGGCCTCTGGGGGGCTTGCTCCTCGACCCTGCACCTCTGACAGCTCGACCGGGGACGAGCAGAGCTCATTCCCCGGGTCCCACCGCTCCTCCCGGGACCCACCCGCAGCCCTTTCACTTCCTGCAGGTTCCAGGCCGCGCCAGGCCCGCCCCTCCACGCCTCTCGCGGAGGCCGGCGCCGGGCGAGCTCCTCCCCGAGTAGCAGCTCGAGCGGCCACTCCCTGCGCGCCACCCGGGCTGGGCCGGGGTCTTTGCTCCTGCGCCCTGCACGCCGCGGGCGCCTCGAAGCCAGGCGGCGGCCGTCGCGCGGGTCCTCGTCGCGACCGGCAGTGCCCGTCCCCGTGACTCCCCTGGGCTGGGCCGCCCCGGGCCTCCGGGACCATGCTACGCTGGCTGCGGGGCTTCGTGCTGCCCGCGGCGGCCTGCCAGGACGCGGAGCCGCCGACGCGCTACGAGACCCTCTTCCAGAGGCTGGACCACAACAAGGACGGCGTGGTGGACATCCGCGAGCTGCAGGAGGGGCTCAAGAGCCTGGGGATCCCCCTGGGCCAGGACGCCGAGGAGGTGGGTCCCGAGGGGCGCGGCCGGAGGGGTCGGAAGGGCTGCGGAGATTCTGGGCGCGGGCGGCAGGAAGGCGGAACTGTGGCTTCCAGCCCGCGAATGGGTTCCGAAGCTCGGGAATGGGGCGCCGGGCCAGTTTCCGCGGGGCCGATGCGCGTCAACACCTGAAAGCCTACCGGTATTTTTCCGAATGACATTAGTGCCGCGAACGCTGTGGCCCACTGTAACAATTTAAAACGCTGTTCCATAGTACTTCTGGTCTGAATGCATCCCGGGTTCTTCACCTGCCTTTTTGCAAAATTTGATCAAGAATTTTTTTTTAGCTCTCAGCTTTGCAAGCATTTAATCGAGGTTTTGTTTGGCTCCCCCCCCCCCACGTTCTGTAAAAAGGCTCACATTTTGCATCTCTTAGAAGCTGCTTTGTTACACCAGCTAGTTTTGTCTAGTGTTTCAGAACTTTTGAAAACCAATCATGTTTCCTCCAACTTCCTGTTGAGGAGAGGCAACATTCCATTGTTTAAGACCTTCTTAATGTCCTAAGTGCATAAATTGATCTAAAGGGTTGGCCGGTCGCTGAGCAGTTTCAACTTCTCTGAGTCATTTTAATTGTGTCTCTGAAGTTCAGCCCCTTCAGCAGGGTGGAGATACTTGGAACCTCGCCAACCACTCTGAAACATAAGAGGACACCGTGGCATTCCCCATCCCAAGAGGGAAGGTGATTAGACTCTAAGACCCAACAACTGTTTCACAGTTATATTTTAAGCTACTCGTTCAATGTCTTTAGTAGGTCCCTTTATTTTATTTACTATTTCTTATTGAGTCAGATCGAGTAAGTTACAATTTTTAGAAAACTGTCTATTTTCTCCAAGGTTCATAATATTCACTTACGATTTTTTAGAAGTTCTGACTATATGTGTAGTTATCTGCTCTATTTCATTTCTGATATCCAGCTCCACCACCCACACTTCAATCTTGCCAAAGATTTGTCTATTTTACTTATACTTTGAAAGAACCAACTTTTGGTGCTTTTTGCTGATGGTCTCTTTTTAAAATTTTCTCATTAATTTCTGTGTATTTCCTTCTACTTTCTTTGGGCTTACTCATTTGCTCTTTTTCTAAGTTTTTTAGTTGAATGCTTGATTACTTAATTTTGAGCTACAATATCCCTTTAATCACTTCTTTTTTTTTTTTCCTTTAAATTCAACTAGCCAACATATAGTACATCATTAGTTTTTGGTGTAGGGTTCAATGATTCAGTAGTTGCGTATAATGTCCAGTGCTTTTCACATCACGTGCCCCCTCTTTAATTCCCATCACTCAGTTACCCCATTCCCCCACCTACCTCCCCCCTTTAATCACTTCTTTAGCTGCATCCCGCAAGTTTGTATTTTTGTTTAGTTCCAAGTATTTTCTAATTTCCAATGTGATTTCATCTTTGACCCATGAATTATTTAAATGTGTGCTTTAAATTTCCAAAAACATGCTTTTTCAGTTGGTTCTTTGAAAATATGAATAAAATAGATAAGCCTCTGGCAAGGTTGATTAAGAAAATACGAACTCAAAATCAGGAATAAAAAGTGTTTAATTTTCCAAAATTTCTATATGAACAAATTATAAAGTAAATTGTATAAAATCATGTGTATGCAAACATACAATAGTATGGCATGTATTTATCACTGTCATATATAGGTATTTTATACAGAAGCATAAAATGTATTTTAATCATACAAATACACATATATAATGTCACTCCTTGTGCTTATGCTAGATATTAACTAATCCCAGCACTCTTTTTTGACTGGTATCTTCTTCAGTAAAAGGTTAGTAATGGTTATTTATGGATGGTAGGAGCTACTTTTTTACTTTTTTCTTCACAATTTTTGCATTTCAATTTTTAAAAATAATTGTGTATTATGATTAGGGGAAAAAGAGGTTTTTGTTTTCATTTTTGTTTTGTTTTTATAAATATCACCTCCTCTGAGATGAGTCTTTCCGGACCACCCTCTATGGAAGAGTTGATCACACCCTACTATGTGTAGGTCCTTGGTCTCACATGTCAGTACTATTATAATTTTCAAAAGGTGTTATTTTTAGTTATTGACTGTGCCCTCTACTAGGACCAAGCATCTCAAAGATGAGGGTCATGTCTTAGTCATCTAAGCACAGTAATACAAAAAGATTTAGGGCTGTGATTTGAAACAGCCTAAATAAGGCAATGGCTTGTTTGAGAGAATTACAGAAAAAAAAGAGAGAAAATTTAACTGTGAAGCAGTTGTTAGTGCTTCGGTTTCCAGCATGTATAAGACAAGATGACCAAAGATCCTCCTATTGCAAGATATCAAGAAATACTGGGTAAAATAAGATATATATTTTTTTATGAAGACTTTTTTTTTCTTTAAGAGCAATTTTAAGTTTAGTTGAGAGGAAGGTACAGAGATTTCCCATGTACCATCTGCCCTTGCATATCACATGCACAGTCTCTCCCATTGTCAACATCACTCAACCGAATGGTACTTTTTTTTAACCAAGGGTGAACCTACATTGACACATCGTTATCACCCAAAGCTCATAGTTTACCTGAGGATTCCCTCGTGATGCTGTATATTCTCTGGGTTTGGACAAATGTGTAATGACATGTATCCATCATTATAATATCATACAGAAGATTTTTCATTGCCCTAAAAATCCTGTGCTCTGCCTATTCATCCCTGCCCCCCACTGCTTATCTTTTTATTGGCTCCACAGTGTTGCCATAATAAGAAAAAGTTAATCAAACTGCCTGGGTTTAAATCTTGGTTCTGCTACTCACTAGTTAACTTTGGACAATTTTTTTCCCCTCTTTCTTTTTTTAATTGAAGCATAGTTGTTGCATCACGTTAGTTTCAGGTGTACAACACAGTGATTCGACGACTCTAGGTTCTGCTGTGCTCCCCACAGTGTGGCTCCCATCTGTCACCATACAACACGATTACAGTGCCATCGACTGTATTCCCTATGCTGGGCCTTTTATCCTGGCGACTTAGTCCTTCCATAGCTGGAAGCCTGGACCCCCTCCTCCCCTTCTCCCTTTTTGCCCATCCCCCACCCCTGTCTGGACAAGTTTCTTAATCTCTCTAGCCCCAGTTTCCTCATCGGTGACAGAGGCAACACTAGTACCTCCTCAGAGGGTTATTGTGAAGAATAAATGAATTCAAATATGTAAAATATTTAGAAAAATGCCTGAAATCTAATGAACAGTCAGTTAGCCATTAGCCTGCAAATTATTACTTACTGTTACTACAATCACTACGGAAAGAGGGACGTCAAAAACTTTATGATTGAGGATTTGCCAACGTTTGTTTATAATTCTGTCAGTTTTCCCTTTTATATTTTAAAAAATATAAATACAGTGGACTATGCTGCTGGTGTATTCAAATTGAGCATTTAGTACCCTCCTGGTGACATGATCCTTTTATCAGTAGACTTTCTTGCCTGCCCTTCCAGCATGTTTTTCAAATTCCCGAATTTTTACCAGAGTGTTGCCCTCCAACAGTC
The DNA here is from genome assembly GCF_017311325.1 of Ursus maritimus. Classification (NCBI taxonomy): domain Eukaryota; kingdom Metazoa; phylum Chordata; class Mammalia; order Carnivora; family Ursidae; genus Ursus; species Ursus maritimus. Next base: position 15,118,527 of record NW_024423564.1, read on the forward strand.
ATTTCCCAGGTCACCACTGGGAAATTGTCAGCACTGGGCTCCCACTTTGTGCAAGACATTCTTCTTGCCTCATTGGTGAGTGAGCCAGTTTCCAAATCCCATGTTACCAGCTCTTGTGTTGGACCACTCTTGGTACTGTCAGTCAGTTCTGAGGGGCACAAACCAAGATGGGATTGGGGGTGCAAAAGATATATTGGGAGAGATGCTTGTGAAGGGTAAGGGAGAGGAAAAAAGGAGTCAGTTGAAGTCTTAAGACTGTGACACAAATTTAACTTACCCTGTTAGAAGAGTTCAAGAAGGAATGATTTGGGAAGAACCTCAGACCAAAGCATAGTTCTTAGAAAGTGTCACCTAAGCCAGTGGGGCGTCCCTGGGGGAAATGCTGTCAGTTAGTGGAGTCCTTTGTCGTTGGCTGCCCGGGGCTGGCTACCCTGGGGGCCAGTCGCTGTGAGTGCCGCAGGGCCGGTGCGAAGGTGGGGCAGGCAGGCTGTCATTCAGCTCTGCTCCCAGGGCAGGTTCTCTGAAAGGGCGATCTGAGCTAGCCACCAGAGCCCGCTGCACAGATTGCGTCTCCGTACCAGCTTGGGGAGCGCTTCCTCATTGTTTTCTGCCTCTCTTTCTCTGGGAGATCAGAGGGACAAACTACAGTCCCCTCTGCTTCAGTTAGTCACCGCTGGTACTTGTGATTTCCCTTTTTGACCGTCTGCTTTAAATTCCACTCCTACTCCGCTGTGATCTCTGCAGGTCCTCGTGACTCCTGGTGGTGTGCCCCACGCCTTCCTCTGTGAGGGGTCTGCGCTTCTCAAGCCAATGTGCTGCGTGTGCCCGTTCGCAGCGATAATGGGTAGTGGAGTAGCAAGCAGCGTGTGGTGTCCCCATGGGCCATCCGAGTTCCCTGTCTAGTCCTCTCTGCCTCCACTGTGGGAAAGCAGCCCTATCTCTTGCTGACCAGGGTCGTGTATACCCCCTAAGACGCTGACTTCTTTTCTTGCCCGTCTGTCCCTGGACACAAGGCATTCCAAGTGTCCAGGTGGCCGTTGTAGCTTGTAGTTCATTGGGACCCTTGCTGTATTCCCTGGCAAGACTATGTCCTGTTTGGGGCCCAGAAACAAACCCCGCAGAGCCCAGAGTTGTGGGAGTGGGAAGCAGAAAGTCTCCCAGTGGGTCAGTGGGAGCGCTAGTGAGTGGGACCACTCCTGCTTTCACCTCTCGGTTCTTGGGCTCATGTATTCATCCTCCTGGGGGCCTGGAGCCCTACAGAGGTCTCTCGTTTAGTGCATATACTGCATCCTGAAGGCCGGCAACTCATTTTTGCCAAATGTTATCTCCTTGGAGGTGCTTCAGTTATGGTTTCTGTAGGCCATTCTAGCATCCTGGGAGGATGGCTGCTTCTGGATGGTGTGGTGTATGATATGGCCAATGGATCTCTTGGTCATGGGCCCAGATTCCCCGGATAGATGCTATGTCATGTGGGGATTTCATGCCTGTGGGTCAGGTGTTCTGTAAGCCCCAGATTGTGGTGCTATCTAACCCTTTGTAGCAGGAAAGGGAAACCCCTACCTGGAAGAGGTGCCTGTTCCTGTGGGGATGAGCCAGCGCCCCTTTCTGAATAGGAAGCCTCAATATCACTGACTTTTCACCTAGTGACTGGTTGGACTTCTTGAAGAATAGTGTCATATCAGGGGCAGACAGGGGCCAGGTCATGAAAGACAATTTGGGCCTGATGAGTGGTTTGGATTTTATATGAGTAATGGGAGCCTTGGGAAGTTTTAAGTAAGAAAGAGACACAGGCTGACTTAAGTTTTAGGAAGAGCACTCTGGGGGAGGGGGTGTGTGGGAAATGGATGGAGGAAGAGAGGGTGTTGAGGCAAGCCTGGGAAACAGTAGCCAACCAAATACTTGGAATGAGGATTACATGGTCAGTCTTTATGGGGGGAGATATCAGAAGCGTAGGTCAAGGGTTTGCGTAATGTCAAGGATTGGGGAGATTATGTACTTGAGTATCTAGAAGTGAGAACTATGAGATGATTCTTCAAGGGAAGGCTTCAAGATAATAGTTTGCATCTAAGACAGATACCCAGCTTAAAGCAAAATCCTTCTAGATTTTCACCTGATTTTATCTCCTCTACACGTTTCCAAGCTTTTGTAATGAATTTAGCATTTAGAAGAGAGCAAATTTCCGTTTAAGTTCCTGTAGACCTTAAATGGAAAGAATATGGAAAATAAAAGTAGAGTGTAGAAAATAGGCATAAGGGATATAATAGCTAACTATCACTAAGTGTTCTAAGACTACCCAGGAAAGAGAAAAGACTTCAAAGCAAGTTCTGCTTTTTAGAGTATTTTCTATTTTGTATTCATCCTCCTCCTCCTTAATGTTGGTTTTTTGTCAAAGGCCACATTAGAACATTCTCAAAGACAGTCCCAGTGTTTGGACATCACTTGAGGTACTCTAAGGAACAGGTTTTAGAACATTAAAGAATAGAGGAAATATCTGAATTTTAATTTACTCAAATGGAAATCGTGAGGAAAATAAACTGATGAAGAGTCAGCAGTTTTAGCTGGAAGTATGCTTATTTTGTTTCAGTTTAGGCTTGGAAGAATTTGGAACAGTGAAGGGCCAAAAAAACCAATAAAAAGCCCCAAAACAAAAAATTTCCCAGATGTAGAATTAAGGCAGTAAACTGAAAAAAGTGGATCTTGCTCAATAGGATTTTACAGATATTTTTTCTTACTTCTCCAATCTTGGCATCATTTTTGTGGCACCTCTTTTATTAGTATGTGGAGGAGAAAGGGGGACAGGTTTTGTAGATATTCCTGTATCTGAGTTCAGAGCTGGCTGATTTGACAAATGTGTTCAGTTAGCCTGGTAAATTGCAGGCAGTTTTAAAACTAAGTTGTTTGCTGTATCTTCATGTGCACAAAAACTGTAACTTTCTTAGGATAGAGTTATCATCATAAGGGGCCTAGGGCTCTTTTGTTTTGTTTTGTTTTGTTTTAAAGATTTTTTTTATTCATTTGACAGAGAGAGACACCGCGAGAGAGGGAACAAGCAGAGGGAGAGGGAGAAGAAGGCCTCCTGCTGAGCAGGGAGCCTGACACGGGGCTTGATCCCAGGACCGTGAGATCATGACCTGAGCTGAAGGCAGACGCTTAATGACTAAGCCACCCAGGCACCCCAGGGGCCTAGGACTCTTAAAACAGAGGATTGCTGAGAGTAAGAAGGAAAGCTTCCTGGCCAATGTGTTCTATACTTGGTGTGACTATGTAGCTTTGGTCAAGTCATTCAACCTTTGGTTTACTTTCCTTATTCTTAATGCAAGTATCTTCCATGACTCTTGGACAGAGCTTTTATCAAGATCCTATGTGACTGGGTATAAAAGTTGTTGTAAAAAAGCCTTTAAAATGTGATGTCACGGGGCGCCTGGGTGGCTCAATCGTTAAGCGTCTGCCTTCGGCTCAGGGCGTGATCCCAGCCTTCTGGGATCGAGCCCCACATCAGGCTCTTCTGCTGGGAGCCTGCTTCTTCCTCTCCCACTCCCCCTGCTTGTGTTCTCTCTCTCGCTGGCTGTCTCTGTCAAATAAATAAATAAAATCTTTAAAATGTGATGTCACAGGCAGTAGATGACAGGCTCCTAGAGGACTCTCCGTCTCCACAGGTATTGAGTGTATGCTGAACGATTAGGCAGTATCTGCCAAGTGGTGGGACTGGACAGCCTGATTTAAGGGCTCTTCCCACCCTGGCATTCTACGATTGTTTTGATTCTCTGTCTTTAAATTTTCTCTTTACAACTACAGATGGAATAGGGTCATATACAAAAACAGTAGCTTAGCAAATGTGTATTGCTTTGAATGGAATTTCTTTTCAGGGTTTCACTCCATAACATAACTCCTCTGTTAAGAGGAGGGATTTATTTCATTGGCATTTTCATTGTTAGGAACTTTATTACTAAAGGAAATGTGATAGAGAATTCATAGAGGTATATTTTAAGGCATCATAGCAGGGAGATTACGGTACAAGAAAAACAATGAATTCCAGTTATATTTATGTCAAATGTTCTAAAATATATAACATCTGTACCCTTTGTGTTTTCTCCTTATATTCTAAAATCTGATGTTACCCTTCTTTGAGGCTCTTTATTTTGGAAAGAGTGAAAAAAATGGAAGAATTCTTTCGTAAGGCATAAAATACCCTTTTCACCTTGGTAGCAGTCTGTTAGTCTCCTTCCCAAATCCTAACATTCTGTTTCCCTGACCGTGGACATTTGTCTCTTTTCTTTTCTCTGCTTGGCATTGTTCTCACTTCCTCTTTTCTGCCTGGTCAGTTATTACCCATTTGTTTAAGGCTTCAGCTCACCTGCATAATTTTACCCTAGCACAGTCAGACTTATTATGTTTTTTATCAATATTCCAGTTAAGATGTTTAGAAATAAGCTCCCACAAGGGAACATACTGTAACGGTGCTGCTTGACTCCTTTTGATCACTCTGAGTTAAAAGATATTATCTTTATAAGGGCCACATAGAGTACACTGAGAAGTCTATATCGGACAGGATCTGTGAAAAGAACAGAGGATTTGTCGAGAAAGTTTGATGCCTCACTCTGAAATGTAGACCATTGTATGTCCTTCATTCGCTGGTGCAGTGTGTGCAGTGGTTATTATTATGAGCTGTGGACTCAGACCAGGGTTCAGATGTTTTCACCATTTGCTACACTTGCGACCTCGAGTGAGCTATGTCATGCTTGGAAACCTCGAATGTAAACTAGGAATGATAAGAGCTACGCAGTAAGTAGTACAAATATTAAATTCATTCAGTTAATGTTTTTGAATAGTGCCAGAGACTGTATCACCAATGAACTGGGGATATAAGAGTGAGCAAGACCGACAGCGTCCCTCAACTGTGTCCTGACAACTCTCTGGATAGGAGGACTGTTTGCATTGGTGGGGGTAATTATAAGCAAATAAGGAACAGGGTAATTTGTGAAAGTGGAAGGAATTGTTACATACAACAATAATAGTTGCCCTTTTATTAGATGAGACTATCAGCTCTGTTTTGCTCCCTCCTATCACTTGTGTAAAATTCTGTCAGTCTATTTCCCTTATTACTCGGGCCATGACTTCTGTCTTTTCTCCTTGGACCCCTGGACTCATGGGTCTACCTGGATGTCTGTCTTCGATGACTCTGGCTCCGTGCCCTGTCTGCAGGGCACAGGGCCCCGTGGATTGTACAATTCTCTTGTGGGGGAGAATTCATTCTTGATTGGCCCACAGCATGTCTTGTGAAACGGCATCAGATGTCTGCCACCGCTCAAGCGCTCGGGGTGGGGGGGAGCGTTTATTGCAAAGCCTACGGTGGTACTTAGAACTGACTGTGGTGCAACCTCCCTCTAAAGGCAGACCTGTGGGCATGTCACGGACGCGTGACAGGCCTCTGTATGTTGTCAGTGCTTGACAGGATGAGTGAGTAGAGCAAGAGCTAATCGGTAATGGCCCGATTAAATTTTCTCTGTGAGTTTTTAAAGAAGAATCTATTTATTTTCTTGAAGCAGTTTTAGGTTCACAGCAAGATGAAGAGGAAGTTATAGAGATTGCCAGAGACTCCCTGCGCCTACACATGAACAGCCTCCCCCATTGTCGACATCCCCCACCAGAGCTGTACATTTGTTACAGTTGATAAACCTATACTGACACATCATTATCACCCCAAGTCCATAGTTTACCCTAGGATTCACTTTTGGTGGTGTTCCCTGGGTTTGGACAAATGTATAATGACATGTATGCATCTTTATAGTATCCTACAGAGTATTTTCACTGCCCTAAAAAAATCCCCTGTGCTCTGCCTATTCTCCCCCAACCCCCTGGCAACCACTGATCTTTTTAATGTGTTCATAATTTTGCAGAATTTTCCAGAATGTCATGTGGCTAGAATCATATAGTATGTAGCCTTCTCAGATTAGCTTCTTTCACACTTAGTAATATGTAATATGCATTTAAGTTTCCTCTGTCTTTTCATGGCTTAATGCTTCGACTCTTTTTAGCACTGAATGATACTCCATTGTCTGGATGGACCACAGTTCACTTATCCATCACCTTCTGAAGGCCATCTTGGTTGTTTCCAAGCTTTGGCAATTATGAATAAAGCTGCTCTAAACATCCGTGTGCAGGATTTTGTGTGGACCTAAGTTTTCAGCTCTTTTGGGTGGATGCCAAGGAGCATGGTTGCTGGATTATAAGGGAAGAGTGTATTTAGTTTTGTAAGAAACTGCCAAACTGTCTCCCCAAGTGGCTGCGCCATTATTGCATTCCCACGAGCAATGAGTGAGAGTTCCTGTTGTTCCACGTGAATTTTAATATTCAGCTTTTTAAAGAGTACTCCATATTTAGGAAAATAAATTACAGAAAAAAGTGGATTTTTTACGGTGAAACTACGCCTACACATTTTCAGTGGAGCTGGTGAGGACCATCAGTACACGTATAGGGAGGCGGAAGCCCTCAGTGGCTCTGAAGAGTGGGATTAAGAAGAAGCCGCAGACATTGTTTATGAACACCTCCTGACTTCTCTGTGCGATCCCAGCTGACTTAACTTCTGCCCATTGTTGAGATTATCCTCCTGAGTGTGCTGCCAACACCTGTACGGGGAGAGCTGGGACCCTGGTGGTTAGAGTAGCTTTGCTGTAGAACCACTGCAGATGCGGGGTGAAGATAAGGAACTGGGGGGGGGGAGTTGGGGGGGGTAGAATCGCAGAAGGAAAGGCCCTACTGGGCAGATTTTCATTAGGTCCCCAATTCCTAATCTCCACACTATTAAGTGCTTCAACCTTAGAAGAACGCTTCGAAGAAGGTATGAGGAAATAACTTTAATGTTGGACTTCCCCACCCGTCAATATGGCCCCACACCCCGCGTCCCAACATTCCCCCACCCACTTTTCTCTAAAAAGAAGTTCTACCTTTAGAGACAGCCCTGTGCAGAGGTCTTCCCCGAAGTTCTGGGGGAAGAACATGAGTTATCCCTTCGAGGCTCCTCCTGGAGTGGGGTGAGAGCCTGGGCGTCTCATCCGCTGGCGCAGGAGCGCAGCCCAAGGCCTCCGTGTCTGGGTCAGGCCGCCAGTGGTCATCGCAGCGGAGGCTCCGGGCAGTGCGGCCAGGCGCTCGGGCGCACGGAGGCACCTCGAGCCTCTGCGCCGGAGCCGTTGCGATGGGCCCTCCCCTTCCTGCGCTTGATCTCGCGGAAGGAGCCTGGTGGGGGACACTGCTATCATAGGTCTCTAACTGGACGTGTGGTGGGCAGGATCGCCTTCCTCCCTCTCACTTCCCTCTGGGAGACTCCCGGGGGCCACAGTGTGGACCGCCCCTGCCGCTGGAGGCATCCCAAATGGATGCCCTCTACGAAGAACTCTTTCGGTACCTGGACCATAATGAAGATGGGACCCTGGATATCCTTGAGCTTCAGGAAGGCCTGCGGGATATAGGGGTCATTGAATTCCTGGAGGAAGGGCAGGTGGGCCTCAGTGGGGCTGTGGTCAGAGAGATGTGGGAGCTGGGAGCCCCGGAGATGCCTTGGGCGGGGAGAGGGGAAGCCAAATTGACACCTTACCCAGCTTCACCTGGGACCCACTATAGCTTTCATGTTAATTACCAACGTTTTACCGTTTTAAGACTGACGACACAGCTAACACTTTTCTCAAGCATTTTTCTTATTTCCCCTGGCTCTCGTAAAACTTCCAAATTCAAATTGCTGTCAAGATGTTGGCTACCACCTTGTTTGGGGGGGGGGTCACCTTGTTCAATGTACTCACCTGTTATTAGTAGCCTGGATGGGCATCTAGGCCAATGATGCTCCCTCCCCACTTTTGGGGATTGGGATAATCACTATATGTGTGTTTGGGAGTGGGGTGGTAGTTAGAAGTGATCTAATATTACCTTTTGGTTTCTGTTCCTGGAAGGAGGGCTTTCAGTCTGTTGGCTTGTACCCTGAGGGTCTCGCCAGTTCTGACCTTTCCTCCTAGCATGCTATCATTAGCACACTTTTAAAGACAGAGCTCAGGCATCATTTCCTCTGGGAATCCCTTGTTTTCCCAACCGCCTAGATTACAGATTACATCTCAGTCTGTAATGCCTGATACATATGTCTATCCCTCTATGTCCAAGTTATTTTCTGTTTGGAAATTATTATTGAATATGATTACTTTCCAATTATATTTGCTCTTTGGATGTTTACACCAGTAGACTGGGTGGGAGATTCGGGAGAGCGAGGACTGTTGAATTCATTTCAGATCATTGGTACTTTGTGCTCAGAAATCTCTTGGCTGAGTTCTGTCGGGTTAAGATTTAGTAAAGCTCTTCTTACGAGCCGTGTGAGCTTGAGTCTTTACTTTCATCGTCCGTTCAGTGACTTAACAGCTGTATTTTGGCCACATTCTATATGCCAAGCATTGCAGCTCAGTTTTCTCATTTGTGGCATCAGAGGCCTGGACTGGCTGTTGGCCGTGGACCAGGCCAATCCAAAATGGTATCTCTGTAAAGTTCACTTGGTTTTTGTAGTTCCTAAAATGAAAATGGAAGTGGTATTTTTTCTTTTTTTTTAAATTTTTTGAAGTTTTTTCTTTTTAAAACTAAATATCCTTTATGCTTATTATTTATTAATTTTTTAAAAATATTTATTTGAGAGAGAGAGAGTGAGCAGAGGGAGAGGGAGACAAGCAGACTCCCCCACTGAGCAGGGAGCCCGATGTGGCGTTAGATCCTAGGACCCTGAGATCATGACCTGAGCCGAAAACAAGAGGCAGACGCTTAACTGACTGAGCCACCCAGGCGCCCCCCCTTTATGCTTATTTAAATGTCCTTTATTCTTGTGCTTAGATTTCCAAGTGTGACTTGTATTTGTTTATTTGATACAAACTAAGCTTTTATAAGAAATTCTGGCTTATGCCATAAGCAAGTTCAGTTCTTTGAAACACATTTCTTCCTTATCAAAACAATTTTTTGCAAATTTGTCTTTTGGTTTTTAAGATACGGTGTGAGGCATATCAAGGGTTTGTATACCCAGTGGTGACTGAGGGCTCACATATTAAAACCAAGGAAGAGTTAACTCATCAACCACACAGAACCTTATATTTCAGGGGAATACTGATGTGGCTTTTCCTCAGGTGATGGTGACGTCTTTAGAGGGTTCTGATGTGAGTTTTCTCCCACATGTCTCCAGCTTCCCTAATAGAAAATTCATTTATATAAATTAAGAATTCATCAGTTAAAAAAAAAAAGAAATGGTACTTACATTATGTAATGATAAGAAAGAAAAGATACAACTTTTTTTTTCTGATAGTAGGTTTTTTTGAATGATGTTTTATTTGGCTTTTTACTGTGGAGGGTGAGAGACTGAATATACAAGTATGGGGAATAGTTCGCTCATATTTAAAATTGAACTTTGACCCACAACTTAGAGCAACCCGCTCAGGAAACCAACCCCTTTTCTGGTTGCCAAATGCCAAAATGGAATTGGCATTTAAGAGTTTGGACAAAAATAATGATGGGGTATCTTTATTTATAGCAGGGAACCAACTTGCTATAAGTCAGACTTACAGGAGGCCAGACTGCTATCTCTAGAGACAATCCAGGAAGCAAAATAACTTCTGTAATAATCAGCCCCAAATGGTCAGAGATTGTTTGATACCTGACACCTGCCCTAATTTTTGTCCCCACTTCCAACTCATTTGATTGGTCTTCATTTATTTCTACAGAGGAATACAAGAGAAAATTCAAAGGGGGAAGCCCTAGTCTTTCATATTATTGTAAGTTGGAGTCCTTATTTACCATAAGAAGGGTTAAAAAATCAAGCTGTTCAAAGATAGGGCCAGGGAGGTCTTTTTAATGTAATTTTATTTAATTTTATTTATTTATTTGTCAGAGAGAAAGCCAGTACAAGCAGGGGGAGCAGCAGGCAGAGGGAGCAGCAGGGGGAGGGAGAAGCAGGCTCGCTGCTGAGTAAGGAGCCCAATGTTGAATAGATCCCAGGACCCTGGGATCATGACCTGAGCCGAAGGCAGGCGCTTAACCGACTGAGCCACCCAGGCGTCCCTCAGGGATGTCTTTTAACTTGTAATGTCCAAAATGATAGTTGTTCCCTGATATTTCCATTGACCAAAATATAAACTTCTTAAATGAAACTTTAGTACATAAATGGGGCCCCAGAATGCTGTGCCGTTTTCTTTTGGATTATGCACATCTTGGTATGTGTTGAGTAATCAGGATGTAATTTTCAGATGAACACGATCCTCGATGTAATTTGTAAAAGTAATTAAACAACAGTATTTTTCAGTGACAATAGAAATGTATTTGCTTTTTTTGAGAGAGAACGTGCATGGGTGGGGGGAGGGGAGAGTAGCAGAGGGAGAGGCAGAAAGAATCTTGAATAGGCTCCCTGCCCATTGCTGAGCCCCGTACGGGGCTTGATCTCACGGCCCTGTGATCATGACCTGAGCCGAAGTCAGGAGTCCCAGGCTTAACTGACTGAGCCACCCAGGCATCTCAGGAAAAATACTGTTTTAGACATCTAAGTCTCACACTAGGTGAAGTGTGTGTTTTTTATCTTGGAGTTTATAAAATGCCTGTCTTACAGGAAAACAGCCAATCTGCTTGAAGTGTAAGTATGTCCAAATAATTTAGTAGTTTTAGCCTATTTAAAAAAATCTCTTTTCTTTTTTATAGAAAATCTTTACTACTGGTGATATCAACAAAGATGGGAAGCTGGATTTTGAAGAATTTATGAAGTACCTTAAAGACCATGAGAAAAAAATGAAATTGGCTTTTAAGAGTTTGGACAAAAATAATGATGGTGTGTATTTTGTGTTCATCACCAGCTATGAAGAAGCACTTCTCATATCTCCCAAAGTGTAAAACAATGTGTGTTTAGTCTCTCTTTTTTTGGAAAATAATTATTAGTAGTTTTAGTACTTGTTTTTCATAGTACTGTGATTTTTCTGCAGAATTTATGTTTTTAGTGAAGAAAACTTATGCATAGCTTTGTCTACTGAATTAAAAACTGTGACTAGGGCTGTGTGTATATGTTCACTATAGAATATTGTGCTGATTTGACTTCAGGTTATAGGTTAAAAATAATAATTAGGTTTCCTTGATCTCTGGGCAAGAGATATTTATTTTTGTTCATGTATAGGCATAATGTTATATATTCTAAAATTTAAAAAACTTTCAGATTATCTTAGATTTAATAATCTTTTTGAAAGAATTACTTTAGGGCAACTACTCTCTGATCATGAAAATTGGGAGGAAAAAATAGCTATTTCAATATGTATCTTTTTTTTTTTTAGGTTAAGTGAACTCTACCCCCAATGTGGGGCTTGAAGTTACCACCCTGAAATCAAGAGTCACATGCTCTGCTAAGTGAGCCAGTCAGGCACCCCTAAATATGTATCTTCTGATTAGGATTATGGTTTCATTCGTTAGATTAATAGTTTAAAGTTAGAGTCCCAGTGTGTAGAGCAAAAAACAAGTGCCACAGTAGGAGAAAGGAAGCAGTCATGAAACCCTTATCACTAGAGGTAGCCTTTGATAGGAAGAGGGAATTTATTTTAAAAAATTATAATGCATACAAAAATGTAATTAAAAGATAAACTTTATAAAAAAACTAAAATGCATCCTCAAGCTCCTCCTTGTATATGAATAGTAAGGGCCATTCCATTCGCAGTTGTAACTACTCATCTCTGGTAACATAGTGCAAAAGCAGCCATAAATAATATGTACTTGAATAAACATGGCTGTGTTCCAATAAAACTTTATTTACAAAAGCAGGCAACAGGCCTTATTTGGCTGATAGGTTGTAATTTGTTGGCCCCTTGTTTATACTGAATATTAACTTTAGTTAGGTATAAAGCAAATTTCTTCACACAGCTAACCCCTTTGAATGGATTAGATGATGGTTCCAGTCTGTGACACTCATCCAGGAAGTTGAGTTTGTAGTGGGAAGTAGTACTATTCGAACACTTGTTACCTCCTAGAAGCCTTGCACTACATGCCTCCAAGTCTAGCCTTAGTCCCATCTTGTAGCAAAATTCAGTTCTTACAACCAGCTTTACCTCTCTGCAAACTTTCATCCCATCCTGAGCCCACTACAGTTCAGTCACACGGGTAGGTCGGTCTGCGTAGTGTGAAGGCAGGCAGTAGCTGGGAGATAGAGCCACCTCAGGGTCCTCTGCCAGATAAGCAGGGGTGAATCATCCCGGTACGTAAGTTGCGCCCATATCAGTTGTCCATTTCAGAAAACTTTACATGCACCAGAGGAAATAATTGAAGGTGAAATTTTGTGATACATTTATAGTAAATGAAAACAGTTTTTACTTATTTTATCTTGTTTGTAGATTTTCCAACAGTTTCTCATTATAAGTTCGTTTTTGTGTATCAGACTTCTTCAAGCAAAGCATAAACAGTCTCTTGTTATTTGTGGATTGTGTATTTGAGAATTTGCCTACTTGCTAAAATTTAACCCCAAAAGTAACTCCCAAATCCGTGCTTGCAGCATTTTGGCCGTCCTTCATGGACTTGACTTCATTTGCTTGGCCAGCCCAATTCTCGCTGAGACAGGAGAAAATGATGCCCTGCTTTCTTGTTAGAGCTCTCATACTGTAAACAGGTGTCCTTCTGCAGTCTACTGGGTGCCATGTTTCTTGCATTTTTCTGCTTTTTGTTGGAGGTTTTGCTGTTCACCGTGGCTCCCGAGCATAGTGCTGAAGTGCCATCTGGCATTGCTAAATGCAAGAAGGTACACTTCATTCAGGCATGAGTTGTAGTATTATTGGCCATGAGTTCCATGTTATAGAATCAACCCTATAATATGGTGTTATATAGTATTTATACACACATATAGCACCGTTTTATACCAACAAGGTTTTATATTGATTGGTCAGTGAATATGTTGTGACCAGAGGCTCAGGGAACCTAACCCTGTATTCCGCATAAGAACAATGGTTCCATAATTCAGGGTTCCTAGTGACCTTGTAGAACATAACTACCAAGAATGATGAGAATTGACTGTATTTCTTTAAGAGTGCGGTTATAACGGAGAATATTTAGAATGGCATTTAAGGAGTTTCATTGCCAACAAGTAGATCCCTCTAACTGTTTTTTTACACTGTGCAGATGCTCATGTTTCTCTTTTCGTCTCCCCAGGAAAATTCTTTCCAAATCCTGGGATTTCTTCAGAGTCCTTCTCTTAAATGAAGTCTTTGCTTTCACCACTAACAGTTATCTTTGTCCTCCTCTTTTCCTGGAGAACTTCGCCATTAGTACTCTTTGGTGTCAGACCCTCTCATGCTTTCTTTGGTTTCCTCCTGTTTCATGCATTTTGGTCTTGGGGTCGAGAGTCTGTGAGCGGCTTGAGGGAAACGCAGTATTTATTGCTCCTGTTTATTGCTTCTATTTTCTCTTTCTTCCTCTCCTCTGATTCCTCTCGTTCTATCTACAAACATGGTCAAATTTGTCTAATAATAATAATCTGCCCTCTTCCATTGTCCTGCCATCCCCACTTTATTTTTATTGCCAGATTTCTCAAAAGAGTAGTCCCCACTCTTTGGCTTCTTTTAGTCATTTTCTACTGCCTTTTAACCCCATGCAACACATCTTTACAAGTAGGAAAATTGCCTGGTCACTTATTAAAATGTAGAAATGCATTCGTGTGAAATTAATAGATCCTAGCCTAGTGGAATTTACTTTGAAGTCAGAGTGTCTTGATTTGAGTCTCAGTCCCGCTGCTGCTTAATGTTTTGTACTCGGTGAGGCTACATAAGCTCTCAGTCCCTTCTTTAGATGCAATATCATTACTTACCGATGAGATTTCATGATTTCTGAATGAGATAATGTCTGTGTACTTGTTTAGTGTATTAAACTTTGAGTTGGTGTTTGCAATATGTATTTAAGCAAATCTGTAACTCACCCAGAGTCATAATTTTGCCTTAACGAGTCCACGGTTTTCCCTTACAAAATGAGAGACTTGAAATTCATGATTTCTAAGATCCTTATCCATTCTGAGTCTGAGTTTATGCTCTTTTTAATTTTTTTAAAGGAGTGATTGAGGCTTCCGAAATTGTCCAGTCTCTCCAGATACTAGGTCTAACTATTTCTGAACAGCAAGCAGAGTTGATTCTTCAAAGGTAAGCTCTTTATCTTATTGGCAATTGTGGGGTTTCTTCGACATTAAATTTCATATCTTGTATTAGAGATCTTCATTTTAAGTATAGCTTAAAACTCTCTACACCTTAACCATTCCTCATTATGTGTGTTCAGGATCTTCCTTTGTCTTCCTTTATGTTTTGTATGTATGTATTTAAGGTGTAGGAGTGGGAAGTGTAAGCTCAGACTGGATTCTCTCTTGCAAGGAAGGCCCCTGGGGCAGTGGAATGGCAGTAAGGTGTTAAATCCTTGGAGAAGGAGCCTAAGCATTTTTGTGCTGCCATTTTTTTCCCTTTGGTTTCTAAGGTGATAATGGAACTCATTGTTCCAAGATAAGCTGTTTAGCAGATTCATTGCGTTATTTAACCTACATGTCACTGGATAAGTGGGAAGTTCCAAAGATTCACAAAGAAACACCGATTTAAACTCTCAGAAAACGGAAATGCCAGTTTGAACATTACTACCCAGGGTAATCAGTTCAGCTGCTTGGTGAGTCAGACCTTTACAGCCTTAATGTTTTATTTCACAGGATAGAGCAATAATCTCTGAAGTCTCAGTGCCCTTGAAGACTCTTCTGTTACAAACACACCGTAGGGACTAATTAATTCTTTGGTGATAACAAAAAACAGAAAAGGGTGCTTATATTATATTCCTGTGAATGCTTTCAGTCTTTGACATTATCTAAAAAGTTTCTGCTAAATGGTTTTATTGTTGAATTTATCCCTTTTTCTATCTGTACCAGTAGCATTTTCCTCCTTTCTGTCTGTTCCAAATTTCTTTTAAAAGCAGCTGCTCAGCAGGAGGGCCCGAGTCTCAGAGCTGGGCATGATGTTGCTGTTGTTAACATTGGACGAGGAAGGCTTTCCTGAGGAAACGAAAAACTAAAAAAACGGAAAGCGGTGAACCAGATTTTGACAGTGGGGAATGGGGCATGTAATATTCTGTTCCCAAAGTCACATTCTTCCAGGGAAATGAAGGTTTTTCTCTGGTTCTTAGGCCAGAAATCATATTCCTCTGTTCTTTTTGATAGCTTTAGGAATAATGCACATTATAAGCCCAAGTTTCAGAATAGACCATGGGTTGCAAAGGTATGGATATTTAAAAGTGGCTAAATAAAATTATGGAAGCAACCCAAATGTCCATTGATAGATTAATGGATAAAGAAGATGTGATTGATATATATATATATATATACACACACACACACACACACAATGGAATATTACTCAGCCATAAAAAGAACAAAATCTTGCCATTTGCAACAACATGGATGAAGCTAGAGGTATAATGCTAAGTGAAATAAGTCAGAGAAAGACTAATACCATATGATTTCACTCATAGGTAGAGTTTAAGAAACAAACCACGTGAATAAAGGGGGAAAAAAGAGATAAACCAAAAACCAGGCTCTTACCTATAGAGAACAATCTGATAGGTGGGTGGGGGGGTGGGAGAAATAAGTGATGGGGATTAAAGAGTACACTTGTCTTGATGAGCACCGGGTACGGAATTGTTGAATCACTATATTATACACCTGAAACTAATATAACACTGTATGTTCATTATACTGGCATTACAAATAAATAAAAGTGGCTAGATAATTGTATATGTAAATATTTTAGGGCAGCTTTATTGATATATGATTCATATACCATGAAATTTGGTCTTTTAAAGTGTATATAGTTCAGTGGCTGTTAATATATTCACGGGGTTGTGTAACTATCACCACTACCTAATTTTGGAGCATTTTTATCACCCCAAAAAGTAACCCTGTACCCATTAACAATCATTCCTTCATCCTCCTCTGCAAGCCCCCAGCAACCACCGATCTACGTTTGGTCTCTTTGGATTTGTCTGTTCCGGACATTTCACAAAAAATTGGAATCATACAATATATGGCCTTTTGTGTCTGGCTTTTTTCACTTAGCGTGATATCTTCAAAGTTCATGCATGTTGTAGCATGTATTAGTACTTCATTCCATTCTTAGACCAAGTCACGTTCCGCTGTAAGGATATGTCACACTTTGTTTATCTTTATCAGTAGACAGGCATTTGGGTTGTTTCCATTTTTGGGCTATTATGAATAAGTCACGTACAAGTTTTTGTGTGAACATGTTTTCAGTTCTCTTGGGTATACACCTAGAGGTGGAATGGCTAGATTATAAGGTAACTCGATGTTTAACATTTTGAAGAACTGCCAGACTGTTTTTGAAAGTGACTGCATCATTTTACAATTCCAACAGCCATGTATGAGGGTTTTAGTTTCTCCACATCCTCCCAACACTTGTTATTTGCTCTCTTTTGGTTTTTACCATCCACGTGGGTATAATGTGGTATCTTGTTATTGTTCTGATTTGTATTTCCCTGATGGCTAATAAATTGTATATTCTTTTGCCCTTTTGGGCCATTATTATTATTATCATCATCATCATCATCATCATCATTTGTGCTTCTTCAGCAAAAATACTAGAATAACTAGAATATGTTTATACCGGAACCTCAGTTTTCCTTTCTCTATGTGTCTTCTTCACTACTCACACAGAAAACACTTCACTTCTGACTCCTCTGGTCACCGAAGTATGGGTAGTCTCCCCCTCTGCCAACAGCAGGCAATTATCTGTGACATTAGCTTGGGTACCCTACAATTTAACTTAATTCTAACACTCTCTGCCTGGAAGTAGTGTCAGATCCCATAGGTTAAGGGTTCAGTCCCACAAGACTCTTCCCCAGTTCAGATGCCAATCACCAGTAGTAGGTCCCCATGTTACCCTCAGTTTCTGTCCGACTTGGCTACACATTGGAGGTTCCCAAGACCTCCTTCCTTATTTGATTTGATTAATTTGCTCGAGTGGCTTACAGAACTCAGGGAAATATTAATTTACATTTTCCAGTTTCTTAAAGGATAAGATGAAGGGTACAGATGAACAGACAGATGAAGAGATACGTAAGGTGAGGTCTGGGAGGATCCCAAGCATAGGAGCTTCTGTGTCTGTGGAGTTGGGGTGTGTTACCCTCCTGGTAGGGATGTGTTCACCAACCTGCAAGTTCTCTGAACCCTATACTTTGGGGGATTTTATGGGGGCTTCTTCACATAGGCACGTTTCTTCACATAGGTACAGTAAGCCTCTCTCTCCTCTCTGGAGAAATTGGAATTGGGGGGTTGAATATTCTTTTTTTTTTTTTTTAAGACACGTTTATTCAATGTCATGATCAGACTGTTAGATTTAGCAATCAACAGTATGGGTGCAAAAAAAAAATCTACATTAAAACCCTTTGTTGGAATGCTTTACCCTTTCCACAGAACAGAAACTAAAATAACCTGTTATACAATTAGTCACAAATACAGTCCTCAGGTTTTTTGTCCATACGCATGAGTATTATCTAAAACATGTCTTCTTTGTAGCAGCTAGGCCGTACCACCACTGTGCTTGGCCAAGTTCAGAAATCTGCTGTAACCTGTAGCTTCCCTGTCACTTCTCTGGCTCTCCTCTCCTGCTAAGCTTTGTTTCCTGGCAATGATTAAAACCTCTTGCCACTGCCATAGCTACTGCTATTGCTGGGAGCTCCATAGCCACCTTGGTTTCGTGGTTTGGCAAAGTGTTGGCCTCCATCACCATAGGGGCCAGAGCTTCTGCCTCCAAAATTTCCTCCTTTCATGGGTCCAAAATTTGAGGATTGATTGTTTTAATTGCCAGAATCATTACAGCTTCCGCCACCTCCAAAGTTGCTTCCATCATTACCAAATCTGTTATAGCCACCTCCACAACCACCAGCAGAGTTTCCAGAACCACTTAGACCTCTTTGGCTGGAGGAGGCACTGACCATCTCTTGCTTAGATAGGGCTTTCCTTACTTCACAGCTGTGGCCGTTCACAGTATGGGATTTTTGAATGACAGTCTTGTCTACAGAGTCATGGTCATCAAGTGTTTCAAAAGCAAAGCCTCTCTTTCTGCCATTGCATTGGTCAGTCATGATCTCAATCACTTCAATTTTCCCATACTCTTCAAGATAATCTCTTACATGATGTTCTTCAGTGTCTTCTTTCATGGCACCAACAAAAATCTTTCTCACAGTTTAAGTGGGCGCCAGGTCTTTGAGAATCTTCTCTTGAGACAGCCCTCTTTGGTTCCACAACTCTTCCATCCACCTTGTGTGGCCTTGCATTCATGGCTGCATCCACTTCCTCCACAGTGGCGTACGTGACAAACCCAAAGCCTCTGGAGCGCTTAGTGTTTGGATCTCTCATTACCACACAGTCCGTAAGCATTCCCTGTTGCTCAAAATGGCTCCTCAGACTCTCATCGGTGTATCAAAGCTCAAACCTCTGATGAAGAGTTTCCGCAGCTGATCAGGCTCTTTGGGAGTCTCTGACTTAGACATGATGGTAGTGGGAGGGAAGACTTTAATGATGCTTACCTGGCGGCGGGGGACTGAACATTCTAAGCTTCTAATCATGGTTTGGTGTATCCGGTGACCAGGCCCCATCCAGGAGCCCCCGACAGCCACCTCATTAGAACAAAAGCTCCCAGTGCTCTTATCACTTAGGAATTTACAAGGGTTTTAGGAGCTCTGTGTCAGGAACGGGGGGCAGAGACTAATATATATATATATATTCTGTTACATCACAAGGTTTTAAAAGGCAGAGTGTAGTTAAGGTTTTCAGCAGTGGAAACCATGGACCTTCCCTGGAGGACTCAGCTGTCAGTGTGGCTCATATACCTCCGGGTATCAGCTTCTTTTCTGCCATTTCACTGTCTCTTGTGTCCCAAACCTGAAGTTTGTGAGAGAGAAATCTGAAAAGTGCTGCTTGAAGCAGCTTTGGCTAGGTTGTCAGAGTATGAGATAGGAGTTACTCAGATGAAACTTAGACTCTTTCAGTCTTTCATTGCCCACAGTGATTATTCCAGATGTTTACCATGTTGTTCCTGCTTGCCACTCTGTTAGTGACTGTCCATTCTGTGTTGCTTCAGAGGGCAAGTTCAGCTAGGCGTGGGTGAAATCTGTTGATGATTCTCTCACCATGTTTCTTTCAGTTCTTTGAATTTTCTAAGAGTTGTTTCCAACTTTGGAGCCCTTGCAATTCTTACTGCTTAAGGGACTAAACCCCTCCCATCCCCTATCCTTTGTTAGCCTTCAGTTTGCACCTCAGAGAGAGCTGTGCTGTCTAAATCCGCCCCCTCTTAGCTTACAGTGGTTTTCTTTATTTGTGCAACCCGTTTCTCTGCTCTGTGGCTCTTACAGGTAGTAACCATGAGCTTCTTCCTATAGCTTCATGGTTAGAAGTATAGTTTCTGAAGTTAGAATGCCTGGGTTGAAATACTTAATTCTACTCTACTGACCAGGCTTGTGACCTAGGACAAAATACTTAGCCTCTCTCTGTGTATAAAATGGAGACAATAGAAAGTATATAGGATTGTTTGCAGGATTAAATAAATTTACTTGTGAAGTGCTCAGAACAATGCCTAGCAAAGGTTCAATGAATATTAGCTATTACTTGCTATTGTTTAGTGCCTGTTTTTCCTATTACACTAAGCTTTGAGCGTCCAGACCACTCCTGTCTTGTTAACTGTTACATACTCAGCACCTTGTAATCGTGTGCCCTCAGAAAATATTGAAGAATGTGTTCAAGAATGAGTAGAAGTTACCCTAGTGAAAAAGGGTGGGAGGCAGGACTTTCTAGGTAGAGGGAGAGACACGTTCAGACGTGGAAACACGTGAAGGGCACATTCGGGGAATGGGTCAGGCAGTGTTTCTCAGAATGGTCTCTAGACCACTGGTGGTCTGTCTCTTAGCTAGTGGTCCATGAGCTGTTTGAGTGGTCCATCGGAGACAGCCATGAATGTAACAATAATGACCAATTTGTGGGATTTTAAGAAAAAGGACAGCTGAAATAGTAGACAAGAAGAGTGAGATGGGAGAGAATAATTTGTTTCAAACTGTCCTCCTTATTCAGCAGAGGGAGGTGAAATAATAAATTTAGATTTTGTTATGTGTACATGGCAAAATTTCAGGGTAAGCCACTGAGAGTCTAGGAATTGAGTGTATAACTTCTAAACCAGTGAGGGGAAAATGGAATAAGAAAATCAACAAGCATGAAATTCAAGCAATCCAACAAAGTAAAGAAAGGAGGAAAACAATTCAAAGAAAAAAATGAGACAAATAGAAAGCAGAAGATAAGATGGGAGAAATAAGTTTAAGTATAATAAACTCCACCAAAATGTTCCCTGAAATAATGTTAGGTACTCTTTTCCTTTTACCTCCATTCCCAAATGGGGCAAGTTAAATAAAGTTATTATCTTTTCAGGGGATGTGGAGTGGGAGAAGAGTAAGTTAGGAAATTATTGCCTCTGGTTAGTCAGGATTTTCTCAGTTTAGCATACAATCTGGTGGGAACAAAGAATTTCATATTTTCATAGTATTATTGTGACAAAATATACACATTAAAAAATATTATTAACAATAAAAAAAGATATTATTAACCTCACAGTGGCATGAAACTATATTACATTTTTTTATGATCCCTACTCATAGTGGACTTTTAATGAAAATAAGCATTAACATAAGATTTGCTGGAACACAGAGATTGTCAGATGAAAGAAAAAGGAAAACAAAATCCTACAAACTAAAAGCAGGCCGAGGTAGCTAATTAATATCAGATAAAATTATAAGGTAAAAAACATTAGTGGGAAGTAAAGTGTCACCACATTTAAAATTCACACGAAGACATTTTTAAGCTGATTGCTAGAATGCCAGGGTAAATTGACAAATCCTTTATAGTAGTGAGAAATTTTAACATGCATCTTCCTATACTTGTTAGATCAAGCTGAGAAAATATTTAAGACAGAGAGAAATAAGTACCTTGTACCAAAAAATCAGAAGAAAATTTTTTTTCTCATGTATATATAGCATGTATAAAAATTGATTTTATAGTAGGCCATAAAGCCAGGCTCAACACTTTTCAAAGAATTGGTATCACAAAGACCATTTTCTTTGAACATGTATATGAATTTAGAAGTGAATAGTGGAAATAAGTTCTAAAAATACCATTGGTTATCTGATATACACATCTCAATAATTTTTGGGTCAAAGAGGAAATCATAATAGACATCCAAGGATCCTTTGACATGAAAGAATATCATGAAAACTTTTGAGTTATTTTGAGTGGTACTTAGAGGAAATTTAATAGCTTTGAAGCTCATATTAGAGAACAATTAAGGAGTGCATGGGCTGCCAGCCAGAGCCATGAATGAGACCAAGATCATCTACCACCTGGATGGGCAGGAGACATGGTACCTGTGACGTGTGTCACCTTGGCGGATCTGAAGGGCATTCTGCAGTGACCCAGCTGTATGTTGTTCTTCAAGTCTATGGACCACAGTTTTGGAGTGGTGAAGAAGGAGATGTGGGATGACATTGCCTAGCTGAGGTTGGTGTCCACTGAAGGCTGCACGCAGAGCCCACTCCCTTCTGTGCCGACAACCTATCGGAATTATCACTGCCCATGGAGCACACAGGAGGCATTGGGGGCTCCTGGCCCTGTCCTTCCACCCTTGTGCTGGTGGGGACAGCCAGGAAAACCTGGACAGTGACACAGAGACAGACTTCTTTGTATCCACGCAGCACCAGTGGCCATGCAGGAGAGACGGCCCAGATCACACAGTCCGGCTAAATGGAACTGCAAAGGTGGAGCAGTGGCGAGAGCCAGGGGGCTGTGATAGCTCGGCCACCTTTATGAGCAGCGAGTTGGAGACCACCAACTTCTTCGATCTGGATGAGGATGACTGCGTCCACNNNNTCAGCAGCTCCACAGAGCAGAGCATTCCCTCACACCTGATGAGAAGACAAGCAGCGTTGGAAGGAGGAAGTTTCACGGCCTGAGTGGTCCTGGTCCTTCAGCAGCATCATGGACTCCACCATGTCACTCAACATCATGGTCACTCTCATGGAAAAGTACAACTTTCTGGGCATCTTCACTGTGGACTAAGCCAACAACTGTGACAATGGAGGCATCTAAATCGTTTCTATCATGAAGTCTGGGGCCATGGCTGCTGATGGAGGCATAGATCTAGGAGATGCACTGTTACAGGCAAGCTAGATGAGCTGTGAGAACGTGAGTAATGAAAACACAGTACGGGTTTTACGCGAGACTGTGCACAGACTGGGGCTGTCACCCTGACTGTAGCCAGGGGGCTGGGACCCGAGTCCACATGGCTGCTTCACACTGCCCAGGAGTGAGCCCATCCGGCCCACTGACCCCGCATCCTGGGTCACCCACACTGTAGCCGTGATCAGCACCTTCCCTGCCTATGTCATGAGCCCCTTCCTGAGCACCATCACCTCCACTGGCTCTTCCATCACCAGCTCCATCCATGACACAGAGTGCCTGGACGATTTACACCTGTCCATCCACAGTGACATGGCCGCCATCGTCAAAACCATGGCATCCTCTGAATCTGTGTTGGAGGTCCGTGGCCGCATATGGCTCCAGATTGCCATCCCCAGTGCTTTCATTGGCTTGGATGTGATGGACTTGCTGTACCACACTGTCAACAAGGTCACCTTCTCTCAGCAGTGCTCCTACATCTTTGGTGACCTCTGTGGCAACGTGGCCAATGTGTCCCTCCATGATCATGACGGCTCCTGTGGTGCCTCTGACCAGAACACATGGGCCCCTTTGTCACACCCGGCGGCTGCCCCTTGGTCCATGGCTTTCCCTTACCAGTACCTGCCGCCCCCGCTCCCCTACAGCTTGTGCCCAGGCTTCCCAGAGCTATGGTGGGCGCAGTGCCTGTAGTCAGTACAGTGGAGGCAGCCGGAGCGGTGGCTCCAACTATAGTAGCAGCGGCCGGGGGAGGGAGAAGGACTGAAGGTTGGGGACTTGAAGTTGGGCAGCAACAGTGGGACCACATATCCCGCCGTAGACTGTGGGGCTGCGGGAGCCAGTGCCCAGCAAGCACAGCCACCACAGCCACCACTCGATGACGGGCAGCCTTTGCAGCCACTGCATGCATCCAGGCTACAGCCTACCATGGTGTGCCTTCTTTTTGTGGTCTCCCATGCGGATGATGCCTCCACCACCTGTGGCCATGGGGCCCCCAGGAGTCCCTCCAGGCCAAGACCTGGCCTACGTGGCCCCCAAACTGACCACCAGCAGACAGTCCTTCCCTGTGGTCATGGGACACCCCAGTGAGTTCTTTGTGGATGTGATGTGAACTGGGCCCTTCCCCCACCTCCATCCCACTCCCATTCCAGGGCCAGCGATGTTCGTCTCTCCATCCGTCTGTCTTTTTTAGTTTTTTTTTTTTTTTTAAAGATTTTATTTATTTGTGTGACAGACAGCCAGCGAGAGAGGGAACACAGCAGGGGAGTGGGAGGGGAAGAAGCAGGCTCACAGCAGAGGAGCCCGATGTGGGACTGGATCCCAGAACGCTGGGATCACGCCCTGAGCCGAAGGCAGACGCTTAATGACTGCGCTACCCAGGCGCCCCTCTTTTTTAGTTTGTCTGATACCTGAAAGGGAAATGAGCAAAAATAAATTGAAAAGAAAAAAGAATTAAGGCTGAAAATTAATGTGCTAATTTAAAGGGAGAAACCAGAATAATCTCAAAGGTAGAAAGAAGGAGATAAATAAGGAAACAGTGGAAATAGAATGCAGAGATACCGTAATAGGAGCAGCAAAGCCAAACATTGGTTATTGGAAAAGACAAACTTCTGGAGAGATTGATGGAGGAAAAAAAGAAATGAGATGGAAATTAATAATAATAAATGGAAATAAATAATAAATGTTTGACTGCAAATAGACACATCAGAAATTTTTCAAAGATAATATCATAAATAATCTTAAGCCAATAAATTTGAAAACATGAAGTAGAAGAATTTCCAGACAGATGTAATTTACCAAAACTAAATCAAGAAGAAATAGCCAACAGTACCTAAACAAACATGTTACAGCAGTGATTAAAAACTTTCCCATAAAGAAAACTTTAGCTCCGGATGATTCTCAAAAGCTATCAAAGAACAGGTCTACATATACATGGAGAGTGTAGAAATACGGTATCCAATCCATTCTGTGAGGCCACGATAATCATAACAGCAAAGGCAGACAACTAAGAGGAGGAAATTACAGGCCGACATAATTTATGACACGGATGGAAATATTTTACTTTTTTCATATATATATGTATATATATATATGAAAAACACATTTTTTACACACATTTTACAGATTATTTATTTGAGAGAAAGGGAGTGCGTGTGAGTGGGGGAGGGACAGGGAGAGAGTTCGCTGAGTGCAGAGCCTGATGCTGGGCTCCATCTCAGGACCCATGAGATCATGACCTGAGCCGAAACCAAGTCTGATGCCCAACCGACTTAGCCACTCAGGTGCCCCTAGACGTAAATATTTTAGAGAAAATATTAGTGATCTGCTAGCTATATAGAAAAAAGTTAGCTGTATATAGAAAGCATAATGTGCCACAATCAATGCTTTTATAAGAGCAACTTAAAACATTTTGTTAGATTACGAAGTACAGAAAAGATGTACCTTTTCTCCAAATTGCTAATGATTCAATGCCATTGAAAAAAAGAAGTATATATTTTTTTTCAGAAACTTGTCAAACTAAGTCTCAAATTAATATCAAAGAGCAAAGGCCCAAGAATAACCTAGACATTCTTGAAGAGCCATGGGAAGCAGGGGACCTGCTTTATCAGATGTCAAGTGTTGTTATTAAGCTATAGTTAAGACAGTGGTAGTGGTACACGTATAGACAAGTTGACAAATGGAGCATAATATCCTGGAAATAGACCCATCCATATTTGGGATTTGTCACACAAGAGAAGTGGCTTTGCAGATGACTTTGTAGAAAAGAAGAGACTATGCAGTACGGGGTGCTGGTGCATCTGGTTATCCATGCAGACACAAAGGAAGCTGGGTGCCTACCTCACACCATACACAAAAATCAACCTAAATGTGAAAGTTAAACTATAATACTTGTAGGGTAAGAAAAGGAAATGTCTTGACCTCAGTGTAGGGAAAGATTTATTGTAAAAAAAAAAAAAAAAAGACACGAAAGGCAGTAGCATAAATGAAAAGATTGATAAATTCAGCTATATTAAAATTAAGAGCATCTATTCGCAGATACCATAAACAAAGTGAAAAGACCAAGAGAAGGTATTTGCTAATTTATAACTTGAAGTATTAGAATCAGCTATATAAAGAACTGTACATATAAAAGAAAAAGATACCCGGCCCATTAAAAAAATGGGCAAAAGACACAAACAGGCATTTCACACAAGGGGAGACAGGAATAGCAAGTGAGTAGGATAAAGGATGTTCAACATGAACAATTTGAAGAGAAATGCAGCTTAAATCTACAGTGAGACCGTTTTATTTACGACGTTTGTCAGTGTTCTGTGGCTGTAAGCTATGGCATTTAGAATCCATCTGTTCATTCAGTAAATATTCGCTCTGTCAGGCACTGTTCTAAACACTTGAGTGTTCCCAGTGATTAAAATCAACAAAAGTCCTCGCTCTGTGGAAGATATTCACGAATGCATATATGGGAGATGGAGGGGCAGGGTCAGATGATAAACAATTGCGTTAAAATAGAAAATAGTGATAAAAAAAAAAGTTCTAAATATTGCAACCCAGAATAATATTATAGACATAGGAGTAACCAGGGCTCTCATGTGAAATGTTAATACCCATGTGCTAAGACAAATTAAAGCTTGGTGTAATTTCACATATGTAGATCAAGATTAAAATTTGCACCAGAAAACATGATAATATTAATACCTGAAAATTGCGTTTGATTTGACTGCCATCTTTCTCATTTTCATATGAATTATTGATAAATACAAGGTTTGGAGGAGACACCCAGACTTTTTTTTCAGGGACAGTCATTAATTCAACAAATAAATGAATGCCCTTTTTGCACCAGCTGCTTTAGGTCCTGGGTATAGATAGTGAACAAAACAATCAAAATCCTGCTACAGTTCAGAGTGGACCTTGAAACAGACTGAGGGCTTCAGAGGGGAGGGGGGTGGGGGAATGGGATAGGCTGGTGATGGGTAGTAAGGAGGGCACGTATTGCATGGTGCACTGGGTGTTATACGCAAGTAATGAATCCTGGAACTTTACATCAAAAACTAGGGCTGTACTGTATGGTGACTAACATAATATAATAAAAAAAATTATTAAATAAAACAAAACTGGTCAAGTAACACATTGCCAAGGAACTTGTAAATCAAGCCAAAAGTTAATGAAAAATATCTAAGGTTAGAGTATATTAATGTTAAATGTTAAAGATGAGGTACCATGATTTCTTAAGACTTGAAAGGCCCAGTCACCAAGTTAGATTTTTTTTTTTTTTACAGTTACTGCTTATTTTCTTAGCTTTGAGGAGGTTGGAGAAGGAAATTGATAGAATATTTTGAGTATATTCCAAAATCACATCCAAATGTTAGAACGTTAAGAAATATCTTCCTGAGCTACTGCAAGAAAAAATGGGTCATAAATCCATTTATTACTACCTCTCCGTATTTAATCTTCCAGCTTTAGTGTTTGATAGCTCATTGATTAGTTTGACACAGTGCCAAAAGTAGTCTCTAGTGAGATCTCTCTGTGGCTTTGGGGTCCTTCTTCACCTAAATGATTACAACTATCTGACAGAACAGCAAAAGCTGGCTGCCATTTCCAGCAACCTATTATTATGAATTGGGAGCTTTTAAGAAGAATATTGAGTTGGAGAAGAAATTATCATTCTGCAAAATGGCCAATAATGTTTTACTTACCAGTTTTATTCTGTTTTTTAATTAGCTTCTTTTTATTTTCAGTATTGATGCTGATGGGACAATGACAGTAGACTGGAATGAATGGAGGGACTATTTCTTATTTAATCCTGTCACAGACATTGAGGAAATTATCCGTTTCTGGAAACATTCTACTGTAAGTATGCTATACGTATTACGTTATACTTGTTTATAAGCCATGGTTATCTATTACATGAGAACACTCTATAATGCTTACGGGCCAGGGTGCCCAATTCCCAGTAGCTCCTTCACGTGTAGAGTTCTGCTTATTCTATTAGGTGTATATTCAGAATATCATTAAAAAACCCAAACCCTGAGGCAGCATAAACATTGCAACCGTGGTATCCATTTTTGCCATTCTCAATACTAGGAGGGGATATTGCCTTCCAAAAATCTTATGAAGATGAGTGGGCCAGCTTTTATTGCATTTAAGTATTTTGCCAAAAGAAGTGTGAAAGTCATAGGTTTTTACTTTTTGTAGATATACATTGCTTAAATAATCTCAACACCTCATGATTGCTGAGATTCTATTTTCTTGGCCATTAATGGGCCAGGCATGCCTTCTGAAACTTTCACTTGTTTTGTCAACTCTCTAGATTTATCTCTGGGAGAAGGTACTTACAATAATAATCATTGAAGGTTAAAACACCTTTGGCTCTTTTGTTTAGCAATTCACACCTATCTGTATTTCTCAAGACTTTCAAATTTTAGTGAGACTTCATTAATATTCTGCTAACATATATTGGTGTAAATGAAGGTCAGTTTATGGTGCAATCCGCTCCGGAAACCAATGGGAACTCTTGGAGGGAATTTTATTTTTCCTAGTGGGCTTGTCTGCTGTGCTTATTCATGGATTTCAATAAGTTTCATATGTAATAAATGAAGCCTAGAGTTCACACTGCTGCTAGTAACAATGCCTAAACTTAGAGCATTATAAAATTATGGTGATTAATGCCTCTTCTATGAGTATAGAATAATATACTATGCTGAGTGAAATAAGTCAAGCAGAGAAAGACAATTATATGGTTTCACTCATTTATGGAACATAAGAAATAGCAGGAAGATCGGAGGGGGAAGGAAGGGAAGAATGAAGGGGGTAAACAGAAGGGGGAATGAACCACAAGAGACTGTGGACTCTGGGAAACAAACTGAGGGCTTCAGAGGGGAGGGGGTGGAGGACTGGGATAGGCTGGTGATGGGTATTAAGGAGGGCACGTATTGCATGGTGCACTGGGTGTTATACGCAAATAATGAATCATGGAACACTACATCAAAAACTAAGGATATACTGTATGGTGACTAACATGACATAATAAAAAAATTATTATAAAAAATAAAAATAAAAAAAAATCACCTTTTTTGTACCCCCCCAAAAAAAGAATAATATACTATATTAGGAGTTCAGTTGCCTAGATACATTTTCTACTTACGTAAATTTATATAATCAGACTCTTACTGTACTTTTGGAGATAGTTGTTAACAACATTCATTTTATTGATAGTAAAATGAAGAAAGAGGGGGTTATTACCCCTACACTCCTACCTATAAAATCTTTTACAGCAGAATCATTTAGATAATAAAGTTATAAAAATACTATCATTTTAGACTCCATATATCTCAAGCTATATTTGTGATCTATGGTAATGTTTATAGAGTATATTAGAGGAAGGATTATTTTTAAACAGTACCTCCCTGCTCGCTAAACTTTATAAAGAACCTATTGGATGTTTTAAATGACAAGGCATAAAAATATTTATAGGCAATCTACATAGGAGGTGAGTTTTAGGGTGTTCCCATATATAGCTTTAATTTAATTTTTATTTACATGTCTAAAGCATGTATCATGGTATAAAGAATAAAGTGGAAAGAATTTTGAGATAAAGGGAGTATCCTTGAAGAATTGACAAACGAATTTCTTTCTGTAGCTAAGGATTCCCATCTGATAAAAGGCTGACCTTTCATTCTGACTTAGACCAAGAGGAGGAAAGTTACTCTGAATCTATTAAGAAGGAAAGTTGTGATTGTTAGTTTTGTAAATTTGTAGTTACCGTGCACTTTCATTTCTTGTGAACTGATGCTGAACTTCGTTTAGTGTGACTAGGCCCTTCAGAATCATCTGTACACTCACACTGGCGTAGTATACTTTCTAAGGAATGGAGTTGATCTTCACTGTAAAATAACATGTGAGTCTTCTCTCCAGCGCACCTTCTGGGGTGATCTATTTTTAACGGAGGGAGCGTGGGGATCTTTTTTCCATCTTAACAGGGCATTGACATAGGAGATAGTTTAACTATTCCGGACGAGTTCACGGAAGATGAAAAGAAGTCTGGACAGTGGTGGAGGCAGCTCTTGGCAGGAGGTATCGCGGGCGCCGTCTCTCGAACAAGCACTGCCCCTTTGGACCGTCTGAAAGTCATGATGCAGGTGAGCTTGTGATCTTGAGTCTCAGTGTCGCCTACGTACTCTAAAATGATGAGAAATGTGCCACTTTGAGAAAGAAGTTTAAAAATTTCTCCATAATCTTCTTTCATGCCTTTCAAAAATAGGTATGAAATCTGTTGTTACTAACCCTGAATTCAGTCCCTATGAGTATTTCACCAGACCTTAAATTGTGGGTCCTCGTGTGTGTTAGACTTTTAATCTCTAGCATTCCATGACTTTTCAAATGTTTAATGAGAAAAAAAGTCTCTAGCCGTTATTGTAGGAAAAAATAATGTTTTTCTTCTGTTTTATGTACTTTCTCAAAAGTGCGATATTTCCAAAGTTTAGAATCTTGGTACAGGGATATAATTTTTAAAATTATTCTAAAGATGACATTAGCAGAAAAGACCTGGATTTATAGACTGGCTGCTATTTACTAGCCATGTGGGCCTGGCTGGTCAGAGTGGAAAGAAGGAGAGGAAGGAAAGGAATTGATATTTTCTTGGTGCTCATTATGGTAACCCAGTTGATCCTCATGGCAACCCAGTGAGGTGGGTATTTTGTCCTCACATTATCTGTGGAGAAGTAAACAACTTTTCCTTTACAACTGTTAGATGAGGAGTGGAGTATATTTGGCTCTAGAGCTTGTGGTCTCATACTGCATGGAACCCCCGAGGTCTCATTTTCCTTCATCCTGCAGTGAGTGGGGATTAAGAATATCTAAGAAGGCTGGCTGTAAGAATTAAAGGATGTAAAGTATGTGAAAGTGCCAGATACACTGGAACACCCCACTGCAATATAGTAGTAGCTTAAAAAATAGTTTCGAAAGTTGTGTTGTCATACCTGTGGTCAACACCTTTTATACTTGTCCTTAGATTTATGTATAAAAAGGATTTCTGACAATATTTTAAGCTAGCATCCATTCAGAAAGTACCTAAATCTCAAAATATACTTAGAGGTAAAAATAGTGCTTTAAGGAAAAAGGAGAAGGAATTGGTGCTTGCGTTTTTCTTTAGGAATTTTAGCACACTGACTTTGAGAAGCTCGAGTAAGCATTCCTCTTTTCCTTTGCCGTTGTTTATGGTGAAGTTTATTTAAAATAAAACGGTTATCTCTGGACTCTATTTCTTACAAGTTCTGTGGGGCGAGTGGGTGAGGTTTCTCAGAACTGCCTTCAGGTTCAGTAATTCAGTCTGGCTCGTAGAACACAGTAGAAGCTTTAAGACTCCTGGTTGTGGTTTATTACGGGGCAAAGATACAGATGAAAATCAGCCAAAGAAAGAAGCATATCAGGACAAGTCTGGGAAAGTGCCAGATGTAGAGCTTTAGTTGTCTTCTCCCTGTAGGGTCACGCTGTGTTACTTTGCTGACATCGAGGTGTGTCAGTGGGCACAGTGCTGTAAACCGACCGAGAAAGTTCACCTGAGTCTTTGATGTCCAGAGTCTTTTTTTTTTTTTAATTCTCAAGTTTTAGCTACATACTTATTTTATTTTTTCAAAAGATTTTATTTATTTGTCAGAGAGAGAGCACAAGCAGGGGGAGTGGCAGGCAGAGCCTGCTGGGGGGAGCCTGCTTCTCCCCACTGGGCAGGGAGCCCGATGTGGGACCCGATCCCAGGACCCCGAGATCATGACCTGAGCTGAACGCGGACGCCCAGGCGACTGAGTCACCCAGGCGTCCCTCCAGAGTTTTTATTGCAGATTCAACCACACATTGCCCATGTGGCTGACCTTTAGTCTTCAGCCCCTAACATCTTGTTTTTCTATTTTTTTACAGTAGCCACTCATTTTGTGTGAGCCAAAACAGTCAGAAGAGAGCTGATTTCTTTACTTATTTTTGGCTTATTGGATTTAATCATTTTTACATGGAAACAATTATAAGGTGTCGTGTATTTAAACAGCGATCACATTTGTAGTCTAAACCAAGTATTTACGGGGTGAGGCCGTGAATTTATTGCCTAGCGAGGCTTTGAGATAAGCCATAGATATAAGTATAATTTTTATTTTTGGTGCCAGGCTATGTGCATTCCAGTGTCTGTGGCTCTGATATACATAATACAAAATTGTTCTCGGACCCATTTATAGTTCATATTGGTATTACTTCTTTGGTGGGGGGGGGGAGAGATGGTATATTACCTGCAGTATATTTTTAAAAGTTTTCTTAAACTGAACTTGTTTGCATTCCAAGGGGTATTCCGTAGCCTAATACATAATTTGGTTCATGTTATCTTATGAATGTTGTTCATAATAATTTTAATTTAGATCATGTCCTCTCTGTCTGCTTTCCCATGCTGAGGATACTGCTTTTTCTTAGTTTTAGATTTAGAGTCAAGGCTCTAAAATGGTGCTAGTAATTCTTCCTATCATTCTACGTTATCTGAACTTTCTATATTCTATTTTAAAATACATCTTCTTGCAGTAATAAATAGTGTTGAAATAGGGTGGTTTGTACGGTTACTTTAGAAATAGTGACAGTAGCATGCTACCAATGTTTTATATCCTTTTGCTTTTATTTTTAGGTCCATGGTTCAAAATCAGGCAAAATGAACATCTATGATGGCTTTCGACAGATGGTGAAAGAAGGAGGTATCCGCTCCCTTTGGAGAGGAAATGGTACAAATGTCATTAAAATTGCTCCCGAGACAGCTGTTAAGTTCTGGGCATATGAACAGGTAATTGTTGTCACCTGTGGAATTTCTTAACAAAGAGGAGTTCATAAACTGATTCAATAGCAATGAAAATAGAGTGCTTTTTGGGTTCTTGTTTTCCTGTGTAATAATTTTCCACTTACACACCAGGAGGAATTTCTCTTCCAGGAGATGAGAACTACATGAACTCAGACTCTTTATGACCAAACTTTAGAATTCTTAATTTCATATTATTTATTTTAAAAAGACTTCTGTATTCTTTTCATAGTAGCACTTAAAGGAAATACAGCATTTTTGCTTATTCATTTTGAATCCAGAGGAGAAGCCGCGGGCTAACCTAAGTTTTATGAAAGCATCCCAGTCTAACGTCTGGAAGGAAAAGTTTTAAGTTGGAGTCCTTTGTGCAATTTGACATTGCTATAAAGTTGAACTGAATTTAGAGTGAAAGCTCCTTGAAGGCAGGGGCTTGGCTGCCTCTCTGTGGAGTCCAGCCCTTGGAGCCTGGCGTGTGATAAGTGCTCAGTAAGTGTTTGTTGAATGAATGTCAGATAGTGGCAGACATCCTACAAGACTTGACTCAGGAGTTGTTTCCTCCAGGAAACCTTCTTCACTGTCACAGTTCCTTTGGTCTCCCTCTGTTGTAGCACTTTCATACTAAATTCTGATTATCTCAGTACTTCATTCTCTCCTTAACAAGACTGTGAGCTTCCTTAGGCAACATTTGTTTTCAGGTTTGTCTTCCCAGCACCTTGCCCAGTGCTGGTGAGTCCTTACTGAATGAGTGAAAACACAGAAGTGCCCGAGCTGGAGTGTGAGCCCCAGCCTGCCTGAATCTCAGGTCTACTAAGATGAAGGGAAAGATGTGTATTTTGAGCAGAAGCAGTGTGTGGACAGAAATGCAGGCACAGGAGAGCATCAGTCACTAAGGAAACTGAAGGTGGTTCATTTGGCTCCGGTGTAGTGGAATGTGTTTCTGGGAAAAGAATGATGAAAGCAGGCTGGACAGGTAGGCAGAAGCCAAGTGTAACAGGAGCCTTAATTTTATCCTGAAGAGGGTGAGGGGCCTATTGAAGCATCTTCAGTAGAGAAGCAAAATGAGTATATTTACATTTAAGAAAGATGAACCTGGAAAAAATGGAGAGTATTCTAGAGGAGAGTGAGGCCAGACTGGAGGCAGGGAGACTATTTAAGGAAATATTTCTATCATCCAGGTAAGAAATGATGAGCACCAGGAGAAGGTGGTGGCTGGACAAACTGGAGAAGAAGGAAATGAACTGAAAAATATTTTGGAAGTAGAATCAACGGGACTCACTGAGTGGTTATGGAAGTGAGAAAGAAAGAG
This sequence comes from Ursus maritimus, assembly GCF_017311325.1. Classification (NCBI taxonomy): domain Eukaryota; kingdom Metazoa; phylum Chordata; class Mammalia; order Carnivora; family Ursidae; genus Ursus; species Ursus maritimus. Next base: position 15,151,920 of record NW_024423564.1, read on the forward strand.
GAATCAAGGATGATACTCTGGGTCCTAATTTGGGCAACTGCATACAGGGAGAATACAATAAGAGGAATAGATTTTGGGTACAGTGACAGGTTCCATTTTGGACATGCAGAATTTGAGGCATCACTGCCACACGAATAGGTAACTCTTCAGTGGGACCGTTGATCTCTGATGGAGAGGTGGTTTCTGAGTTGAAGTCATTGGAATGGATCACTGAGGAAGACGTATAGAATGGAAGAATTCCGGGAATGTGCCCGGGGGGGGGGGGGGGGAGAAGAAGGAGCCCCTTGGAGAGGAGACTGAGAAGTAATAGCCAGAGGGACAGAGGGAATGCAGAGACTGAGGGCCTAGACGTGAGAGGATGAAAAAGGATTTATCAATCCAGAGATAGGAGAGGTTGGTATAAAGTGTCCAGAGAAGTGAAGAGACGTGAAACCATTCTGAAATGAGTGAAAATAAACTAGGGGGTGACAGAAATTGAACAGTGTAGACACATTTTTGGGGACTTACCTGAGTGAAGGGAAGGAGAAAAAAATGAGGAGAGTGATAGATAAGAAAGATGGTGGGCAGAGGGAGGGTTTTGATAGGTTTTATCTTAAGGTGCCCATTGCTGAAGGAAGCATGTCAACACAAGGGAAAGTATAGAAGGGAGAGGCTGGTGAATGCAGCAGGTGCTCACAGGAAATATGTGTGCAGTGGAAGGGCTGGGGAGACATGGGTGCCATCCAGAGGCCCTGGGAAGGATTGGCTTTGGTGGCATGGAGGACTCTTCTTATGTCACTTTGGGAAGAAAGAAGATGTATGTGGCCGTGGATAATTCTGTGGAGGGTGGGCAGGAATATTCTTGCTTGGTGGCCTCTGTTCTTCCTTGAGTTCCCAAGAAAGGACATTTCCTGAGAATGAAGGAGGAAGTGGTATTGGAAGCTGGAAGAGAATAGAAATATTGAAGTAAGTGTTGTAACAAATGGAAGAGAAAAGGATAGACAAAAGAATTTCCGGGTTAACCTCCTGCTTCTCTCTGTTGATTTATCCACTTCTTCGGGTCGGTGGTTAATTACCTCTGTAGACTCACCTCACCTTTCTAAAACAAGGAATCTGGTTTGCCTGGTTTATGACCAGTCTGTGTTTGGGCAGAGCCTTTCTTTCCAAGTTGTAGGAAGAGAATGGTAATAGTAATAACGTTTACTGACTATTCTCCATGGGCTCAGCACTATGCTGTATTATATGTATTATCTTATTTAATCCTTTCAGCAACCTTGTGAGAATAGGTACTGTTATCGCAGATGAGGAAACACATTCACGAACTTGCTCAAGGGCCACGCGTCCCTGGGGTTCCAGCCCAGGTCTCGCAACTCCACAGCCGTGATATTAACATCCTGGTCTGTGGATATTTTTATTGCATTGGGGTCAATTTTACCCTTGGCCCGATCCGCTGTGTTGGTTCCTTAGTACTGGTGGGCCACGTGGGCTCTGGGGTTGACGTGGTAATGATAATGTGTTATTTTATGTGTTACCTATAGAAATGTCTTTCTCAGTTGTTCTGTTAATATTTGTTCCTTATTTTATTTATACTGGTGAAAATAAACTCATCTTAAAAAAAGAAAAACCAGGGTTGCCTAGGTGGCTCCGTCAGTTAAGTGTCTGCCTTCAGCTCAGGTCGTGGTTTCAGGGTCCTGGGATTGAGCTCCGCATCAGGCTCCCTGCTCAGTGGGGAGCCTCCTTCTCTCTCTGCCTGCTGCTCCCCTTGCTTGTGCTCTCTCTCCTTTTCTCTCTCTCTCTCTCTCGATCTCTGTCAAATAAAAAAATAAAATCTTTTTTAAAAAGCTATGAGGAAAACATCCAAAAATTGTGAATACTTTATCAACCCTATATTTTCTGGGAAAGAATGCTATTACTGTGTTTTCGCAGAAGAGTAACTGGGTCCCATCTGTGGAACATCTGTGTTCTGTGGAAATCTAACTTGAAAAGCACTGTCTAGTAAACTGAATGTTTTAGCATCTGAGCTTTGCTTCTTTTCTAGGTATTGTTAATGCCGTGTATGCATTTGGAAAAACATCATCATATTGTCAATTAATTGATTACTGGGAGTTGATTTGTATTTTGGTATTTACTTAGCTCGGGCTGCCGTAACAAAATGCCGTGTTAGTTGTTTAAACGACAGACACTGCTCTCTCACAGTCCTGGAGCTGGGGGACCCAAGACCAAGGCGCTGGCCAGCTTGGTTTCTGGTGAGGGCTCTCTTCCTCACTTATACATGGCTACCCGCTTGCTCTGTGCTCATACGGCCTTTCTTTAGATGTGTATAGGAAGAGAAAGAGGGGAAGGGAGTGGAGAAGAGAGAACTCTCTAGTGTCTCTTTTAAGGACACTAATCCTTTCAAGCCCCCCCATGACCTCATCTAATCCTGCTTATCTCCTAGAGGCCCCATCTCCAAATATCATCACAGTGGGGGTTACAGCTTCAACCTAAGAATTTGTTGGGAGGGGGGACATGACTCAGTCTGTAACAGGTATTCATATACATTTTTTTAAATGTATTTATACAGTACAAGAAGTTGCTTACTGAGGAAGGACAGAAAGTAGGAACCTTCGAGAGATTTATCTCTGGTTCCCTGGCCGGAGCAACTGCGCAGACTATTATCTACCCCATGGAGGTAAGCTCCGTCGCGAAGCCTGACTGCGTGGATGGTGTCCGTTTCATTATCGATCGCTGGGTAACAGGTTATCCCCAGATTAGCAGTTTAACACTGGCATTTAGTATGTCGTGGTTTCTGTGGCTCAGTAGTCCAGGAGCCACTTAGCGGGGTGCCCCTGGCTCAGGGTTCCTCTGAGCCTCGAGTCAAGGTGTGGGTCAGACCTGCAGCCGCTGCCAGGTTCAACTGGGGAGCGGGTCTGCTTCCAGGCTCGCTCACGTGTTTGCTGCTGGGCCTCCCTGGCTGTTAGAGCTGGAGCTGTCGGTTCCTTATCACAGGAGCCTCTCCATTGGCTGTTTGAGTACCCCCACAACATGATAGCTGTTTCCCCCAAGTCGGTGATATGAAAGAGACAGAGAATTGTTAGCCAGCATTCAAGATGGAAGCTGCAATCTTCTGTCATTTCTGCTGTATTCTGTTGGCCACACAGACCACCCGTGGAAGAGCATGGGAAGGGACCACACACGGTGTGAACACCAGGTGGCAGGGTTAGTTGGGGGCCCTCTCGGAGGCTGGCTGCCACAACGTTGATAAGAATTATAACACCCATTCCTCTCCAAAGAGGTTCTGTACCATAATTTCATAGTAGATTTGATCAGGTGATGGTAGTCCTCGCTACACATCCCACCACTCGAGCGTGCGATTGGCGGACCATGTGCCTGGGGAGTTCTTTGTACAGCCCTCGAGCTAAGAATGGTTTTATACATTTTAAAAAGTTGGTTAAAGAGATTAGAAAAATATGCAACGGACCTGAGATTTTAGGCCTGCAAAGACTGAAATATTTACCATGTCACCTTGTAGGAAAAGTTTGCTAACTCTTGCTTAGAGTAAAAATGATATTATAGATGTGGCTATCTTTATTGATATGACAAAGGGTTTTTCAACAACTCATAAGATCTAAGCAAAATACACTCTTAATCTTCACCTTAATTTTATGCACATTAATATGCATATGGTATGCATATTAATATAGCTTTCCTTACAAGTATTTTAATATGGTTGTTCATATTATTCCTCACACGCCTCAAAAAATATCCTGACCGAATACATGGTCTTCCACTTATATCCTCCATCTCAGTTAATAACATCACCTTCCCGCCTCCCTGCTGCCCCCCTCCTGTGTTCCAGGCTAGAAACACTGGGGTCGTCCTGTATGCTACCGTTTCCCTCACCCTCCATATCTAATTGGTCACCGGTCAATTTTAAGACATCTGCGAATTATTTTCTCTTTTCTCCGCCCTCATTCGGATCCTCTTTACAATAAATAGGTCTTCTTGGCTCTAGTGTTAGCCTTTCAGTAGACGTTATATGTGAGAGATAACACATCAACAAATTGAGAGAAAATATGTGCTAGGTATTTGTTCTCTGTAAAATTACTTCCTTTGACTTCCATGATGACAGAATGAATATAAATGATAATATTCTGTTACATTCTTCTATAACTAGGTTATGAAAACCAGGCTGGCTGTAGGCAAAACTGGACAATATTCTGGAATATTTGATTGTGCCAAGAAGATTTTGAAACATGAAGGCATGGGAGCTTTTTACAAAGGCTATGTTCCCAACTTATTAGGCATCATACCTTATGCAGGTATAGATCTTGCTGTGTACGAGGTAAGTCTGTAGCAATCTTTTGAATTTGAAAATGTAGTTAAGTAGTTGTTATTGTTAGAATTTGACTTTATATAAAGAAGCACATATATACCAAGAAATAGTTTGTGACTAAAAGTAGATTCAGGGGTGCGTTATTTGATCATTTTTTTTCAAGTACCTTGAATATGAAACCCCATATGCCCGTAGTCACCTTCGTATCAGATTTTCCCTGTGCATTATTTTAATTAATGAAGAGTGCGAACTCACGTTATAGAGTATAATCATTATAGAATTATAATGTAATATATAATTGTTCAGCTTAGAAGATGGTACTAGGGGTTTTTTTGAGGAAAGAGGAAGTAAGCAAAAGGCATATTTTCTTTGATTTGTTAAAATGTGTCATAAAGCTGAGAGACTGACATGGATGGTACAGATTTATCCCTGGCACTGAAAAGACAGCTTAGCCCACAAATCTTGGATCAACTGTGCCATTTAAACCATTTAATAATTTACGAATCTGACAAACAGTCTCGGTTTTTGCCTTGAAAACACTGAAGTTCTGGGCGGGGAGAGAGATAAGCCCCCAGCTACCGCACTGAGCGGGGAGTTGTGCTGCGATGGGAGTAAGCCTGTAGCAGAGGCGGGAGGTGGAGTGGGGAATGCAAGTTTTCTTAGAAGACATACGTTTTTTTCTAAACAGCTTTATTAGGATATAATTTACACACTGTACATTTCATTCATTTAAAGTGTACAATTCAGTGGCCTTTGGAATTTAATTTAAAAATTGTAGCAAAATGTATGTAACATAATATTTGCTATTTTAACCATTTTTAAGGGTACAGTTCAACACTAGATAGCTTCTGCTTCTGTGTTGTTGTTTTTTTTTTTTTTCCAACAATGACCATCCTGGTAGGTGTGAGGCAATGTTGCATTATGCTTTTGATTTGCATTTCTCTGATAATATGTGAGGTTGCATCTTTTCATAAGCTTTTTGTCCATTTGTATATCTTTTTTGGAGAAATGTCAAAATTTTTTGCCAATTTATTTTGCTGAAGTATAGTTGAGACACAGTGTTACATTAGTTTCAGGTGTACAATATAGTGATTCAGCAGCTTGATATGTTATTGTAAGCTCACCACAGTGTGGCTCCCATCTGTCACCATACAATGCGATCACAGTGCCGTCGGCTCTATTCCTTATGCTGGGCCTTTCATGCCCGTGACTTATTCCCTCCATGACTGGAAGCCTGTACCTCCCACTCCCCTTCACGACCATTTTGCCCATCCCCTCCCTCCTCCTCCCCTCTGACAACTACAAGTTTGTTCTCTGTATTTAAGAGTTTCTGCCTTTTTTTTTTTTTTGGTTTGTTTGTTCATTTGTTTTGTTTTTTAGATTCCACATATAAATGAAAATCATGGTATGTGTCTTTCTCTGTCAGACTTATTTCACTTAATACCCTCATAATACTCTCTAGGGCCATTCATGTTGTTGCAAATGGCAAGATCTTATTTTTTATGGCTGAGTAATATTCCATTGTGTGTGTGTATATGTGTGCGTGTGTGCACACCCACTCCTTATCTTCCTTACCCATTCATCTGTCCATGGACATTTAGGTTGCTTCCTTGTCTTAGCTATTGTAAATAATGCTGCAGTAAACATGGCTATGAATTAGTGTTTTCATTTCTTTGGGTAAACACCCAGCAGAATTACTGGATTGTATGGTAGTTCCATGTGTAATATTTTGAGAAACTTCTGCCCTGTTTTCCACAGTGGCTGCACCAGTTTGCATTTCCACCAATAGTGCATTAAGGTTTCTTTTGTGCCACATCCTTGCCAACACTTGCTGTTTTTTTTCTTTTCGTGTGTGTGTGTGTGTGTGTGTGTGTGTGTGCGTGCGCCTGTGAGCTGTGGGGGTAGGGGTAGGGGCAGAGGGAGAGGGAGAGAGAAAATCTTAACCAGGTTCCATGCCCAGCATGGAGCCCGATGGAGGGCTCGATCTCACAACCCTGAGATCATGACCTGAGCCAAATCAAGAGTCAGACGCTTAACCGACTGGGCTACCCAGGCGCCCCTATTTCATGTCTTTTTGATTCTAGTCATACTAACAGGTGTGAGGTGATGTCTCATTGTGGTTTTGGGTTTCCCTGATGATTAGTGATATTGAGCATCTTTTCACATATCTGTTGCCTTTGCCCATTTTTAATTGTTTTTTTTTAATTGTTGTTAAGTTATCAAAGTTCTTTTTATATTTTGGGTATTAACCCCTTATCAGATGTGTAGTTTGCAAATATATTCTCCCATTCCATAGATTGCCTTTTCACTCTGCTGATTGTTTCCTTTGCTGCACTGAAGTTTTTAAGTTGGTGAAGTTTCTTTTATCTATTTTTTTCTTTTGTTGCCTAAGCTTTTGATGTCCCAAGAAATCATTGCCGAATTCCGTGCCCTGAAGCTTTTATCCTGTGTTTTCTCTTAGAAGTTTTAGAGTATATGAGGTCTTCTGTTTAGGTCTTTAATCCATTTGGAGTTAATTTTTGTACGTGGTATAAGGTAAAGGTCCAGCTTTATCGTTTTGCACGTGGATATTCGATTTTCCCCACAGCATTTGTTACAGAGACTGTTCTTTCTCCAGTGTGTAGTCTTGGCATCCTTGTTGATCATTTGGCCATTAGATTCGAGAGTTTATTTATGGACTCTGTTTTGTCCCATTGATCTGTGTATCTGTCTTCAAGGCAGTCCTGCACTGTCTGCTTACTGTTGCTTTGTAGTATCTATTGAAACCAGGGAGGATGAGGCCTCCAGGTGTATTCTTCTTTTCTAAGATTATTTAGGCTCACTGGGGTCCCTTGAGATTCCACATGAATTTTAGGGTGATTTTCTCTTTTTTTTCAAAAGTTGCCACGGGGATCTGAGCAGAGATTGCATTGAATCCGTAGATTGCTTTAGGTAGCATGTTACTCTGCTTGCACTACCGTAACAATAATGTTCCCCACGTTAGCATAGTCTTATACTTAAAATATTATATATTTAAAAAGTAGATACGCATATGTATTTTATACAGTTACTCTCAATCATTGCCTTCTAATGGAAATACAAGCATGTAGGAGCATAGGGGGAAGGCACGGCCTGGGGATCACTTCACTGATGCTGCTCCCTGTTAAACAAAAAATTCCACTGAGACTCATTTTCCTCGTTTCTAAAATTGGCAGAATAGCTCCACCTCAGGGAAGGGACTAAATGAAGTAACGTATGTATAAAGTACAACATTAGGCGATGCAATTCGTAGAATTATATTGTTTTTATTAATACTCCCCGTGGAAAATGTCCTTGAGATACTGTATCAACTGCTGTTGATCTTCACCTTTGTTGAGAAGAAAATGAGCAACCAGCGCAAACGTCATGTGGCCACGGGTTCTGAATCCTCACTGGCTCTCCCCACCCGCCCCCACTCCCTGCAGAGCTGCTCCCTCCCACAGTGGCTGCTGCTCCTGGGATTGTGCCACTTGATCTTGCAGAAATGTGGCCTGTCTCTCCTAAGGACACGAGTGGCTAAGAAAATGTTCCTGCTGAGTAAAAGCAGTTGTCGAGTTAGTTGTTCACTGTCTTTCTTCTTTTCTGTTTCTCCGGCAGCTCTTGAAGTCCCATTGGCTTGATAATTATGCCAAAGACTCGGTAAACCCTGGAGTCGTGGTGTTGCTGGGATGTGGTGCCTTATCCAGCACCTGTGGCCAGCTGGCCAGCTACCCCTTGGCCTTGGTGAGAACACGCATGCAGGCTCAAGGTGGGTTTTGTTTTGTTTAAAGATTATTTATTTATTTTAGAGAGAGCGCACATGCGGGGGTGGGAGGAGATGGAGAGGGAGAGGGAGAGAGAAACCCAAGCAGACTCCACACTGAGCAGGGAGCCTAACGTGGGGCTCGATCTCATGACCCTGAGATCATGACCTGAGCCGAAACCAGGAGTCGGACACTTAACCGACTGAGCCACCCAGGCGCCTCTTCATGTAATTTTAATACCACAGATACATTGCACTGTCTGTATATCTGTGCTTTATGTATAGATAGAGTGAGATTTTTTTTTTGCCCATGTTGAGAATGCATGTTTTAAGAGTAAGCTTTAGTATCTAGATGGATTTGGGTTTCCATTCTTGCCCCAAACGACTTTGGATTTTCATTTTCTCATCTGTAAATGGGAATGAAAACTGTGCAGTGTTGTAAGAATTAGCAGCAATATATGTGAAGCACCTGGCTTTTGGCAAATTCTTGGGACGTGGTGGCTGGAATTGTTTATTATTGGACCCTACAAATTTTGGACTGTGATCCTCCTCATTGTGACACTGTCCTCTCCCTTGGCTTTTGTTTGTTTGTTTCAGAGAGGGAGAGAGAGAATCCTAAGCAGACTCCACGCCCAGTGGGGAGCCTGACTCGGGGCTTGATCTCACAGCCCTGAGATCATGACCTGAGCCGATATCAAGAGTAGGACGCTTAACAGGCTGAGCCACCGAGGCACCCCTCCCTTTGCTTTGATTACACGGTGTCCTCCTGGCTTTTCTGCCAGCTCATTGATTATTCTCTTAAGATTTGCTGGCTTTTATTGCTATTTAAAGTACGTAGCCTGTGCCTTTCTTTTCTTTTTGGCTCTTTTGCTGACCGGTCTCACTCATCCACTGTCATTGTTTAAATAGTGGCCCTGGGTATCTACAGCTCTATTTCCAGTCTCTCCTCCAAGGACCAACCACCCCCCCACCCCCAACCAAGCCGTCACTCATTAATTAACGAATACTTCCAGAGCCCCAGTGGTCAGGTGCTGGCAACTCTGCCAGATGCCAGGGTTAGAGCAGTCCCCACGTCAGATGTGGTTCCTGCCATTGTCGAATGGAGAAGACACACAGTCATCAAGTAAACAACCTCGTTAAACCACCTCCCCCTTGTTAGGGGAGCACAGAGCAAGGAGCTCTACCCTTACTTGGGAGCCCCAGAACATTGTCATTCAGGCTCAACCCGGAAAGATGGGTGGAAGTTAGCCGGGCAAAATCGGTGGGGTGGAAAATAAAGAGCGTTCTAGTCGGAGGAAAAGTATACGTGAAGGCACTGAGGCAGGAGAAATGGGGACCGTTTGAGGCACTGAAAGATCATGTGGCTGGAGAGAAAAATGCAAAGTAGTAACTAAGTATTTCATAGGTATTCTCTCATTTAACCATCACAGCCATCTTTGGGATTGATACTAATATCATCTGCATTCTACAGATGAGTAACTGGGGCAAAAAGAGATTAAGTACCTTCCTTAAGGTTATACATTTGGTAAGTGGTGGAGCTAGACTTCAAACCCAGGCCGTCTGATCGAAAACATCACCTGGCAAGGCCTCCCCTCCCGTCTGCCAACTCCATCTCAGCCCTCCCGTGGCCCATAGAGCTGCTGTCTTTAAGGTCACGGGCTGATCATTGTACGCCTGTTCAGGAATCTCTGTGACTCTCCAGTGTCTTCAGAATAAACTCTGAAGTTTTTAGTGGGAATTTCAAAGCTGGTAGTAATGTGGCCCCACTTTATTTCTTCGCCTCCCGTCCATTTCCCCACCGCTGCCTTGGCCGCCTCGCGCCACTGAGTCCCCTCTGTGTAATAACCACATGGGGCAGCAGCATTGTCCCCAGCACATGCATGTCCCCGCCCCCATCTTTGTTGTGCCAGCAAAATGGACTCTCCCTCCCTCCCTTACTTGCCTCTTGAGGTCATTTGCGCAGCCCAGGGACCCTACGTTTTCCCCAGTTTCCCAAAGTGTTCCCCCTGCTCCCCTTAATTCCCAGGATTGAACTACTCTCTTTTCAGTGTGTGGTTAATGAGGAGGCGTGGTGGTGGCAATGTGGGGCGGTAGAAAGCACAAGAACTTTGGAGTCAGAAAGATCATCTGCTCTCAGCTCTCCCGCTTACTGGCTAATAAGTGTGCCAGGCCAAGTTTGTGCATCTTTCTAAGCCTCCAATTCCTCATTTATAAAATGGGTAGAATACTTACCTCGCGGGATTGGTGGATAAAGTAATTAACCGGTAGCTAACACATAGTAATCACTCAGCATAACTGTTGTTATCACTGTTATTATAATTACGGAACTCACTATAAGGTACCGTGCAAGGGGAACGTAAAGGGGTACTTTCCTGGGCCCCTTGCAATAAATATTATCCCTACATTATATTCTCGAGTGTCAGTCGGAATCGTAATTGTATATGGTAGTAATAACAAGACATGCTTGAATATTAAATTAGCCTGGTTTCTTTTCTTTTCTAGCCATGATAGAAGGAAACAAACAGATGAACATGGTTGGCCTCTTTCGACGGATCGTTTCTAAAGAAGGAATCCCAGGACTTTACAGAGGCATCACCCCAAACTTCATGAAGGTGCTCCCCGCGGTGGGCATCAGCTATGTGGTTTATGAAAATATGAAGGAAACTTTAGGAGTCTCCCAGAAATGACATGTTGAATTTTATGCTTTAGTGTGATTATTGCAATTTCCAACAATCTCTGGAGTGACTTTTTCTCCTAGAATTACTAGTCTATGGCAAAAGAAGTCCTATATTTCTCACAAAAAAAGGAAGAGCATATCAATGATTACTTTAAACATTTGGGCTCAATTTTATATATACAGAAATGTCAAAAATCATAGTTTTGATAAGCTCATACAATTTTGAAAAGGCCACAAAAATTGTATTTTTTTCTTTTCCTATTAGTACCTTTCTATACATCTCTGCCCTGAATCCTAAATCTGGAAAATGTATTGCTCGAATTAAATGTGTTTTGCATGGTAATTATAAATCATTAATCTTTATTTTGGTTGGTTCAAGTTTATGCCAGTTCCTTAATACTTAAATGTCTTTTTCTACAAAACAAAATGATCAGAAAAACTTGAAACTTGCGTTGTTTTATGTATTTTGAATGTCTCTGTAGACTTCTTAAAATTTCCTTTGTAGAACCATTAATAGAAAATCATTGCATGAAAACATATCTTACAGCAGCCAAGTAAGTACAGGGCTTCCATCCTTATCTTTCTTGAAGCTGAATGAGGATGAACTTAAGTGGCAGAATTCCAGGGCACGTGAATACTCTAGTCCGTTTATATTTCTGCATAAGGAGGAGTGATGAAATGATATTTACTTCAGTGGGCCCTTTTCCATTTTCCTTGCACTATTACTTGGTTCCTGGAATGGCACCCTGGTTGTCCGTATATTACTGTTCAATTATCAACACAAGGCAACTTATTTGAAAGCTTCTGTTTAGTCTGTCATCGCTTTGAAAAGCACCAGGAAACAGAACCCTCTTACTTGTATCAGCTTCTTCGGAGTGTCTCTCTTGTCTTTGTCCCTCGTTTCCTACTTGAATCAGATTCTGTTTTCATCAGGAAAGGTTCTAGGGAGCGTTCTTGGTCATCTGACGTTTCCTAATTACACGATCATGGGTGAGTGACATTTTCATTCCCCCCACACTGTTGACTTTGTTAGAACCTACAGTTCTCAATTTGGACAGCACAAACCTAGGAAATCAGTGCGTTTTAATAGTAGTAGGTATTAATATTATGTATTAGGTACCTATGTTTAAATGGAAGGCCCACGTTATAAATATACATTCATATGCTCCCTTACCCCAAGCTTTAGGAACATGTTAGGATAAGATTTATAATATTGATAGCATATTTTTCATTTTACTAAACATTTTTGTAGTTGGCCATCTTGTTTCGATTTGTGTGGTTAGGACTTAGACAGTTATTAGTCGAAGTTGTCCTGTAGCTTTTCAATTTAGTTCCTAAACTCACGTTTGATTTCTAGTGATTTCTGTTACAAATTGCCAACATTTTAGTGACAATCCAGTGATGTACTAGGCACTTACTTTATTTGAACCTACCTCTTATATTTTCTGAACCAAAGAGAAATGTTGGAGTTGTGTTTGTGAAACATATTCTGAAATACAGTTTTTAATACATTAGTTATGCCTGATAAATGTCTTGGTATTTTTATAATACCTGTGATAAACACAGGACTCTATTTTTTCTTCAGGGTTGTTTATACTTTCGTGAGTAATCCAGAAATGACAATATTAAGGTACATGATTAGCTTTTTCTTTTTGTTACTTGTAAGAATTATGGGATGAATGACCAGAGTTTCAAGCTACTGAAAAACAGTCATTGTTCATTATGAATTTAAATTGTTTGCTATTTAACATTGTAAGGTATGAATGTGATTTATCCATGCATCTTGTATCTTTTGAAAAAATCATCTTGTGTCTTTCGAAAAGAGCCCAGAGTTGAAGATGTCTATTTCTAGTATTACTGCATATGTACTTTCCATTTATATTAAAAAAGCTATATATTTATTTTAAAAATGACTTGTTTCCTCATTTAAAAAAAAATAGGCCACCAAAGGAAAAAAAAAAAAGCTGTATCACAAGCTTCTATCCCTGGCAACAGTTCGAATAATCCTTTTCACATCTGACTCCATATAGTCTTTCCAAATATTTTGGCTTTTCCTGAACAGCCACAGCAGTTGTCTCTGTCATACATTTTGGCATAAGATGATGTTTTTCCTGATGTCCCAATTCCACGTTTACTAGTTAGGGTCACACCCCCGGGGGTTCACAGTGTCAGGGAGAATTCAGAATCATGGGCTTTCTTGACACAGCTTGATGGAGTATCGGTTTGTCTGGAAGCTGTGGGAAGCAAAGCTAAGGAAGTTTACTGGTAAGTGATTGAACATTTTTTTTTTTACAATGCAGATTACAATTCAATACAAAGTCTGATTTAAAAAAATAAAAATAATGAAAATAAGACTGCAAAGAAATTTCTGTGTTCTGACTCCAATGCCAGCCAGACTCCAGGAAAAAACATAGCATCAGCCCTCCTCTGTCTGCTGTCCGAACCCTTTGTTAGAAAAACGCTGCTGGATTTATTTCTCAGTCTTGCATCCACACCAAGAGAATAGTCTTCACGCAAACAGGGATCGTATATTATGCTGTTTTGTTCTTTGCGCTGTGCGTCAGGACACGTGTATAAAAGCGTGGCCTGCTTTCCCTCTCCCCGGAGAGGAATGTCACCAGCCCTTTGTTATCATGGAGCTTGTTGTTGTGGTGGTTGAGATGAGCGTCACAGGAGAGGAGCAAGCAGCAGCCCTCTTCTCCCTGCTTTGCCGTATCCCCTTGTTGGGAGAAGCAGGGAGTGGACTGAGCGCATTTAGATTGCCTTCTGGGAAACAAACTGAGGGCTTCGGGGCGGGGGAGGATGGGCTAGGCTGGTGATGGATATTAAGGCGGGCACGTATTGCATGGTGCACTGGGTGTTACACGCAAGTAATGAATGATGGAACTTTACATCAAAAACTAGGGATGTACTGTATGGTGACTAACATAAGAAAAAATATTAAAAAATTTTTTTAGGGGCGCCTGGGTGGGAGAGCGGTTAAGCGTCCACCTTCGGCTCAGGGCGTGATCCCGGCGTTATGGAATCAAGCCCCACATCAGGCTCCTCCGCTATGAGCCTGCTTCTTCCTCTCCCACTCCCCCTGCTTGTGTTCCCTCTCTCACTGGCTGTCTCTATCTCTGTCGAATAAATAAATAAAATCTTAAAAAAAAATTTTTTTTTAAAAAAGATTGCTGTCTGGGAGAGTGTGCCCTGCCACGTTCTACCTGCTTTCTCCCTCCCGTGCAGGACAGAGCTGAGCTGAAGTCCACGCTGCCCCAGCCTGGACCCACTGCTGCCCTCCAGCCTCAGTGTGATTGAAGATGCCCGGTCACAGCCCTGTGGCTGATGTTAGACATGGTTTTTAGTTCTTTGTGGGTTTTTTTTGTCTGTTTGTTTGTTTTTACCAAATGTGCATGTTCCCTGGTTGTCAGTAGGCCCCCTGGCCGTATACTCAGCTGCTCGGCCACAGCCACTGCAACATTGTTTGCTGTGAAAACAGAAGTACCCCAAGCCCGGGCCACTTGGGCATTTATTCCCGAAGAACTTAGGTGCTCATTTTTCGTTTCAGTAAGTATTTATCAAACACCTACTTGGTGCCAGACACTTAGGGGCTGAGGACAGCTTTGAACAAAAGACACAGTACCTTTCCTCATGGAGATTTCCTAGAGGAAAGAGACAGACAAGACGCACAATGAGTAGAATATGTGATATTGCAAACGCAGAAGGCAGTGCTGGGGTCGGGTCTGTAATTCGAGAGAGAGAAGGCCTGGCTGAGAAGGTGCTATTTGAGCAAAGACCCAAAGGAGGTAGGGGAATGGGCCGTACTAAAGTCTGGGGAGGGCATTTCAGGCAGAGGAGATGCCGGGACAGCCCCCGTGTATGGCTAGAACGGAGTAGGGCCAGCAAGGGGGAGGGTGCGAGAAACGCAGCCCGAGGGCTACTGCGGGAGGCATATCAGCTGAGCCTTTCTCAGTCTCCAGGACTCCAGGACAGGATTCAATGTCTCTCCTCTGGGGGTGGAGCCTTCTTATTGGAAATGTTGGAAGACACCTGTATCAGCTTAAATCCAGCTGGAAGCTCCTTTACCACTCAGTGTTGTGCCAGTGGCCTGGGGTCTTGACCCCTCTGGGTGCTGGTCATGGTCCGCAGCTGTGCCATGCTTGGCATGAGAGTAGGTAGGAACACGTGGGCCATCTGTACTTGGGGTCTGGCCTTTCCATTCTGAAGGGGTGAGGAGCCAAATGTAAAGCTCTCCTAACCCTGGGACCCACCAACCTTTGTCTCTGCCCCAGCCTCTGGGTTTGCCTCTTTTTCTCTTTGCTCTTGAAATCATTGGTCTTTTCTTCAGGGGTCCCCGGCATCCTTTCTGTGGGTAACTTAGATGTTTGCAAAAGACAGAAGAGACTTATCGAAAATGATTTCTGTTTTCTGCTTTTAAAACTCACTCAGGGAGGGGAGCCTGGGTGGCTCAGTCAGTTGGGTGTCTGACTCTTGGTTTGGCTCAGGTTGTGATCTCAAGGGTTGTGATCTCAGGGTCGTGGGATGGAGCCCCAAGTTGAGCTCTGCACTTATGGCAGAGTCTGCGTGTCTCTCTCCCTCCTCCCTTTTGTTCACATGCACATGTACTCTCTCTCTCTTAATAAATAAAATCTTAAAAAAATTAAATAAAAATCACTCAGGGAAGGGAATGCTAAAGTCCTGCCTCCTTGCCTGAAGTGAGATGAAAGGGAACATATAGAGGAATAAAAACAAATTAGTATTTCACTAAGTTATCCTGCTCCAGGCTCTCAAACTGCCTCCTGTCCCTTGCACTCTGTCTCAGGAGGAAGCCTCACTGTGCTATGCAGCAGGGGGCTCCATACAGGTGAAACACCACATCGTTCGACCTACTGAATCGCGAAATCCCAAAGACTTTATTAATATATGGCAATGTAGCTTCATAGCCAGACAGTTCAAGAAACAGTGTCTAAATGGAAAAGTCAGCATTGTCATTGCGAGTCCACACTTTCCAAGGGCTTGGAAGGAGATAGGAAATAGAGGGCAAAATTAGTTGTAATGTGGAAAAGAATAACTTGGAGTTCAGAACTGTTCCTGAATCTTTTGTTTTGGATAATACAGGGAATACAGATGAAAAGGTGCAAATGCAGAATTATAGGTAGTATTAATGAGTCAGGTGCTTGAGAGTGTTACAGTAGGAGAATCTGGAAGAAAACTAAAGGTGAGGAAGACTTTTTAAAGTCTATCCACTTGTGTGGTCTTTGCTCTTCTGATATTGTTCCCTTCTCACTTTACTATTTGTTAAGGTGTTCCTCCTGGAGAGATGTGAGAAAAGCTTCTGTAAGGTAATAAAACTGTGTTAAGGAGAGGAAAGAGTCAGTAGACAATTGAAGAATTTTGCTGTAGTTTGAAAATTTTGCCTTTTTATGCGCATTTGACTAATAAAAATGTATGACTATAATTTTAGAGAATTTTGACTAGAGATTATGGAAGACTTTCCTCTCTGTACCAAGCCTCAGTAATTCACTTATTCTTCATATAAACCATGAGAAAGATTCAGAACGTCAAGAGACATACATTGGTCAAAAGGGTTATTCAGCAAAGTTTTTCCTATTTTTTTTAAAGGGTTTTATTTATTTGAGAGAGAGAGAGCATGAGCGGGGGGAGGGGCAGAGGGAGAAGCAGACTCCCCACTGAGCAAGGAGCCAGATGTAGGGCTCCATCCCAGGATCCTGGGATCATGACCTGTGCCAAAGTCAGGCACTTAACCGAGAGCCACCCAGGCACCCCCTATTTTTTTTTTTCATGGTATTATTAACTAATAATCGGGTGGTAAGTGCTGGTGAGGTATTCCCTCCCCTTCAGAATTCCCCACAGTGGAGTTCCTCCTTTGCAGAAGCCTGGGCAGAAGGAGCATGAGAAGTTGCTTTGGTACAACTCTGTGGATAGGCCTTAGGGTGAGAAGTGAACTGCCATCCTTGTTTATAACTGATAATTGCTCACGATGTTATTCAACTACAGATTTGCCTATTTGGGGCACCAAGGAGCATAAATATGGCTCTCTAATACAGGCATTGCAAGTTTCAAGCATGCATAATTTCTGAGAGAGAGAGAGAGGGAGAGAGAGACTAGATTTATGACTTTTGCAGCCCATTTCATGCCTTCCCTTGTTGAACTGTATAAATTATCTCTTTGGAAATAAACAACACAGGCTTTGGGAACACTAATACAATCAAGCTCATCTGTTCCTGGCTGGCTGGCTGGATGGATAGCCACATGACAAATGGCCCATGAGCCTCAGCCCAGAGGTCATATTTTCCAAGGATTTCTTGCTATAGTTTACCCTTTGCTTTACTGACTGCAAACAGAGGACTTACAAAACTCTAAGTAGTTTCTATCATCCAATGCAAAATGAAATAGGAAGGCTGTTCTTTCCCTGTTGTGGCAATAGCACAGGACCAGTAAAATAATGACACCTGGCTTACAACAGCAAGGCTTTGGAGGTGCTGGTCATGGGAATTTTTCCCACAGCAGCCTAGTGACCACCATTTGAAAGGTATATAAAGTGGGGGCACCTGGTGGTCGGTCAGTTGAGCGTCTGCCTTCCACTCAGGTCATGATCCCAGGGTCCTGGGATGGAGCCCCGCACTGGGCTCCCTGCTCAGTGGGGAGTCTGTTTCTCCCTCTACTTGCTGCTCCCCCTGCTTGTGCTCTCTCTCTGTCAAATAAATAAAATATTTTTTTAAGAAGTATAAATTGTTTAAACCCAATTTTTTATTTAATTTTCAACACCGTGATCTATCCTGTATTCATTTTTCACATAGTCCTGATAAGATTGTTAAATTTCAGTTGATCCGGATTATGATGCTATGCAAGCTGACGTAGGGCCAAGTTTACCTCAGCCTGTAGGGTCCAAAGATTATACTCCTGATTCACATAAATCTTAATCCATATACTCTATGTTCTTTCGGAAAGGTGTCGTTTTCCCCCTCGGACAATAGAATGGTGCCTCTAATTGGAGGATGGGGTTGTCTCTGCCTTCTGGTTGACTGCGGCTCTCACAGGGATACTGACGGCTTTGGTTGGGTAAATTAAGTGGATGTACGTGATTGCCAGCCTCGTGTTAGGATGCACTGTCCTGGCTCCTCCCGCTGTCAGGGGTCATCCACTGCAGTGCATATTTCCATTTAGAGCAAAGGCAGACATTTTTATTGAACCTCCAGGGCTTCCAAAGTGAACCAAGAATTATGTAAATCATGCTCATTACATATAGAATATATGCACAGTAAGTCTCCCCTTATCTAGCTGTGGTTTCGCTTTCCGCAGTTTCAGCTGCGCGGTCAACAGCGGTCCCGCAGTAGATGATCATTTTTCTGACGAATCTTAAGAAGGTCAATAAGGAGGCTAACTCTACGTCGTCGCCGCGCCTATGTCATTCACCTCGCTTCAGCTCAGCACGTAGGCATTTTATTCTCTCACATGGTCACAAGAAGGGTGAGTACAGCCCAGTGAGGTATGTTTATAGAGACCACATTCACATAACTTTTGTTACAGTGTATTGTTACGGTTGTTCGATTTTATTGTTAGTTACTCTTAATGTCTTACTGTGCCTAATTTATAAATTAAACTTTATCACATGTATGGAGTATAGATAAGAAAACACAGTATAAATAATAGGAGTTCGGTGCGATCCCGGGATCCACCGAGGGTCTTGGAACATATCCCCTGTGGGCAAGGGGGGGGGGTCTACTATAATGCAGATGAATGAAGACATTATAAATTTAAATGCTTGGAAGAAAAAAAGTGAACTAATATTTATAAAAATTGCATTTAGACATTGTAGCTTCTTAAGCAGGTCTTAGACCCAGTTGAGTCTTTGTAATATTTTTTGCAGAGCCTGATTGGTGTATAAATGAGATACGATAAACTGCACATATTTAAAGTGTATAATTTGATGAGTTTTGACATAGGTATAGCCCTATAAACACAATCAAGGTGATGAGCATACTATTAGCCTTCAAAGTTTCCTCCTCCGCTAGGAAACCATGGATCTTCTTTCTTGCTATCACTATAGATTAGCTTGCATTTTATAAATTTTGTGTAAATGTCTGGCTTCTTTGACTCTGTACTGCTTCCTCTGTGTTGCTGCATGTCTAATAGTCCATTCCTTTTTCTTGCCGAGCAGTATTCCACTGTAGGGCTCTTCTACGGTTTGTTTGTGGACACTGACCTGTTGATGGAGGTTAAAGTTGTTTCCAGCTATTACAAATTGCACTGCTATGAACATTCATGTACAAGCTTTGTATGGACATATGTTTTTATTTCTCTTGGGTAAATACGTAGTGGTGGCATGGCTGGATCAGCTGGTAGCGTATGTTTAACTTTTTATAAATTGCCAAACTGTTTACCAAAGTTTTCATACTACTTTAAATTCCCATCAGTGAGAGTCCTAGTTACTCCACATTCTTTTTTTTTTTTTTAAGATTTTTATTTATTTATTTGAGAGAAAGAGAGAGAGAGAGAGCATGAGCAGGGGGGAGAGGGAGAAGCAGTTCCCCGCTAAGCAAAGAGCCAGACCTGGGGCTCCATCCCAGGACCCTAATATCATGATCTGAGCTGAAGACAGACAGTTAACCCATTGAGTCACCCAGGTGCCCTGTTACTCCATATTCTTGACTTGTGGCCAGTCTGTTAAAATTTTAACTGTTCTAATAGGAGTAGTGCCATCTTCTTGTGGTTTTAATTTATATTTCCCTAGTGACTAATGATATTGATGTTGAGCATTTTATTACGCGCTTTTTTTTTTTGCCACTAGTTTTTTTTTTTTTTTTTTTTTTTGCCACTGTGTTTATGGGTGTATACCTAAGTCAAAACTTAAGAAACTATGTTTCTTTTTTTTTTTTTTTAAGTATTTCTTCAGGTCTTTTGACCGTTTTTTTTTATTGTTTGCTTATTATTGAATAGTGAGAGTTCCTTATATATTCTGCGTAGAAATCCTTTATCAGATATGTATGTTTGCAAATATTTTCTCCCAGTCTGATGCTTGTCTTTTCATTTTCATAGCTGTGTCTTTGGAGAACAGTTTCTAATTTTGATATAGTCCAGTTTATCAATTTGTTAAGTTTTATATTTTGATGTAATCCAATTTATTAATTTGTTTTTTGTGAGTAATAGTATTGTATCCAGGGGCGCCTGGGTAGCGCAATCGTTAAGCGTCTGCCTTCAGCTCAGGGTGTGATCCTGGCGTTCTGGGATCGAGTCCCACATCGGGCTTCTCGGCTGGGAGCCTGCTTCTTCCTCTCCCACTCCCCTGCTGTGTTCCCTTTCTCGCTGGCTGTCTCTCTGTCACATAAATAAATAAAATCTTTAAAAAAAAAATAGTATTGTATCTAAGAAACCTTTGCTTAAACTAAAGTCAGAAAAATTTTCTACTGTGTTTGCTCCTAGAAACGTTGTAGTTTAAAGGCCTTTAAATTTAGGTCTATGATTTGTTTCGAGTTAATTTTTCGTATATGTGCAAGGTGTGGACTGAAGTTCATGCTTTTGCAAATGGATATTCAATTGTTTTCATACTATTTGTTAAAAGAACTATTTTTTCTTTACTGAATAGCCTTTGTACCTTGTTGAAAATCATTTGTCCGTAGATATGTGCTTCTATTGTTGGACTCTATTCTGTTTTGTTGATCTACTTGCGTATTTTAAGTCAGCATGACGCTGTCTTTATTACTGTGGCTTTGTAAGTCTTGAAATCAAGTACAGCAAATCATCCAACTTTGTTCTTCTTTTTCAAGGTTGATTTGGCTATTTTAGGTCCTTTGCATTTCCATATGAATTTCGGAATTAATTTCTCAATGTCTATAATAAAGCCTGTGGGAAATTTGATTAGGGATTATGTAGAACCCATAAATTAATTTTGGGAAAAATGACATTTTTTGACCCATGAAGAATGTATACCTTTCCATGTATTAATTTAAAAAATTTCTCCCAATTGTGTTTTGTAGTTTGATAGCAATATGTACGAAGCCAACAAAAGCCCATAACACTGAGTGAAAAAAGCAAGTTGCAGAAGAATGCTTATGATATGACACTCGAAGCAGTGTCATTGTCTGGGGCAGGGTGTAGCCATAGAAAGAGTATGCATGAAAACTTTCAATTTTAAATGTAGATTTACATATTGTTCAAATTTCTACATGTTTTACTTTTTTTAAAAAAAAGATTTTATTTATTTGAGACAGAGAGTAAGAGAGAGAGAGCATAAGCAGGGGGAGGGCATAGGGAGAGGGAGAAGCAGACTCCCCGCTGAGCAGGGAGCCTGTTGCGGGGCTCGATCTCAGGACCCTGGGATCGCTATCTGAGCCCAAGGCAGATGCTTAACTGACTGAGGCACCCAGGCGCCCCCATGTTTTATTTTTTTAACCTTACTTTTATAATCTTTAAAACTGTAAAAAGCACTATGTTTTTACATGTTTTATTTTTATAATCTTAAAAACTGTAAAGTTAAAAAACTCCCACCACAATCAGTTACCAATACAGTATTTAAAGTAGTTTAAAATGCAGTTTTAAGAAAAGCAACATTCAGATTCGTGAGTACTGTTGAGTGGGAGGGGATTATGATTTAGGGGCATTCTGGATATTGAATAATACTGTGGCATTTGAGGCTGAGTATTGGAGACACAGGCATCATATTTTATATCCACATACATTTTTTCATATAGAATATTTCGCTGAAATATTTAAGAATCAAAACCATAAGACTGGAAATAGCTGTATAATTTCTAATCTTCTAAAAAAAAAAAAAAGAAGAACAGAAACATGAGAATTTAACCAGCCTAACAAAATTGAGCAAAGGGGATGTAAAAGAAACAATGAAAACATATTATGTAAAGATACTGCATTCACATGTATTTCTAAAGTTTGTAAATGCACAGATGAGAATCTCTGGTGAAAAATTCAGAGCAGCGTCATTCTCTGGGGCAGGGTGTAGCCATAGGTGGGATGTGCATGAGAATGTACACTTCTTTTTTTTTTTAGAATTTACTTTTAAATGTAGGCTTACATATTGTTCATATTTCTACATTTTATTTTTTATCTTTTTATTTTTATAATCATTAAAACTATAAAAAGTAATATGCTTTACATATGTTTTACCTTTATAGTCTTTAAAACTATAGAAAGCAATATTAGATTACATTCTATATGACATTTTGTCCTCTTAACTGTGCTGGTCCTGTGTGTGTCTGTTCTCAGATCCATTCCTTGCTCTTCCTGTGCTCTGCTCTGTATCCTGGGGCCAACTCCTCCAATCTATGTTTCCCAGGCTCCTGGGTCTGCTGTCCACAGCTGGAGCTGGCCAGTGGGAGGCACTGCAGGAGATTAGAGGGCAGAGGATGGGAGAAGCCAGGATATTTTTTTCCCCTGCCTCTACTTTCCCCAGCTGCCCAGCACAATAACAAAAGACACACATGTCTACACCCACAATTGGAAAAGCCAGAACACCAACGATAAAGAGAAACAATCTTAAAAGCTTCTAAGGTGGATGAGGGAACACAGATCATCTGCCAGGGAATAAGAAAGCACATCAGATTTTGCAACTGTATCCCTAGAAAGTAGAAAAGTGACTTTTAAGTTAGAATTAAAAGCATTAATTTGCTAAGCTAAAGATAAGAAAAATAAATGTCCGAGGTGAAAGGAAATTTACTTCCCACACAGTTTTTGAGGATATATTCAAGCAAAACGAGGGAGTAAACATGCCAAGAAAAGAGAGGGAACAGGCTGCAGGCAGTAGTGGCTACAGCATGGGAAAGCAATGCCAGGAGGTCTCAGGATGACGGTAGATGCAGGGAAGGACTCCAGAGTGGAGCAGGATGATGGAGGGCTTGCACAGAGACTCTACAGAGAATGAGGGGCCCCAAAGAACACTTGACCCCTAATTGGCAGAAGAGGTAAGGGGAAATGTCAATATAAAATAAGGGCAAAAAATGCAAGAACATTAAAAGGTAGTCAGAAATTTCAGGGAAATTAAAAAGCTCCAGTACAAAAGAAATGTAATGACAGGGAACACTAGTTCTGCACTGAAAAATACTGTGCTGTCACATCTGTGTGCTTTTACACTCTAACTATAGGCTGAGCGTCTGGGACTTAAATATAACTATAGAATAAGGTAAATGAGGATGCCAACATAATCAGAAGTGGCGAGGTAGGAGAAAGGAGGAGGGGCTCAAGAGAAGTATGGGGGCCCTAAAGTCTTCATGTTTGAGGATAAGTTACTGCTTATTGTGGATGGAACAAAAAAGAAAGTTGTTAGTATATCCTTAAAGTGACATTGGTTTCCAAGAAAGGACTAAAAATGATGAATTGGGAAGATGGAAAGGGGAGGTGGCCGTGTGCTAGGGACCTGCTCATCTAGGTAAGATGGCCTTAGTGGGTGCTAACAGTGCCCTGCCCAGATACCTGGCCCTGACCATGGCTGCACACAGTGGCTCTGTGTCCAATTAGGCAGCTTTTGCATTTCTTTGCTTCGGAGTTTCTCCTGCTGCTGGAGATCACTTGGCTGCCCGTGTGACAAGAGCAGCCGTACGCTGCTGATACCGGGCTCCGTTTTTCGCTGGCTCCCACTTCTGCCCTGGGCTCTAGCTCTAGGTGCCACACAGTGACAGCTGGTTTGATGCTGTACCCTTTCCTGGCTTCCTTCCCTGTCTCATCTTATTTCCCCATCCTGCCCAGGAACCCTTACGTCGTGGTGGGCTTCGGGAGGAACCCAAACCAACATAGTCTACCACCAATAGATCCGGACACAGCAGCAAATGCCTTCTATGTAGAGATTATGAAGGGACATAGCAAAAGAAGCATCTAACAGGCCTACAAATAGTTACCTCTAGGGAACAGGACTGATGCCTTCAAATAGGTACCTGTCCATGTGCTACTTTAATAAATATTTAAAACAAGCATTTAAAACATAAAGCAACCTAGAATACTGTGACAAACAGAATCAAAAGAGAGCACAAACATATCTTATGGCCTGGGCTGGGATCCAGCTCCCAATCCCTTAACTTTATTTGAACATGTCAATCATTTTTGTGTGGCAACCATAAACTGGGATAAATTATTGCATGGGTATGAACAGCTGAAAAATACTCTCTGTGCAGAAAATTCACAAGTACAACTGTAATCATAATAATGGGGATAAGTATACTTCCCACCTTGCGTTTTCACCGTGTAGGAAAAGATACACAGAAGACATTGGTAATCACTGTGGCAACGGCATGGGATTTGTTAAGTACACTTCGTACTTCCTGAGGCACTACTTTATGAAGAGGTTTTGTATAGGGCGCTACTGTGTAGTTTTCATTCATAGGAAGGAACGTTCTGTGTCTTGGGTTTGCATATTGTTTGTAGCTGGTGGTGGGTACTCTCTGGGTAGTGCATCATGTCGCGAATGGAAGCTAGGGCCCCAGGGCTCCATTTACAGAAGCGGTTCTTGACAGCCTGGAGGCCCGGGCAGAAAACTATTTCAGCTATCCAGCGTTGGCCCCTATCTTCCACTAGGTGGCAGACTTCTCCCAGTTCTGCCGGCTGCAGGCTCCCTGGAGAGGGACACCGAGCCTCTCTTCCGCTGCTTTCTTTCTTTGCTTCTATCTGGAAAATCACTGGGCTGCCTGGGCCCGATTTAGACTTCCAGCGCAAACCATCATTACCTTGGTTGGAGGAGTGAGGGTACGGTCGGTCTGTTAGGATTCCAGGAGAGAAGATGACAAAGAAGGTCCTTTATATGCAGCACTGGAGAGAAAGTCTTGTTCTTATTTTTTAAGACAGTTTTTCAAAAATGGAAAAATTCTATGTTTTACAAGTCAAATTACAAACGATTGAGAAAAAACAAAAACAAGTATTACCGGTCCTATGCAGGGTTATAGTTAAATGTTCAGATGTGAACATTGAGACCATAGGAGATATTTTGAGATATTTGTTTTCATAGTGTGATGAATCTTTTTTCATTTGCCTAAAATAATTTGAGAAGTGTACTCATAATCCCCAGGTTGAAGTGCAAGGGCAGTAACATAAGTGTAAAAATAAAATAAAACAAACAAGCAAAATGCACCACAAAACTGAATTCGCTCCATTCTCTTTTAGGATTTTTTTTTTTTTTCAAAGAAGTTGTTTTCATTGATTCCTGTGGTACAGTGGTTGACATGTTTTGAAAGAAATACAATTTAGGTTTCAGATTGAGATTGAGATAAACATGCTCTGGTGTATCCCTGGAACAATGAGCATCCGAAGAAGAATTTCATAAGAAAATCAGGTAACTCAAATCTGAATTTTTGGGTTAATCTGGAGTGGATTCATGGAATCATGAATTCCATTAAACAGGTGGAAATATTTACAAATTTTGATCAGAGGAAAATAGAACTTAGGGTGGGGAAGAGACCTGTTAGATTGAGTTGTGATGTGGGGACCGCCCCCCCCACACAGGGTCTACCAGATGCTTCCCTGCTCCCCCCGCCCATCCCATAATGGGAACTGAGAGGAGGTGCCAGGCCCCGGCCATCTTTGCCTCTCCCTTTCTCCTTCCTCCCCTCCACCACTCCTCGAGTGTTTTTTAGCAATCCTTCTTTACTTCCCAATGATCTCTTTCCTCTTGTTTGTTGACTTAGCATTAAAAACTGCAGGCCGGTCACCCATGAGAATCATGTACACCATGGCCTGCACGCCTTTGCAAGAAAAGTCAGCGAAAATTGAAAAAGAAAGTCGAGGTGATGAAACCGACCTTGTTAAATTGTTAAACTCCTTCAACCCGGCCTAAAAGTGTGATGAGCTTTTCAGCTCATTTCCCTCAAAATTCACAGAGAAATGTCTGTGCTCGAAAAGAAAACACAGATGCTCCAAGGCTGAGATCTGGTGATATTCTGGCCAATTTTTTAGTCAGTGGTAAGATTTTCTCACCAAATAATCACTATTTAAAAGAAAGAAAAAAGATTCTTATAAAAATGAGGAAGAAAATGAAATAAAAGTAAAGATTGAGATTATAAGGCTTGTTCACGAGAATAGAGCATAGTGATACAGCTTCCCAGGTTTAATTCTTATTGCTGTTTATTTTGATTTGGGGATATTATTTTTAGTGTGTGATACTGATTCTGAAACCTATCGGATAAACACTGGTTAATCCTAATGTTTTTCACCAGGTCTCTCTTTTTAAAGCCCTGACACAGTGGCTAGAAAACTTAGTAGCACATTAGAACCACCTAGGTGGGGGTCAGGAGTGGATTTTATTATTTTTTTATGTTTTTTTCCCCAAATTTTATTTAAATTCTGGTTAGTTAACATATATGGTAACATTGGTTCCAGGAGTAGAATTTAGTGATTCGTCCCTTACATACAACAGCTAGTGCTCATCACAACAACTGCCCCCCTTTATGTCCGTGACCCATTTAGCCCATCCCCCACCCTGCTCCCAGGAGTGGCTTTTAAAAGTCTTAGGCCATACCCCAGATCATGTAAATAAGACTCTCTGGGGGTGGGACATGGACACCAGAATTTTTAAAGGCGCTGCCACTCCAGATGATTCCAGTATACAGCCAAGGCTGAGAACAATAGCAAATTGGCTGCCTCCTGACCATTGCGTGTAAATGATGTTATGAGTGGTTGAGGTGAAGGATATCAAGAGGTGATGCTCTCCAGTGCCCTCCTATGGAGAGGAGGCTGGGAGGGAGAGCTGACAGGATTCGCTGACAGATGAGGTAGAGGTTTAACAGAAATTGTTGAGTCAAGATTTTGATCCAAGAGAGGTAGATTGCTTGTTTGCCTTTTATCGAGATGCGCAGACTGCAAGAATCCCAATAAGGGTGAGGCTGAGTGGGGAGGTGGAGAACTGGGTTTGGGACATATGAAATTCGAGATGCCTATGAGGTAGCCTAGGCAAAAACTCAAGAAGGCAGTTCTGAAATCCAGGCTAGACACACACATCTGGGAGTCTTCAGCATGGAGATGATATTTAAAGCCAGAGATCAGATGGTTACCTAAGCAGTAAGTGTAGATAAGGGGGAGGAGATACGGGCTGGAGACCAAAGCCTGATGCAGCTTCCAGTTGAGAGGTCAGAGAGATGAGGAGGGAGCAGCGGCGAGGTAGGAGGAAAGCCAGAACGTGTGTTGGAGGTCACATTCAGTAAGGCGAAGACTGAGAACGGACCCTTGGCTTTCACTCCATGGAGGTGGCCAGAGGAAGGAGAGGAAGAGAAGTGCGTGACAGCAGAGCAAATCCGGTGTTTCTCCAGCATATTTACGTCAGATAGCTTGATTCACCTAGGGTTCAACAGGCAAGGGTATGAGAGCACAGAGAGGAAGGGAAGGGGACGATCCCTTAGGACCTTGGAATCAAAGAAGCCTAACGGGTTGATGGCCCATAGGTCCTAAAGGATCTGAAGAACAGGGGTGGTGGCAATGATTGCAGATAACCTGGGAGGAGAGAGCTTGGGCAGGACCAAGGTTTATAACACTGTCAGAGAAACAGTGCAGGGTGAGAACAATGTCTAGTGATCTAGCTACTTAAAGTCTTTAGTGAATGAAAGGGAGTAACCAGGAAGTAGGGGAAAAAAGTTGATGACAGAAGGGACAAGTGGTCAGAAGGCAGGACCTTGGTGGAGCAGGCCTTTAATGAGAGGTTGCATGTGGACAATGGTCTTGAAGCTGAAGAGATCAGTGAGAAGCACCCATACCCACCCCCGACACTACAGAGGGCCAGGGGTGTCCTCATGGGAGAGGTAGGCTCTCCAAAGGAAAGGGGAGGCTGGGAGAGGCGGGGTGTGGGGGTACAGAGCTTTATAGGTTTTAGGGAAGCTGATGGGGGGGGGGATTGAAGATGTGTCAGGATGATGGGTGGAAATAGGAATGTGAGCAGTGTTGATGCCTGCCAGTCTCCCTCCCCTGTCAGGTGGGGGCTCTTTGGAGCTTGTGTTCCCAGGGGCGCTGTGGCCAGAGGCAGAGCTGTGCTTGCTGGCTGTCACAGAGGGGAGCAAGAAGGCAGAACTGAGAAATTCCGTCCTGGAGGGACAGCAAGTCCAAACTGAATCATCCGTCCACGTTACTAAGAAAGTATGGGGCCATGGCACAAACCCCAAATGTCAGGGTGTGGAGGAACCTGGAGACTGAGTGGGAGAAATCGCGGGATGGCAAGCAGGAGGGGGCCTGGGAGCATCCTGGAGACAGAGCGATGACCTGCTTTTTTGTGCAGAGACTTCAAATCAAGCCCAGTGCAGTCTAGTGTGGGTGGGCGTGGTTCATTTACAAGGGCGGGAATGGGATGAGCGGAGGCATGGTTTTCAAAGAATAGTAATTACTACACAATGACAAAATTAGAAAGAATGAAAGGAAATTAAACGTTGTAAAATAGAGAGGCTGTGCCTTTTGAATCGAGAATAGCCACTTAAGCTGTTTGGTTATGTAATATTTCATTCATTAGGCATTGAATTACCTCTGGCTGTATGTACTGTTTCTGTGAAGTTAATTTTTATTCCATTATGAAAGAATTAATCAAATCCAGTGAAAGAACATCTGTTCTCATTGCTATCTACAGGAGGAGCGGCGTGAACCAAAAGTCTTTTTGTGGTTTAATATTTTTGATTTCAGCTTAATAAAGAAGAGGAGCCTGGGGGATAAGAAAAGAGGTCAGTTTTTGCCTTTTGCACTTGAAGTACATAAATAGAACAAGAAGAAGTAGAGAGATGTAGACAATTGCAGAGACATAAAATCAACCCAGAGCATACTGCATGTTGACGGGAGGCACCAGCAGCCAGTGTTCATGGTACCGCTGAGAACAGAGTAACCAGTTCAGCAGGCTCTGTTGTTGTGTGCTAACTACATCACAGAGCCTTCGCTAGGCACCAGGCATATATAAAAAATAAATAATATGCACTTCTGGTTCTCAGAGCTCTGTTGGAAAGACTGACATGCAAAAAAACACAAAAAACAAAAAACCACAAAAATTCTGCAAATGTGAGAAGTGCTAGAATCTAATTTTCTTTTTTAAGTAGGCTCCACGTCCAGTGTGGAGCCCAGTGTGGGGCTCGAACTCACTCTGTGATCACGACCTGAACTGAGATCAGGAGTCGGACGCTTAACCAACTGAGCCACCCAGGTGCCCCTAGAATCTAAATTCTAATAAAAATTTAATTTTTAAACAAATGACTTGATGTCAGGAATGGAGATAGTTCAGCGTAGAGGAGAGAATGCTGGATTGAGAATAGAAAATCCGGGTTCTCGCCCCGTCTGGGCTACTAACCAGCTGAGTGAGTTTCACCACACAGTTGCTCGGCTTGGAGCCTTCATTTCATCTCTGACACGAGTGAAGTTCTCTTCAGTGGTCTCTTCCAGCCTGAACACTCTATGATTCAAAGTGTTAATAAATTTGCTAATATAAACATATAAAAATAAAGACTTTTCCTAAAACAGTGGACCTCAAGTATAATTTAGGTGTTTTGTTTTTGGCATTTTTGCTTTACATTACCTTTAAGAATAAATGTGTATTCTTTAAGAGTAAATGTATGTGAGAAAGAACTTTGTAGACTTTTGAGGTAAAAAGGCCAAATTTCTATTTATTAATAATCATGCTAATTTTCTTGACCCAGAGATCTCACATGTTTTCTCTCTCTCTCTTTGTTTTCTTTTTTTTTTTTTTGATATATTACCCCAGAGTATGAAATCTTAGCAGAAGGGGGTCCAAAATTAAATTAGCTCCTTATCTAAAGATTTAGATGCCCTGGTACAAACCTCTCAAGGATAATAAACTAACCATTTCCCTATGGATGGTGAAATTCTGGTTTGCATAATTATTTCCTCATGATTTAATTGAAAATATGAATGATTAAGCACACAGATACCAGGGACTCTAATACAGGATAACACATTTCCATCGTTTGTCTCCCTAGCCCTTGCAGCCTGTAAAGTTTAATGGAGCTAGAAATGTCTGTGAAAGACAGGGCTGCACTGAGATGTGGAACTGGGCCATTCTAGGTATATGGACTAGATCACTGGCCGTGAGACAGATGCCATTTTCCAGGGGTCTGAGGAAGGCAGAGGCCAGCAGCTGTCTTTCTCCTCCTCTAACGTATTCCTCATCCTGCCTGTAAGCTTCCCTCTGCAGGACCTGGCAGTGCCACCCAAGCATTCACACCCTCAGACCTGGCAGCGCAGGAACTGGCTGGCTTTATGAATAGACCCACTGAACAGCTCTCTCCTCCAGCTGGGGAGGCGGCCACCTCCTGATCTCTGTAGCTCAGAGACACAACCCGTCACCCCAGCTAGAAACCCAGCAGCCATCCTCAGCTCCTCCCTTTCTCCTCCCCCACGTCTAGTGCATCATCTGTTACTTTGGGTTTTGCCACCTAAACAGCCTTTCTTCTGGGTCCGCTTTGCTCTTACTAAGCTCCTTGATGTAACTTCAGCAGTACAGCTCTCCTGTTTCTCCTGCTTCCCAGCCACGCCCCCTTCACATCTACCCTCCACAATGTCACTGGATTCTCCTACAGGGCATTCAAGGCCCCTCCTTTTTTGGTCTCTCACCCCTCCTACTTCCTCACCTCTCTCAGCCCTCCTACTTTCATGTCTAGAGTCCATGAATGGGATGTGGCTCCCTGTTTCATCTCTTTGCACATGCCTCCTGCTTGCCTGTACTGCCCCCCTCCTGACGTTTTAGCACATAATAGGTGCTCAGTGTATGCATGTTAAATGGGGCTGAATTTTGTTTCATTCTTTCCTTCCTTACCAGCTATATAACCCTTATATATTTATTTTCATATATATGCTTCTAGCAGAATAGAGAGATTTCTTTTGCTTTTCATACCTATCCTAATAATAATGACAACAAACGCTTCATTTATTGAGTGTTTTTCAAAGACCAGGCACCATTCTAAGAATTTTACATACACAATTCTCTTTTTTGCTCACAACAGTCATGTGAGGGAGGTATTATTGTCTTTATGTTATACATGAAAAGGCTTAGCCTCAGAGACGAAGCAGCTTGACCAAGGTCTGGAAGCAGACAGACTTTGGAACATAGCTGCCGCCGACCTGGGTCCCCTGAGTGCAAACATATGCTTTTATTATCTTGCATCTGCCTCTCACTACTAGTTGTTACCGTTTGTTGAATGCGTTTTGGCAACATAATCTTGGTCAAATGTTTTAAAAATGCACAGTTTTTAAAATGCACTGTGTGTGACGATCGTCCCTTATTTAAAAGAAAAACATCACAGAAAGTTCTCTGGCTGCTGATTCCCAAATCCATCCCCCGGCCAAGAGGAAACTCCTGAGTTTTGTGTGTCATCTTCTAGATCTTTCCCTATGCTTTTGCACACACTGCACACACCTACAATGTATTCGTTAGAGTAAAGCAAGCTATTTCAGCAAAGGGGCCCCCAAATATAGTTGATGAAAGAAAGTCGACAGGTATGTTCTCTCACAGAATGGTTCCAAGGTAGAAAGGTGGGTTTGTCCACGCAGCCAGTCACAGGCCCTCCTGCTGTTTTAGCCTTCTAGGTATGATTGAAGCTAGGTCAAAGGTAGCTCTAAATGCTGTCATCAGGAAGAGAGGAACGCATGGATGACCTCACCCCTCGTGCTGTAAGGAATAGATCTGGCAGGGGCACACCTCACTTTTGCTGATGTTCAGCCGGTGGGATAGGAGCATCCCAAATTTTAAAAAATTCTGTTGAATACCTCTCTGTACTGGGCAGTTGTACTTACTTACGGGGTTGCCAGCAGGATATGAGTCTTCCATCCCTATAGTCTCAATATCACTTGATATTATTGGATTTAAAAAATTTTTTACCAATTGAAAGGATGAGAAATGATCTCATTTTTTCTGTTGAATTTTTTTGGGTATTGATTTGTAATTTTCTCCCCGTATTAAACTCTAATCTTTTATTGGGGCTATAAATGCTAAACAACTTTTCTCGATCTTTAACTTGTAACCTTGTTTCTGGTTGGCTTTCTCAACCTCTGCACTGTTGAAATATTGGGCTAGATGATTCTTTGTTGTGGGGGTTGTCCTGTGCACTGTAGGACGGTTAGCAGCGATCCTGGCCTCAGTACGTTAGATGTCAGTAATAGCCAGCCTCCCTTCCCCAGTTTTGGTAGGCAAAAATGTCTCCAGGTATTGCCAGATGTTCCTTAGGGAGCAAAATTGTCCCCAGTCAAGAACTATTATTTACACAAAGCTTTATTCTTAGTACAATTATATCAATAAGGCTGTTTCTTATGATTTTGCTTTTTTGTGTCTTGTTTAAGGTAGCTTGTCTCACCCGCAAATAATAAAAGCACACTTTTATTTTTGTCTAGCACTTTTATAGTTTATTGTTCTTTAAAAAGTAATTAGGTCTTTAATGCCCTAGAAACTATTTTTGTGTAAAAGGGGAGGTGGGGATCTGTAGCATAGCCAGATCTGCCAGGCTCAGCCAGGATGCTGGCCACCTGCCCTGCTTCCTGGCCAGTGGGACCCTGGCAGCGGCTCACTTTACTCTCATGGTCATAAAGCCATGGCCACTGAGGCCATTGCCTGAGGAGGCCCTTGTGCAGCACTGACTGATAAGGAGAGTCTGTCATACATACACCCTGGTTAGATGGGACCTATGGAGGCTCGGATTTCTCCAGTGGCTGCTCGGAGGGGACACAACCAGGAAGTGTAAGAGAGTCAAAGCCCTAGTAGGTGGACTTCTGTCAAGAAAGAGAAGAGGGGAAGGAGAAAAGCAGCCTTTAGTTTGCTTGCGTGTCCTCCTCCCATGGAGTTTCAAGATGCAGTGGTTTCATATGGCCTTTTTGGAGGCATCCTGTGAGACCAAGCAATGATCTGTGTTGGTTGCAAAGTTGTGGCCAGCTTAGTAATTCCCCTCCATGCCTTAGCTCTCCCTCTCTCCCACAATGCAGTGCTAACATATGGGCTTTTCCTGGGGTCTGTCTGAAGTTAGCATCTTACTCGAACAATTATCCCATACGGATAACCAATTTCCCTGAGAGCTTTTTATCAAACTCTTCATTTTTTTTCCACTTTGAAGGTGATTTTGGCTTCAAGTAACAAAAATTGCACTGAAAGTAGCAGGGTCAGGACTTGAGGGGGGCAAGTGAGGGACTTGCCTTGGGTGCACATTTGGGAGGGGACACCAAAAAACAGTATTACAGATTTATACCATTTTAATGTAGTGTTTTAAAATACCAGCATTAATGCAAAAAATCCATGATGAACGAAATATCAAAATTTTAAATGAGGACAGAATCTGATCTTGCACCTGCTTGGTTTACTCACTTTCTCCTAATCCTGGCCCTTAAACAGTAAGAAATTCCTATATTACATAGGACAAATCTATAGGAAGAAAAGGGCAGGCTCCAGGCATGTTACAATCATCAGCTCAGTTATGTCCTCCAGGACCCAGATTCCTTTCATCTTCTGTTCTGCTGTCTTCTGTATCTGCTTCAGCCCAAGGCTAGTTTCAGCATCCGCCAAGGCTAGTTTCTCATGAGATTGCTACTTGTGACAGCATTCCAGGAATTGCATTCAGAGGTGACTATGTGCTAAGAAGGGACACACCTAGGTGAAATTCTACTCAGTTGTGTTTTGGACCAAAAAATGGGGAGCTTTTGTGTGAATTAATTCAATGAGAGGTTTTCATCCCAATACCTAGTTTAGCTTTCCTGAGGGAGACTGAGTTTTGGGGATGAGAATAATGATGGGAAAAAGGGAGACTTAATTTTGTGATTTGGGGGACACTTCAGGGAGAGCGGATCTGGGGGGCTCTGGGAAGCTAGAGGAAATGCGAGAGCACTGGGAACTTTGTGGGGGAGACCTCGTGCCAGAAGGGAGGGTAGGAAATGAGAGAGCAGTACAGGGAAAGGGGCTGAGGAATGCCTCTGGACAGTATGGAGGACCTACCCTGCTCCCTCCCCAACCCTCAGGGATCTTTGATAAGAGTCCCATTTCCAGACAAATCTAAGCTATCATTTGACCTTCAGGATGTGGCCGTTCTCTCAACTGCTCCAGTGCTATTTACATGGAAACCTGGGGACGCCTTCCAAGCTGGCTAGGCAGGGTTCTAGGAAAAGTGATAGTGCTGTGTGTGTTGTGTGTGTGTGTGTGTGTTTCTGTCTCTGATGGCACTGAGGGCTCACAGCATGAAAGCCTCATCCTCCCTGTCTCCTGATGGGACAGCCCAGGCCAGGCCTGGACAGTCCTCTCTTGGTCATCTGCCACAATAAGTTGGCTGGCCCTTTGTAGGCTCAGCATCATGACTGCAGTCTGGGGCTCACTGGACCCACACTGATGGCTTGCTGATCTGATGGAGGCAGGTCTTTCCAGTTGGAAACGATCCATCCGGCCTTGTTCTTAATCCATCACTCCACTCGTTTCTCCCCATGCAGGGGGGGGGGTGGGAGGAGGCAATTATTGATTGCTTTTGGGAGGCACTCGTGGCTTGTGGCTCGGCCAGCCATCCTTCACTTTTCAGTCTGTTTTGGAGCCACCTGTCTATAGAACAGACTTATTTTGATCTGCTTTCTGCTATATACCATTTTCCCTGACCCAGTCAGGGCGGCCTCTGATGGCTCAGCTGGGGATGAGGGGTGGGTGTTGATGTCATCGTGGTTGCACATCTAGGCCACGTGCTTCAATTCAGTTATGTAAGTAATGAAGCTGTCCGATTCTTTCCCCCTCTCTCAATAGTTCTGAATTATTGGCCCTTAAAATCCTAACCCGACAATGGAATTTATTCCAAAGGAAAGAGGGACATAAAGAATCTCCTTCCATTGGACACTTTAAATTTGCCCACTTATTCAATAGATATTTATTAAGTATATACTTGGTGGGCAGTATGGTGCTAGGTGCTAGACATGTTGTCTAGCATCATGGGCCATATCCAGTGTGTGTGTGTGTGTTTGTGTGTGTGTGTGTGTGTGTGTGTAGTCAATACATACGTGATCCCCCAATCCGTTTATTACAAATGTTAAGGAATTTTACTGTGAAAGAAAAGTGCTGTAAGGGTCACTGTTGTTGGGGCGCCTGGTGGCTCAGTGGGTTAAGCATCTGCCTTTGGCTCAGGTCATGATCGCAGGGTCCTGGGATCGAGCCTGGCATTGGGTTCTCTGCTTAGCGGGAGGCTGCTTCTCCCTCTTCCTGTGCCTGCTGGTCTGCCTACTTGTCCTCTCTCTCTGTCAAATAAATAAATAAATAAATAAATAAATAAAAAAAATCTTAAAAAAAAGTCACTCTTGTTGCTCAGGCAGATCAGCCTGCCCTCAAACAGCCTCAAACACACCCCTGCCCCAATTCCCTTGCAACATCCCATTTCCCACAAAGCACAGGGGCACTGCACAAAGTGAGCCTTGGCAATATCCTATGTGTCCCCAGGGTAGATATGTAAGATACACTCACAGTGCTTCTGGGTTACAGAAGTATCTTTAATTAGAGATGTTATATTGCCAAATTAAGAGAAGAGGGAACAGCTGCCAAACAAAAAAAAAGTTGAAGAAAGGATCATATCAAGGAAGTAATTGCTTAATAACCCCTGTTGTACTCTTCTAAGAATATGAGCAGGAACAGTGTTTTTGGTCTCTAAGCATTCAGAGCAGGCGTCAGGCTCCTCTTGGACGTCAGGGGCAGTTCTGAAGCTGTGCTCTCAAGCATGTGGGTATGGAGAGAGGGACCGATGAGGCGGGGAGAGCCTCCCGTTCAAGTATCTTTCCGGTGTTCCCACTAACAAGAACTTTCTCTTGGTTAAAAAATAACCTATTCTTAGGGTTAAATCTGTTAATACTTTGTTTCTTAGTATGAATATCTGCATTGGGATAGTAGAAATTTGAGTTGAGGAATTGAGGGAGTGATAATAATGATGATTGTTTATAGAGAACCTAGGAAACTGATTCCATGAATTTTAGCTGATAAGGATTTTTTGAGGCTGGTACTATTATTATTCTAATGGATTTCAAGAAGGTAAGTGACTTGCTTAAGGTCATAGCCCTATTAATTGGCAGAGTCATAATTGGAACCCAGAATATTCCGATTTCAGAGTCAAGTCAATGCTTAAGTCTCATTGAGCACTTATGGGAAGGAAGGGAGAATCTGTGCAAGGCCAGAAGGCAGTGTGACAGGGTGATAGAATAATAATGGTAATATTAATACAGATAGCTTCCATTTATTTGGTACCTACTCTGTGCATCTCATCTCATATGTGTCATATCCTTAACCTTCTCAAGGAGGGCCGTGTGATCCCCATTTTACAAATGGGAAGAGAGAGGCTAAGAGGGGTTGAATGACCATACTCAAAGCTACACATCGTTAGGGGCGAGAGGCAGCTTGGATTGTCAGGCAAAGTGGAACCACCTGAATTCCATCACCAGGGTCATAAACTGCTGATGCTGTTTGGAGGACATGTCGTTGGAGGCAAGAAGGGGCCTCAACATCATGATTCTGTCATAGAGCACCTTGGGAAGCAATTGAGACCCAAGAACTAGAATTCTATGAAGTTTACTTTCCTACTCTGAATTTGTTACGTTTCTGTATTGAATTAGCCCAGAAGCACATTTAGAGTTTAATATGCATATCTTCCTTGGGGAGTTTTGGGCCCTACTGCAGGAACTCAATTTACATATGTAGCCTTGGACCCTGGAGGGAAGCTTGGGAAGGAATGGTAGGAGAAACCGCTGATAGACTCAGATCTCTGTGGCTGTCTGAGAGTGGGCTAGTCTGGATGTGTGTCAACTTTGCCACATCTGCCCCAGGCTCCCAGCTTCTCCCCAAAAGGCCTAGAAATCCCCAAGTTGCTTGATGTTACTCTGTCAAGGTCATCAGAAGACACCCCATCCCAAGGCCACTCATGAACGTGAGCCCTTGGGAAGTATGGAGGGTACCACGAATCTGTTTTTAAAAATGCACTAACTTCCTAGGAGAAATACAGTGCAATGGTAGCTTTTTGTGGGGACTGAGCCCAGAGTCCAGAGCCTCAGGTGTTTGTTGCCAGGGGCTGCAGCGAATGGGCTCCAGTCACTGTTGCTCTAGTGTTTGAGCCCAAGATCCTACAGTGGTTGAACTACTGCCTCAGTTCCTTCTTCACGGACAAGTCCCAGGTCTTGCCATGCTACTCAAGTCCCAGCAGGGGGCTGGGTTCCTCAATTTCCCTTGGTGTGTAAATGCTACTAAATGCCAAGAGTGATGCCAGGCCACACTCACAGATTTGGTAGTTTAATTAACTGTGTTTTCTGGAAGTAGAATTAGGCATGCTAATAAGGCATGCTTAAGTAAAACGTAAGCCAGGCTGCCTGATGAGAAAGTGCTTTGCTGACAACTTCATTAAACATATATGAGGAAATGAGTCAAGCATTTCAGCGGAGAGGAAATCCAGTAGACAGTGGGCAGGAAATAATAGGAACACCAGCAGGGCTTAGAGATACATGAATACGAAGCATAGTTCTAAGGATGAGAATAATTGGTGTTGGCATGGATGCATGCCCGTATAGAGGATTAATGAGGCTTTGTTTATTCACTCATTAAAAAAATATTTATGGAGCTATTTTTCCATCCCAGGTACTGTACTAGATAATGGAAAATAGGATGAAGAACAAGAACTCTCTTGGTACTTACCAAGTCTAATGGGTTAATATTCCCAGAAATTTGGGGGGGAACTATAAGCTGGTAGACAATTCGGGCAAATTATTTCCTAATACTATTTTTAAAATTTCAATTTTGAAACATACAGTCAAGAGTGTATAAAATGCAAATGTGAAGTTTAATGAAAAATAATAAAACAAAGACCTGTGTAACTGTGTCCCGATTTAAGGAACAGAAACTAAGATCTCAGAAGCCTCCTGTGAGCCCCTTCCGAATTTAATTCTCATCTCAGCCCCACCCAAAGGAAACTACCCTCTTCCTAGTTGTTTTCCTTTTGCATGTTTCTCTGAACAGTTTTTTGGGGCTCTGAAAAGTACGTAAGTCAATCTAAAGATCATTTTGGTGAAAATTAACTTCATTATGATATTAAATCTTTCTATACGAGAATCTTGCATATCTCTCCATTTGTTTAGGTCTCTTACAGTCTTGCAGTACAGTTTTATATTTTTTTTTCAGTAAAACTTTTTACATTTTTTGTTAGTTTTTTTCCCTAGCTAAATGCATCTTTAAAAAAAAAGTGTCTTAAAAAATTATGATTTCTTGACCGATTGATGAGGGTATAGAGCAGTGCATTTGGCATTTTCGTATGGGCTTTGTAAACAGGAACTGTTAAGCTCTGTTACTAATAATTTTCAGCTGTTTAGGACTTCTACGTAGACAATCATAGGAGATGCAAATACTGACATATTTATTCCTTTCAAATCCATTTTTGGTATATTTTTCTTGTCTTACCATACAGGCTAAGATCTCTAGTACAATGTTAAATAGAAGCAGAATTAAATAGACATCCATGTCTTGTACCAGACAGTGCATGACAGTAAAATGTTGGAAAGCACTACATTTAGCAGAGTTCGCCTTCTGATACCAAGCAAAATGTACATAGGAATATTATATTTATATAAATTTTCAACGTGGAGGCTATTATTTTAAAAATTATAGTTTTAAATATATTTTTATTCTAGTGCCTGCCTTTATAATTAATTAGACTTTTCTTAAAAGATTCATTTCTTTTATTTATTTGAGAGGGAGAGAGAGAGAGGGAAAGCATGCACAGAGGGGAGGGGCAGAGAGAGTTCCAATATGCTTTGCTATCAGTTATTTTTAGATATCCTTGATAAGTTAGAGACTTTCTCTTTCCAGTTTCTTTAGGTTTTCTTTTTAAAGTCATGAGTGGATATTGAATTTTATTGAGTGTTTTTCTTACATCTATTGGAATGATCATTTAGATTACTTGATGTTTAATTTAAAGCAAACCTTCCATTCCTGAGGAGGAAAACCAACTTGGTCATGTTACATGATCATTTTACACATTTTGGGATTCAGAGTTATAATGTTTTCCTTAGGATATTTACATTTTTGTTCATAAGTTTACCCCTTCCTGGGTGATTGATTTCTTTCTTTATGCTGTCTTTGTCTGGGTTGTGTATGAAATGATGGCAGCTTCAGAATATGAGTTGGGTAACATTTCTTCTTTTTTTGTTTTCTGGAAGAGTTTTTGTAAGGTTAGAGTTATTTTTTACTTGAATATTTGGCAGAATTTGCCTGTGAAGCTCTTA
Source organism: Ursus maritimus (assembly GCF_017311325.1). Lineage (NCBI taxonomy): Eukaryota > Metazoa > Chordata > Mammalia > Carnivora > Ursidae > Ursus > Ursus maritimus. Next base: position 15,190,818 of record NW_024423564.1, read on the forward strand.
GGGCCTACTTTTCTTTTTGGGAAGGTTTTAAAATATTAATTAAATTTATGTAGTGGTTATCGTAATATTCAGATTTTCTATTTCTTCAGTTATTGTTGGTAAGGACTTTCTTCCCCCTAGGTATTGATATGTTTCATCTGGTTTTCAAATTTACAAAAAGTTGGTCACCATTTTCTAATCTTAGCATCTGTGTTTTAAAAAAAACAACCCCAAATCCCAGATAGGCAAAATATCTTTTCCCTGAGCCAATTTTCCAATGAAAGTGTTTATTGATTACCACATTGCTAATTCAACCTCTACTCCCTGCCACCATTATCATTTTGAAGGATTTGATCTCTGAATTCAGATGTCCATAACTTGACCAGATGTTTGCCTGAAAGCTGAGCTTTAATTGGCCTTTGTTATGCCAAAAACTTCCTCAATGTTACCTTTTACTGTTTGGGGTTGAGAAGTCACAAATTCCTGAATTTGTGTCCTCTGTTCTCTTTCATCCTTTTCTGAATGCCAACCAAACTTTCTCCGAGCTCCTTTCTTCTCTGTGGCACCTTATTGAATGCAGCCAATTGTAACCAAAACATATAGCTAACATTTTGTCTTCTGAACTTTTCCGCTAGGGTTGTAAATTCACTGGATACGTGAGCTGCCTTCCAGGTTCCTTGTAGTGACAGTTCCACTAAAGACTTCCTAATGTATAAAATGGATTGCCATTCTAGCCTCTGCCCAGTTTCCCTGCTGCTGACCAACTGAGCACAAAGCCAGTGTCACCCATTGAGGGTATTTTTCTTATTAGCAGAGTCCCCCTTCTGATACCAGTTTCTGTGCCCGTCAAGGCTGTGCTGCAGTACCACATGACTTCAGACCTGATGAGTTCAACGTAGTCGCCAGAGGCTCTGCCCCTCACAGTCAGTCTTTGACAAGTGTTGCCCCAAAGCAACAGGGAAAGGGGTGGCTTGCCTGGTTGCCCGTGGCCCCATTCTTTGTCGCTCCCCTGCTTTTGCTCTATAATGTAGGAAGCAGACTTCCCATGTCAGCTGGCTTCTCACAGTTGTGCCAGGGAAGGAAATGGGGGGAAGGATGGGGTATTTCTGAGATTCTGAAAGGAATCTGAGATGGCTGAGACCACCGTAACAGTGTTGGTCCTCTCCCATCCTCACGGATAGTTCTTGCACTGAGGCTTGAAGCCTAGGAAGGCTCCTCTCAGCTTCACCAGGTGGCCCTCACACCTGCTCGCCAGATTTCTACTTGGATGGGTCTTCTTTTGGTGGCGAACCTTTGCCAGGCTTTTTTGTTTGTTTGGTTAGGTTTCAGGGCGAGTTTGGGGGAGATTCAACAACTACAGCTGTTGTCATTGTTCTTTTTCAGAAGTCCCCTGCGGCCACTTTAAATTCTCTGCTTGGGTGTTTGGACCACAGCGTTGGTGTGAATTTAGACTGTGAACCTGTGAGAGTACTCTGTGGTTATGAGATCTCAAGGAGAGTATTTTTTCCTTTCCCACCCAGTGTCAAGGTGGAGGTGGGCATGGACAGGTTTGTTTTTTATAATTTTTTTTTGAAGGTGTAGGCCTTTGTGGTCTCAGCCTTGTGCAGGGTCTTCCATTTGATGCCCGACCTTGGGTAGTGAGCATACACTCTGCAGTTTTATTAAATGTGTCTCTAGGATTTAGTACAAACTCTCCATGCAGAGTTTCATATTTGCTTACCACCTAGAGTTCCTGCTCTCATTTCCTTTTTGGATTCTGTAAGATTCTTTTGTGAGAGCCCAGTGATGCATTTAAAATATTTTAAGAAACATTTTATCCTGTGTTTCAGTTGATTCAGTTGTGATGGTTGTTCAGAGTATCTAATCTGTCTATAATGCCAGAAAAAGAAGCCTACTTCTAGTCTTTACTTTTTATTCTTTCTGTAGCATAGGAGGCAAAAGTCACTGGGACCGTAGGCTCCATTTTAAAGGGCTATGACCGTACCAAAAAGACATGGGAGATATATGACTAGGTTAATATAGATTAATAGCTAGTAACTAGGTAAATTGATAAGTTTAGTATTATTCACTTGCCTGGAATTCCTCAGGTCCTCCTGTCTGCTGGAAGGTGGGGAATTATGCTTAGTGAATTTAAATAAAACTGATCTGAAACCCCATCACAAGTTAAAAAGAGAAGCACAAACTTGCTACAATAGAGCTGAGGATTTCTGAGTAGAAGAGGCTTGCATTCAGGGGTGCTAGATTTAATAAATAACAATACTAATTTTTTAAGTGTAAGTATGTCCCAGCAATATTTGAGGTACACTTATTGCAAAAAAAAATTTGTTTTCATAAATTAAAATTTAACTGGTTGTCCTTATTTTATCTGGCAACCCTGCTCTCATTTCGTCTAGTCACCTCTTGCTCACATTTTCTGCTTCCACCAAATTCTGCTTTTTCTTTGTTTCGTCTTTTGTGGTTATTCCCTTCTCTCTGCTTTTGGTTACCCTGAAGGGAAGAGTTCCCTTTTCTGATCTCTATGAAATATACTGTAGACTTTTACCAGTGACTTGGAGGTTGATGTCAGGTTTGTGTGATAGTGCAGCAGAGCCCAGCAAGCAATTTAAAATGGAATATTGGCTACTCCTTTTCTTTAAGATCAATAGCTATGCCCTCAACTTCGGACTTCTGCATAGCCATCTGTTCTCTCATCTCCTGCCACAAACCTCTTTTTCGCTCTTCATCCTCTTTCATCTCTTGCCCCAGTTTCTGCTATGTTCTCAGACACCACCTCCCCCCTCCCCACTTCCACAAACATTTCTTACTTATTGCACAGAACAATTTAATTCTCTTTTCTTCACTCCTGGGCCATCCTGCATAATCTTAAGGGATATCTTTCTATGACAACAGGCCAATCAAGATGTGATAAATGAACGATCATTTTCTCTTAAAAGTATTCTCTCACTTAGTTTTTTAAACCAACATCTTTTCCTTCCCTTTTCCACACCTTGCATGATCATTGGTGACTGTAGATTTGAGCATGAAGGGACAAGGAGGAAAGAAAGTCTTTAATGCGAGTACTAAGACTAAGCTGTGTTAAAAGGAATCAGGAACACGAAGTATTCTGAAATGCAGCTTTCTCGGTAGAAAAATTATTCAAAGGCACTTATAGCATTGGATTCAGTAAATGTATTCATAGTTTTCTTCTACCTGGTGCCAAAATAGTGATTATGAGTGCAATATGTAACACCAAATTACATAGTTGCTTTTCATGTTGTGAAGATTTATAGTTAAATGGCATGTTTTCATAATATTATATGGTTAAAACATATTTTGTTAGCAATTCTTTTAGTTTATGGCATCAATAAATAAAAAAATTATAGCACCCTATATACTCTAGGACTTATTATTACTGTCAGGCTATATTTGTTTTCTGGGACTATCAAAATCACAAATTTAAATGTATTAATCTCCTTCATAAATAGCACTGATTAATGGAAGCAAATTGATGTCTTTAGATGACAGTGCTGTTGCCATGGGCCTCTGAGGTGGATCAACTTTCTTAGTTGACAAGATCCAGTGTCTTACAAAGTAGAGCAGAATCTCGCAAGGTTGTTGGCAATGAAACTTAGAAATTACACACAATTTTATTGTGAGCCGACAATGACCTTTGACAAGGGCCTGTGGTAGATTGCTTTATTGTACCCAATTCCCTATGACCCCTTGCTTCTGCACCCTTGATGGGGCTTCATAGAGACTGAACAGTATCTCCTTGCCCTTAACTTTGTGATTTGTTCTTGCTAGTGACTTGTGCATAGAAATGATAATGTGCCAGTTCCAAACCTGGGCTGTGCATTTCTGTAGCCCCTCTTGTGCCTTGGTCATCTCATGAGAAGAATATGCCTCGACTAGCCCATTGGTCCAGGAAGGATGAGGGACAGGTAAAGCAGAGCTGCTCCCACCATGCCTAATCTAGGTCAGCCAACATGGCAGATGCATTAGCAACAATAAGTGAATGTTGCTTTAAACCACTGAATTTTGTTTTATATTTGTTTGTTTGTTTTGTTCCATTTTTGCATACAATTTTTTGTGGCAATAGCTGACAGACCAGCAGACAGACCATTTTTAAAAGTAAAATGTTGTAAAGACTCTGAATGAAGGTTGACAGTTTCCAAGTGGCCTGTTTGTTCTGATTGATGTTACCAGCTGCCTGATGCATTGTTCTGAAAAGGAATCTGAAATTGAGTCTAGATTTACCACAAAAGTGATGCGATTGATTATTAATGTCTGCCACACGATTGGAAAGGGAAAGTGGAAGGATGTTTGCTATATATGTTCCATCCTTACTAATACTCCACTTAGGTGTGGCTGGCTATTAATGACTGGCAGGGTAAGTGGATCACCAGGAGCTTCCTGAAGTAAATTATGATTTGTCATCGAATCTCACCTGACTCTTTCTATTTTGTGTTTTATCTTCTTTCAAAAATACCTGCTTTCTCTGAGCATTATTATATTTATCTATCATGTGGCACATACTCTGGTTTGTTTGGCCTTCTCCCTATCCATCGTAATGTTTTTTCTAGCATGTCTTCCTGTACATCAGAGGTTACACGCTAAAAATCACATTTTTAAGGCTCCGTTAAGGTTCTGGTTGTGATTTAGGTTTTGCCAATCAGATGCACTTGTAACTTAGAGCTGAGTTAAGTGGGAAGAGGGTCAGGGTCTGAAACCTTCACTGGGCTGACTGGGACTATGATAGAGTGGCAGGTTCTTCACTCAGCAAAGAAATTATTTTTCCTCCTTGATTTCTTCCTTCCCTTCTTCCTGCCTGTCATCCTCAGTTCCATTCCACACAGCCTCTCTGGTTATACTGGTGGAAGCAAGTATGTCCTGCAAGCATGCCCTTAGACAGTGGCTCTCTTTGTTTCTTTTCAGCCTTCCTCACATGATTGATGACAGCATTCCTTTGAGGCAGTCAAGTATTTAAATCTCATCTTCCCTGGGAAAAATCAAGAATAGCTTAAGTTACTAGGAGTCTTAGAAGTGCGTGTCTGAAAGGAAGCCACACAATCGGGTATGGTGTTGGAGCTGGGTGGCTCTCTGGGGTGGAAAGTATTGGGTTTCTTCACTAAGGAAGCTCTTGTGGTCTGATCCTGGGAGTAAGTGACCCTATGCAGGGAAAAAAAATCCAATTTTCATTGGCCAGTTATGTTTATCATTTAATTAATGGGTGAATTTCCTCCCCTTTAAAAAAAAATCAATAATACAATGAAGTCTTGAAGATAGAACAAATCAGATTTCAGGTATGAGGAAATCATCAATAGCCACAGAATAATGGCATGTTGAGTTGAAACTGACTTCAGAAGTAGTTTAATCTAACGTTCCACTCAATGGAGAAATCTCCTTTTACATCATCCTTAAGAGGGCTGATCTCTCATAAAAAATGCAGCCAAGCAGGGACCATAACCTCATTAGAAAATTCTAACTCAACATTTCCCAAAGTGTGTTCCATTTTGGAAGGTGTTAATTTGCAGAAAAAGGTCCTGAGGTCAAATGCATTATTAGGAAAACATTTTACAGAATTGTCCCCTCTTGGAGAGCCATCATATAAATTAGAGTAATGAGAGCTCTGCAAAGATCAGGAGGGGAGAAAACTATTTTGTTTAAGCCAAAAATTTCCACCCATTTGGCCATGGAACTTCTTCTACCTCTTCATAGAAATGACCTGAAGACATATTTAGAAAATGCTGCACTAATTATAAAGCTCTTTATAAGGAGAGAAATTTATATATTTGTATCTTTTCTTACGCATACACCAATTAGTCTTCGTTGTGACCTGAAGCCACAGAGAAGAATGAGTAATCTCCTTTCCACATAAAAACCTAATGTGTGGTGGTCACTCCGGACCGGCAGTGAGTAGGGTGTGGAAGCTGTGGGGGGCAGGGGGAAGAGAGGGCATCATGAAGGACAGAAAAAAAGTCCCCTACCAATTTGTCTTTTTGTTGGGCTTGTGACTTTCCATATTCTACCCAATTCCTTCTTCTCTTTGCTCCATGGGGTGACCTTTCTAATCTCATCCTGTTTTTCCCTTCAAAACTTCAGTGCTTCCCATCATGGAATGGATAAATTTCAGTTTCCTTGGCAAGGCATACAAGGTGCTGCAGGATCTGGTCCTTGCTTCTTGCAATTTTTTCTTTGGTCAGTATTTTCAATCGCCATTCTACTTGCACTAGAGCAGTAATGAATTACTTGCAATTCTTGGACCCACAATGCCATTTCACACTTCACAGGCTTTGTACAGGCTGGTCCCTATATCTGGAAGAACATCCTCTCATTCCCCATCCCCACATTGCCTTCTTGTAGCCATCAACCACGCCCCAAATTAACATCACTGTATCTGTGAAACCTTCCATGAATTCCCCTCTCCCCCACCTAGATCCCCAGCAGAGTTAACCACTACTTGTTACTACATTTGAATGTTGTACATAGTTTTAGTTTTTTCTTGTCTTATCACTCCATGGTGTAAATATTTGTTTGTATGTGGGTCTCTTATTATGGTTTCTAAAGATAGAGACTATATTAGTTTCCTAGGGCTGCAGTAAAAAGGTACTACAAACTGGTTAGCTTGGAAAGAACAGAAATGGATTGTCTTGCAGTTCTGGAGGCTAGCGGTCTGAAATCCAGGTGTCAGCAGAGCCATGTTCCCTCTGAGAGCTGTAGGGCAACCCTTCCTTGCTTCTTCCTGGCTTCTGGTGACTGCCAGTCCTTGGGTGTTCTGGGTTTGCAATTGCAGCACTCCAATCTCTGCCTCTGTGATTACATGGCCTTCTCTCTGTGTATCTCTCTCTTCTTCTAAGGACACCAATCGTACAGGATTAGGATCCTCCCTACTCCAGTATGACCTCATCTTAACTAATTACATCTGCAACCACCCTCACACGAAGTAAGGTCACATTCTGAGGTACTGGGGTTTAGAACTTCAGCGTATCTTTTTAGAGAGTATAATTCAACCTATAGCAGGGACTAAATCTCATTTTTCTTTTACTAGAGAGTAGATGATTGATAAATGTTTCCTTAGTTAAAACCATGTTTAAAGTTAGACACTTCGGTTGTCTGGTTACATGCACTTTCCCCCTCTATTATTTAAAATACTGCTGTGAACAACTGTGGATCCATTTTTTCACCTCTGCTGAATTAAGTCTATGACATAAATTCCTGAAACTCAAGTTCTTGAGTAGGGGCTGGGCATTGACTCAGTCCAACTGAAGAGATGACTACAAAGGTACAGTCAGGTAGGCCGGCAGTTAATTCATTCACGATTCATTGTTCATTCATCAGTGTGCCCACTATCTATCAGATATTAATTTAGTGAATAATGGTGCCATGTCCCATGCCTCCAAGGAATTTATAACCTAAGAGCCCTGAGGACTAAGTAAATCCCTACCTTTAGTGATTATTTATTTATTTTATTTATTTATTTATTATTTTTGCATTGGATTATTTTTCCCCTACTGTTTGGAGATGTTTACTATATATATATATATATCCATTACTGGGCTCTAAAATCTGTCCCATTGAGCTTTTATCTATTCCTGTGCCAATGCCGCCCTGTCTAATTACTAGAGCTTTTAAAATTTATTTATAGGTGTTCTATAATCTATTTTGCTTTTAGTTATTAGTAGAGTTCAGGTACTCCTTCCCTGTGCTTCCACTGTGGTTTGTATATGCCTCCAAAAGAACAACCTTTAATTGTATTGTAATTGCTTATTTACTTCCTAACTGATTTCTAATGTAATCTTCTTGAGGCCATTGGTTGTGTCTCATTCATGGTTGTGTCCTTAGTATCATACTTCACATTGACAACATGCTTTATAATATTTTTGAGCGAATGAATGAAACAGCTATTAGAATTTCTGGCACTTAATAGGTGTACAACAAAGATTACTTTTTAACTTCCTTCCACTGTCCCTTTTTACATTGGTGGATGGGGAAAGAAAAAGAATTCAGATAGGGAGGTGGTTTAGGATTAAGACATAAACATAAAAATATTTTTGTTCCCCCATCCTTCCAGCTGCCTTTCTGGGTCATTGCTCACTTATCTAATGAAGGGAGGGTGGGCCTTGACACTCACTATCCCTGAAAATAACTTTGATTCCAATTTTGCATTCCCTTCCTATTGGAATGCTTTCTCATTTCTTTAAGGTTTTGTGTTTGTGGCAAGCATTGGACACAATGAAATAGAGTTCATTTATCTATTGATTTATTGTCTTAAATTTTTGATTTTTTGTAGAATTTCCTGAATCAGATATTCAAACAGATACAGAGGAACCCAGACTATCAGGGAAGGAGCATGTAGTATTATTTGGCAAGAAAATTGGGACTCATGCTGGCTTACATACTACACTTCCAAGTGCAACATCCAGCTGTTGCTTGCTGTCTTCAAGTCTTGACCTTGCATCAATGTAAAACAATTCTTTGGAGTCCCACTTTTTGACCCAACCTTTGGGCCTTGCTATTTGCTAAACTGAGAAGTGGTGTAAGGTGCTTCTCATGAGGTTAGTGCCCTGGATTCCTAATGTTATAGATAGACGTATTTCCTAGAAAAGTCTTTTTGCCATTTCACCATCTCTGGAGAATTCTTGTATGTCTAAATATGCTAATATCCAAAATTGTCCATCCATTCTTACCGGAGTTAGTCTTCTAGAGTTGAATGGCTATGTTTTGTTTCTAGAAGCCTCTCATTGTGGAAGGCACAAGCACTTCCTGTGTACCATTTGGCCATCAAGTTTGGCATGGTCCAATGTGGAATGAATACATCTTTTGAAATAAGGATGTTTCTGCTCTGATAGCACAAGAGCAGGGAGTTTAGCTGTGTTTCAAAGCAGTGAAGGGGTTTGGAATGGTGCTGGGCAAGGAGATAGGAGGCCAGAGTTATAGCTTTGCGCTTTCACTTAATAAATGTGACTTGGAGTCACATTTTTAAAACCAATTTCTTGAGAAAACTTTTCTAACTATTAATTTTAAGCTGATAATATTCCAAGAGAAAGGCTTCTTTTCCCTTTATTAAAAAATTTTTTTAAAGATTTCATTTTTTTAAGATTTATTTATGTTAGAGAGAGAGCGAGTGAGCACGGGAGGGGCAGAGGGAGAGAGAGAATCTCAAGCAGACTCCCTGCTGAGCGAGGAGCCCCATGCAGGGCTTGACCCTACAACCCTGGGATCAAGACTAAGCCGAAACCAAGAGTCGGATGCTTAACCAACTGTGCCATGCAGGTGCCTTTAAAAGATTTCATTTTTAAGTAATCGCTACACCCAATGTGGGGTTTGAATTCACAGACGTGAGATCAAGAGTCGCACACTTACTGACTGAGCCAGACAGGTGCTTCACCTTTTCCTTCAAGAACCATTTCTTCTCCACTCAGATGCATATCTCATTTCCTAACACATTTTAAGCTAGCATCCAACACTTAGAAAATGGGAAGGACTCACTGAAATATTAGTATATAATTAATTGCTAAATCTGAAATTTTTATGGCAAAAGTAATCTTATTTATTTCTAAACTGTTTTGATAAGAGATTTTTGAATAAAACTTGTTCTGAAATATCAGTAACTAAGAATTATTATAACTAGAAATATATATATCAACAACAAATTTTGGTTTTAATTATCATGTCTCTAAGTTTTAAAAACAATTTTTTCTCCGTATCTTACCGTTTGGACTTTGCCCTTACACTTGCATATTTTTAGATAGTTGTAATAACAGTGCACATATTGTTTTGTATTCTGTCTTTGTTTTGGCAATAGGAGGTAAAATAACAAGCACCATAATCAAAACAGAATTCTTTTGAATCTAACTCTAACTAAAAACATCATTCATAAAATCACACAAGTTGAAGACAAATGAAAGAAAACAGACAGAGTGTCTTATTTGTGGAACCTATATTTAGCAAGCCACATCAGCACAACATTTTAAAACTTACCCCTTTTGCTCTTTCAGAATTTCCATTGTTTGAAAGAAGGTTACATCTGTTTATGGAGCCCTTTGGACATCTCATAGGTGTTTGGGAACCCAGCAAGCTTAGCAGCCACATCCCCTGTCTTAGTCTGTTTGAACTGCTATGACAACTTACCACAGACTGGATGGCTTATAAACAGAAATTTTGTTTCTCAAAGTTCTGGAGGCTGGGAAGTCCAATATCAAGGTGCTGGCCAATTTGGTGTCTGGTGAGAGCCCACTTTCTGGTTCATAGATAGTTGGGTTTTTTTGCAGTGTCTTCACATGGCAGTAAGGACAAGGGAGCTCTTAGGGGTCTCTGTCTCTTTCTCTCTCTCTCTTTTTTTTTTTTTTTTTAAAGTAGGCTCCACACTCAGTGTGGAGCCCAAGGCAGGGCTTGAACTCATGACCCTGAGGTCAAGACCTGAACTGAGATCAAGAATAGGATGCTTAACTGACTGAGTCACCCAGGCACCCCTGGGGTCTCTTTTATAGGGGCACCAATCCCATTCATGAAGATCTACCCTCTAAGGTGACTTAATCACCTCCCAAAGGCCCTACCCTCAAATTCCATCACATTGGGGATTGGACTTCAATGTATTAATTTGGGGAGGACATTTAGTCTATAGAATCTCCTAGGCCATTTTCTTCTTCTGCCTTGGATCTGGCTTCCCAGGGTGCCGTCCGCTGCCTGGGCTGCAGGTGAGCAGGAAGCCTTGGGCAGGAACTTCCCTGCTGCTGGGGTACTGTCTCCTGCTGCCGTCTGTCTCCCCGTGCCCATGTATTGTAGTGCTAAGGCCCCTCACGTGTCCTCCATGGGGCAACAGTTCATCTAGTCTAATGAGACGTGGAGAGGATCCCTTCCCTGACTGTGGCATCATACATTCTTAGCTGAGTCTTAAAGCAGTTTTCAGATTCTACTTGCCCTTTGTGTTTATGAAAACAGCTTTTTCACCTTTTACCCGAGGTGTGTTCTGCCATCTTGCGGTAATATCTAGTTTGACACTGGTAATAAGTTCTCATAGTAGGGGACTATTGTCATTCCACATCCAGAGAAGCACGCCATCAACACATTCCTGACTCTCAGCTGTACTTGCACTTTGGCAGCAGGAAGGTTAATCTGCGATGAGAATATTGAATTTCAGTCTTGGAAAGACTTGTTGACAGACACCTGGGCTTCTTTTCCTTTGAATTATCTGGACAACACACAGCTCCTAAACCTCAGAGGTAGTATGAGGGTGTAAAATAAAAAGATGAAATCAGATTTAGAAGTTGGCTACAGCTATGAATGCATGCTCACAAATCTTCCCTCTGTGCTTCTTTCAGGAGGACTAGGGCAGTAAGTAGGCTGCTAGGAATCCCTTGGGCTGTTGCTTTCGCCTATGTTTCTACAATAGTGCCACAGCTCTGATCTGATCACTTTGACTCAGACCCTTGAACTTGAAGAAGACTTTTCCTTTTCTATGATTGATGGACCTAGGCTGTTAATGATGGCATAGATATTTTCATCACTGCCGCAATTCTACATGTCTTAAATGTTTTTAAACTAAGGACCTAGGAGGGTTGGTATTTGTCAAGGTGTAACTATAAGCCTGTGTCTCCCAGATGGAGAGTGATTATGTTCATGATCCTTCAAGGTCTTGGCAAATAAAATTAGGTCAATATAAGCAAACTTTCATATAATTTATGTCATTAATCATTTTACCATCAATTTCTAGAAAATAGCAGTTATTCCAAGATCCCTTGGGCCATCATTTTAAATTGTACTCTTATGGGACAGAAGAATACTATCTTTTCTTTATCCCGGTTAGTGCTGTGGGTTTGATAATACCTACTTCTTCAAATAATTTTTTAAAACAACTGGCTTCCTAGCATTTTGTCTGGAGTATTCTGGTCTTGTGGCTTTGGTACACAGATCTCTTTTGGTGCATCTATTCAGAATGCAGTAGTTCATATTTATCTCTACGTTTGCCTCGATTTTCTGTAATAACCTAATAGAAACATATGGACTATAGGACTTAGAAACAATTAGATGACCATACATTCTGATTGGTCTAAGGCAGCCCTGGTTTTATGCCTATTATTTGGGTGTAAACATTAATAGAGTCCCCTTTCATGCTCAAGTTATTCTGATTTAGATAATAAAGTATGATTACACTTGAAATGATGTCATTAGTTGCTGGCTCTAACCAGATGTTAATTTAAGGAAAAGCACTCTTTTTATGGTGTTATTTTCAGGGTCAAGTTTATTATATCTCTGTTTTATGCTGTTACTCTGAATGCAGATTCTGTTACACTCAGGAAGGACATAACCTTACTCTTATTTGTATCTTCCTCCTGTCTTTTCTTCCATGGTCTGGGAATTGAAGAGTCTTTAAATCAAAATTTTTCAAGATTTAAACAAAGTGTCTCAGTTGTGAAAGCTTCAGGAAAAAGAAGTGGTTTCTGTTTTTTGGCAGAATCTGTACTCAAGACAGGACAATATCCAGAAGCTCCCCGGCCTCTCACCTATAGTACTGGGCAAGTGCTTCAGATGGGCTAGGTTGTACTTCGTTGGTGAACCATCCCATCTCCAATCCAGGCATGTAACCATATCCCCTTTATCCCCATCCCTCTCTCTGCTTCAGGTATGTGTCCACCTCACACACCTGAAGTAGAGAGAGGTATTTGTATCTGGCCATGGAGTCCCAATCCATACAATGCTTACAACAGGAAGGGCTTAGGTGGTCATCAGGATGATTTCAAAATTATGGTCATTTCTTGCAACTGAGCCCTCTACCAAATCCCCTCTATTTTTCTAACGGGGCTAACTTTCGTCCTTGTTTTCTCGAACCTCTTATGAGTGAACCTTTGAAAAGTTGGTAATAGTCCCTAAATTTCATTTTCACTGGGGTCTACCAGTCACCTCTGAGAGTCTACACTCTTTCCTCCACACTTAAAAGTACGTACAATTGTTCCCAACATCACATACTTCTTGTTCTAGATAATTAGTCTGTGGGGTAAGTGTATACTGGGAGAAGATCAGTTACCGTTCTGGAAGGTGCCCTGTCCCCTTTCCCCACAGTCATCCTTACACTGATACCTCAGGTGGTAATGGCTTCCAGATCCCAATGGCCAAATTAGCAAAAGCCCAGCTTTTTCCAGCCTTTTTCTTCCCTGGTATATCTGGAATTACTGTGGGGGCTAATTTTTTCCTAAAAATTGTCCTGATCCTTCTACTACTTACAGGTAGTATAGGAACTTAGATGCCACCTTGAGCCTACTGTTGGCCATGGGGCTGGTTCTCCAGAGAGTCCACCACCAGCTGAGAATAGCTTGCTCTGAAGTCAGAAGGACAGAAACGTTGGTGTTGCCTACTAATAGAGAGATCCAAATTTCACTCTCATAGGGAAAGTTTTTATGATAGGCTCAATTAAATGAGAATCAGGTTGTGGTGGAGGGGAGCCTCTAAACAAAGTTGTTTATGCCCCAGGGCATCTTGTTTCTATAGCTCTTACCCCTACCACTGGGACAGGCTGGGTGGTCACTGCCAGTTTTGTGGAGACCTGTATGACGCATGGTAGAGCTAACTGGACTCATACTCCTGCTAGCCTCATTGCCCACCTTTGTTATCCACCCACCAGTAGAACAGATGACTGCAGTGGTATCTCCCTGGATGAGGGACTGCTTGTCTTCTCTCTGCCCTAACTTTTGTGCCCCACAGAAATATGCCTAGGCATATTTCTAATACAAGTCCACCTCCAGGGTAGCTGAGTTGGGGGGGGGGTAGTTCTGAGACAGAACTTTAGCCCTAATCCTTAGCCCTTGGTGCCAAGACCAGTCCACTGCTCTTGATTCCTTCCACCTACATGGTAAGATCCTTCTAGGATTCTCACTATTCTTCCTTAAAGTTCAAACTCAGACCCTCTCACTTCTAATCCATCAGACAATTTACAAAAACTTTGAATCTCAAAGAGAAAGATTTGGGGTCTTCCAGAAGTCTTTACTCCCTCTATTAATTTATGGGTGCATAAAGATTGTGGTCAGACTCTCAGTAATTGTTAAGCTTTAACACAAATGGATACATTAGGAGGGGCATTATGCAAATCTGCCATCATCCTGAGTCGGGGCCAGGACATGCCCAGCCAAAGTATCTTGTAATATATGATACAATAATTTGATTTAAAAACAAAATTTGGACCACACTGAATATTCTCTTTTATGACCTTCATGTTTTTACTTAACTTCATCAACATCTTGCTACAACAATTTGAGACATATATTTACAGTTTTTTCACTATCTTGAATAGTGATGAGATAAATATCCTTTTACAAACATCTTTGAGTACACCACTGATTATTTCCTTGGGATGACTTCCTAGAAGTGGACTTTGTTGGGTAAAAGGGCACTCCAGTGTATTCCAACATCAGAAGCATATGAGGATTTGCAAAGGGCTGTTAGTAGTCATAGAAAATAATTCAGAAGGCATTCTCTTATGGGCTTTTCTTTTAAATGGTCCATAAGAGAATGCACTCAAAGGTTAGAATTGTTCACATACAACAGCTACTTCCAAGTCCCTGAATAACAAACTAGATACTACAATTAACTGCTCTCTCTCAAAATATCTTTTATTGAATATATCTTTAATATTTGCTTTTCAGAAAAACATAATGACAGCTGTAATATTAATAATTGCCAGGAAGGGTTTTCCCTAATGCTCTGAGTATTCGTGTGTCAAAAGAGGAGACTTTATATCCTTCCAAAAGAACAGCAAATATGGTGGGGTGAGGGTGGGGACAAAGTTGCATCTCCAAAGGCTTTCCTGTTCTTGAAGAGATGCCTAGAGTGGTCAGGAAGTATTTCCTGGTGGGGATGGGACTGGCTACCTCCCCCATCAGATTGTAGCATTAAGAAGAATACTATGTCCTAATAATATGTGATGTTCGTTATTTTGGCTATTAGTTTGTCCCCTGGGACCCTCTTCTAACCTTCTTATGCACCCTGTAGCATGTTGGCTCTGGACTTATGACGTTTTGGTCTTTTTCTCTGAAGGCCCAGGGAGAGTTAGGGAACAATCTGTGCTTGCCCTCAATACTGTGTTTAAGAGATAAAGAAGCAGGGGCGCCTGGGTAGTGCAGTCGTTAAGGCGTCTGCCTTCGGCTCAGGGCGTGATCCCAGCGTACCAGGATCGAGTCCCACATCGGGCTCCTCCGCTATGAGCCTGCTTCTTCCTCTCCCGCTCCCCCTGCTTGTGTTCCCTCTCTCGCTGGCTGTCTCTCTGTCACATAAATAAATAAAATCTAAAAAAAAAAAAAAGAGAGAGAGATAAAGAAGCAATTACTTCTGTCCTCAGACAAGCTCATTTTCTGTCAGGTAGCCTCTGCCTTGATCTCTCCGTAGTAAACAGTAGAGGCAATGTAGCAATTCCACCACCACAGAAGCCTGTGGTTGGCTGCTACTCCAACAACTTTAGACGGCATTAATAGAAATGCAGCATATGGACAGAATAAAATGCCAATCCCTTTGTACTCTGCAAGTCTTCGATCTGCAGACATTTCCTACTCATTATGCACTGGACACCTGGCCAAATGTGGAGATTAAGGGCTGATTCAAGAGCTCAGACAGAAGGAAGGCAAATATGGCAGCAAGTAGTTATCATATGATGTTGTAATTGTTTAATGGATAATTGTTCAAAGGGCAGGAGGTGTGAAAGGAGATGGAACACCTCTGACAAAGAGCCAATGAGCTTTTCTTGGAGGATAAATAGGTGTTTGCCCAGCAGGTGACTGGATGAGGAGATTCCAGACAAAGGAACAGCATGTGCAAAGTCATGAAATTGTAATAGTTCATGAAGTGTTGGGTGAAACATCGAGTATTCTAGTTTTGCTATTAAGATATGAAGGTGGATGGGCAGGAAATGAGGCTAGAGGAGTAGTCAGGGGCAGGTGATGAAGAGTCTCATATGTCACACGTGGGAGAGACTATTAATTGTCCCCCAGTATTTGTTTCCTCCCTTCTTTAATTAGTGATAGACAAGCTAGCTGGACACATAGCAGCTCAGATTGAAGACTACATTTCCCAAACTTCCTTGAAGCTCGGTGTGGCCTGGCGGCTAAGTTCCATAATTAGAAGATTGCATGGCAAGTCGAGGGAGTCTGTCTGCCCTTAGGCCCTTAAAGACATTGAGCATGAGAGCATCCTTTTTGTTTGTTTTGTCTTTGTCCCTTTCTCCCTCTAAATTCTGGAAAGCAGATAATGTCAACCATATGGACCAAGATAGAAAGCCTGGGTCATTGATGCCATGGGTAACCTTACAGCTCCAACCACCTATGCAGATTTCTAACCTGAGAAAGAAATACATTTCTTTTTTGTTTAAACAACTATTACTTTGAGTTTTCTGTCTCTTGCAAACATACCTAATCCTAACTAGTACATTATGCAAAGGAGTTTCGATTTTGTGCTGTTGCTGATGGAGAGGTAGTAGGAAATTTGATGGGGAACTGCTGCGATTTGGGACAGCATCATTGCCAGAGTCGCGTAAGACAGCCAGCTCCTGAGGACACTGTGAAGGATGGATTAGAGTGGGACACATGAGGGGTGGGCAGAGCCACTCGATGATGATGCAGTGGTTTTGTACTGGGTCAAACGAGCTAAACTGGAATTAAACTTCCCTTCTCTGTGTGGTTGTCGGTTAGGACTGGCCTCAAGAGAAATTTCACAGCATTTGGAAGGGAAGAGGGAGCAGCAGCAATGTTTAACATGGGAAGTAGATGTAGGGTTGGGTGCTGTTGCAGCTCACACATGGTCGGAAATCTGCTGGTTCACATTCTTGGCTCCAGGCAGCAGCTGGGCCTGCAACTAGGCCAACTATCGTTGATCTCTACTTTCAGCTCCTCTGCTTCTGGGCCAGCTGTGGTTTAGATTCCGGACAAAGGGTGAAAGCTTAGAGGTGCTGGGAGATGAGGAGAGTTTCAGCTTGTCCTCTTGGGCTCCATCCTACCCTTGTGGGTTCCGGTTTGTCCTAGCTCTCCCCCACTTCCTGTCCACCTTCCCTTACCAGCTGCCTGCCCTGCTGACTTCAGGCCAGCACCAAATGAGGAAGCATCAGCTGTACATAAACTCGTTAACCAACCCCCCCAAAATTGCACTCAGTCGAATCCCTAGAATAGGCCTCCTCACTCTGAGTGGTTCTTTGTTCTGATCGAACCCTGATTGATACTGAGTATGAAGATGGTCAGGGCAAGACTGTGACTGTCTTATTTACCACTGTGTCCCCAGAGTCTAGAATAGGGCCTGGAACATAATAGATGCTCAAGAAATATTTTTAAATAAAACAACCGAAGAGGGTGAATATTAAGAGAACTTTGAGGGGTGACATTAATAGGACTTGGTGATTGCCTGAATGTAGAATTAAGAGAGAAGGGTACAACTAGCAGGACCTCATATTTTTTTGTCTTTTGCAACTGGGTGAATTTGGTGTCCTATTCTAAGATAGGGAACCTGGGAGGGGACCAGTTGGGGTGTACTTTCCAAAAGGGCTCTTCCCAGGATGATATTGAGTTGAGTGAACCACAAGGCAGCTCTGTGTGGTAGTGCTTATATTTGTAGAGACTCTCGAAGCTGTGGGATTGGACGTTGAACCAGACAGCCTCTGCAATTCCTTTTGGTCTTAGAATCCTATGACAGTGGGGAGAAGATGATGAGCTCCGCTTTGAATATACAGAATTTGAGGAGACTGTGGGATGTTCTTTTGGAGGTACGTAGTAAATTGAAATTCAATTCATACATCAGGTAAGGGGTCTAGGCTGGGGATTTAGTTTTGGGAATCATCTGTATAAGAGCAGTTTTTTTTTTTTTTTTTTTTTTTTTTAAAGAGCAGTTGTTGAGGCAATGGGCATGCTTAAATGAGCTTAAAGGTTATTAGGAGACCAGACTGGAGCCATAGGGACCAGCAATATTTAAGAGTCTGGCAGGAGAAAAGGAGCCTGAAAGGACACTTAAGACAGTGGTCAGTTGAAGTAACAGGTGAGCCAGGAGAGTGTGGTTGTAGAAACTGAAGGAAGAAATGGTTTCAAGAGAAGCACCATTCGTTGTAAAGCATTTAAGTGAATGAAAACTTAGAAGTGTCCCTAGGAAGAGTATTTTCTGTGACACCTTGGGCTGAGAAGCCAGGGTGAGGTGGGTTGGGAGCAGCTGGGAGGGAGGGACATGGGTGTTGCTGAGTGAAAACTGTGCGTTCTTTAAAGCCTGGCTGTGCAAGAAAAGAGAGATTTGGGATAGGATTGAGAAAGAGTATGGGAACCGAACAGGGAATGGTCAGAATAGGACAGTGGGGTTTAAAATCTCCGAGGGAGTTTTTCTGAGTGACACCAAGGACTGCATGGGGACTTGGGAGTGGGTGACTGAGGGGTGCAAGATGAAGTCGTTGGAGTCCAGGCCAAGGGAGTGTAAGCCCGTATGTGGAAACACAGTCTATCAGTGCCCATTGATCCTCAAGCAGATGATGGTGAGATGGTGAGAAAATGACAACCTGAAGTTCATGATGGACATGTGGGAGTGGATGAGAGATGGGCATATTGCAGGGGTGAAGAAGAGAAGAGCTTGTCACTCTTGGAGGGCATGGGTCTCAAAGGAACAAGGGGTTGTTCACTTAAGGCTCAATATTAAGCACCTACAATCACGACCGGGGGTGTAAGTGGAGCATAACTGGGGGAACCACCTACTGACTCAGAGATAAGTAGGGTGAAGGAGGTAAAACATCTTCACATGGGAAGGAGTAGGCTTAGGAAGGTTCCAGATTTCCTCAGTGGTTTTTAACCCTGGATGCACATTAGAACACCTGGGGGGCTTTTAAAATGCAACATGACAAGTCCTACGCCAGTCCAGTTCTAGCAGAATGTCTGATAGCATCATCAGTAGGGTGCAGCAGCACAATTTATAAAGGCCCCAGGGATTTCCAGTGTGTCTGCTGACGAATCCCTGATGAGCAAGGAGTCCTTGGGCTTGAAAAGGTTTCAGTGCTGAAGCTAGAGGTGGGGGTGAGTGCTGAGGGGCACCTGCATTTGGCACCCAGGGTGCAGGATGTATAGTGGGGCCTCCGCACTGGGGAGCACTGAGGGTCTGCAGCTGAAGCCCTTGGCCAGCGGCAGACGTGAAGCAGGGTCCAGGTGCAAAGCCTCTCCTCACTGCCTGCAGCTGGGTGCTGGTGCCGGGGAAGGACAGGAAGGGGGGTGGCCCCAGCATTATTTCCCAATGGGAGGGAGGCTACTTGCAGAGTTCTGTCATCAGTCCTTGGGGTTACATTTGAAAAGTGGCATGAAAATTTGGGCCTGTCTTGAGAGAGTAAACAGAAAGGAGGCTGGATTCAGGAAACCATGTCGTATTAGGAATGAAAGAAGAAATTGGGAACTGGAAGAAGAAAAGCTTTTGGGTGGTTCTGACAACTGTCCCATTGAAAGGCTGTCTGTCCTATAGAAGAGTGATGAGGTTTACTGCATTTAGCTCCAGAAGGCAGACCAGAAAGTAGGGATTCAAAGGAGGAAGAAATCATCTCGGTGTGAGCTTCCACCACACTTGAGAGGGTCACCATATGAAGTGAGGCAATTGTTTAGAGTTTTTCAAGAGGTTGGATGACCAGATCTTTAAATAGTTTAATACCATTATAGCCCTCCTTTGGGTAGGAGGCTTGGTATCATGATCATTATTATTTCCATCTAGTCTTAGATTCTAGGAAACTATTTGATGTGAACAGTAAAAATCATTAAAAAATGAAAAATAGAGGTGCCTGTGTGGCCCAGTTGGTTAAGCATCTGACTCTTTTTCGGCTCAGGTCATGATCTCAGGGTCGTGAGATCGAGTTCCATGTCTGGCTCCGTGTGCTGGGGGTGGAGCCTGCTTGAGATTCCCTCTCTCTCTTCCTCTCCCTCTGCATCTCCCTCTTGCCTCTCTCCAAAAAGAGAAAGAAAGAAAGAAAGAGAAAGAAAGAAAAAGGAAGGAAGGAAGGAAGGAAGGAAGGAAGGAAGACAGACAATAACTAAAAAAATCCTTGATGTATATTGGCCATTGTCTTGGGAAAAGCAAAATGTTAGTAATTTTTTTTTTAAATCTAGCATTATTCTTGGGAAGTATAGGTAACAATATTAAACTATTCGAGCTGACAGGTTTTTTTTAAATTAAAAATCAAGAACTTCCTTTGATATATACATTTATAGCTTAACACATTAATAACAATATTTATAGACCCTGACATTTTCAGAACAATCTATAGGTTAAGCCTCAGAGTGTTTCTATTTAAGTAGGTCAGTATTTTTACAGGAGGAGAAACTTGAAATACAGAGAAATCTATGTGACTTGAGGAAGGTCACAGCTGAAGTCAGCATTGCAGCCAAGAATAACCAATTGCCATAATTTGACAGGTATACATCTCTAACAGTGAGTCCAGACTGAATACATAATACGGAGCATATAGATAAATATAGTCCCCATTCAAATGGATTTCCACATAAACCAAGGCAGATGACAATTACTGCAGAAAGAAGGTGGATTGTGTTCCTTAGGGAAAGGCAGTAGATATGACCTTGTTTTCCACTGCTAGGTCATTGTGAAGAAAGCACATCATCACTCTTTAAGAATGGCTCTACTCTAACCATGTTAAAACATTTGGAGAGATCAAAAAAAAAAAACATTTTTGGGGGGAGAGATTTAAAAAAAGGTTTTAAGGAATAAGAGGTCAAAAGAGGTGGTTTTAGGAGGAGGTGGTAGGGCTATACCACATAATTTTAAGGAATTACTTACAAAAACATTCATAGCTGCCCAGAGCTGCAAGACATGGGGGCTGGTAATTGAGAGTAGGAGCTTGATCTCCAAGAATGCAAACCGCCCCCCTTTTTGGGGGTGCAAAGAGAAAGGTGTTGGTGATATCTGCCGATGTTTAGGCATGCATAAGGGTAACTGGATGATTATTATTTTATTGTAGTCTCAACTTTAAAAGAGTAAATAGAACAGGTGAGACAAACTACTAACCCTTTTTGGGAGGATCTGGGTGAATATAAGGACAGCCTACTGCTGATTAGAAAAGATAAAGAGCAGGCGCCTGGGTGGCTCAGTTGGTTAAAAGTCTGCCTTCAGCTCAGGTCATGATCCCAGAGTTCTGGGATCAAGACCTCTCCCCTTGTTGGGCTCCCTGCTCAGTGGGGAGTCTGCTTCTCCCTCTGCCCCTCCCCTTGCTCGTGCTCTCTCTTTTTTTTCTCTCTCAAATAAATAAATAAAATCTTAAAAAAAAGAAAAGGTGAGGAGGTGAAAGCCCCTCCTTTATGAAGACCATAATGCCCTCTGAATTTCCTGAGAAGAGTTTGTGAACTGATGTGTCCCCAGAAAGTTTGAGTCACACAGGCCTTGACTTCAGACATCAAAGCATAAGTAGAAAGTTCTTCTTAAAATAAAAAATAGAAACAGTGTTAGATTCAATGGCCGTTGTTTAAGAATTGATGTTTATAGTGTGGGAAGGTATTTGTTTTTACCTAAGTTTTAAGCCTTTATTCTAAATTGCATGTCATGCTGTTCACAAATAGACATATGGGCTCTATTTTAGTAAAGAGCTTTATTTCCGCAGAAAGAGCACATGTCCTAAATTGTGAACTATAAGCTATGGCACCAGAAATTTCCACCTATGGAGATCCTGGACTGTTGGCCCAGGTGACCATGGCCCATGACATCATACTTCTCTAGGTACAGGTTCATCAAACTATAGAAACCAGTGTGTCTCTAAGCTACAAGTATAAGCAAAGAGCCCGTCCTCAGGCATAGATACCCTCGCGTGAACTTCCATCTCAGGCCTTCCGGCGCTGATCACTCTTTTATTTAAATAGACTGTTAATGAATAGGCAAGTGGTGAATTTTCAAAGACAAAAAATGTTTAGTTCTGAAATCAGGTAAAAGGGAAAATGTCTCTGTTGTCTGGGATGACTGCAATGAGGGACGAACAGATATGTGGAGATGAGAATGGCAAATGACGGGTATGGAGTGATGGCCCTCAACCTTTGGTGTTCGTCAGAATCACTTAGAAGGCTTGTTAAAAAGTACGCATTCCCAGACGCTACCAAAGAAGACATACAGATGGCAAAGAGGCAGGTGAAAGATGCTCAGGGTCATTTATCATTAAAGAATTGCAAATTAAAACAACAGTGAGAGATCACCACATACCTATTAGAATTGTTAGAATTCAAAAAAACTCGACAACACAAATGCTGTGAGGATGTGGAGCAATAGGAACTCTCATTCATCCTGGCGGGAATGCAAAATGCTACTTTGGAAGACAGTTTACCAGTTTCTTACAAAGCTAAAAATAGTCTTACCATACTATTCAGCAATCACATTCTTCAGCTCAACTGAGGAGGTACTTATTCAGCTGAGTCAAAAACTTATGTCCACATGAAAACCTGCACACAAATGCTTATAGCAGCCTGAATTATAATCACCCCAAACTGGAAGCAGCCTAGGTATTTCTTAAGCAGATGGATAAATAAACTGTGGTACATCCAGACAATGGAATATTATTTGGCAATAAAAAGAAATGAGCTGTCAAGTCATGAAAAGATATCGAAGAACCTTTCATGTGCATTCCTAAGTGAAAGAAGCCAGTCTAAGCCAGTGGTTGCCAGGGCCTTGGGGGGCAGAGGGAAAAGGATGAACAGGCAGAGCACAGGGGATTTTTAGGGTGGTGAAAGTATTCTGTATGATACTGTATGATTTATACATGCTACTATGCATTTGTGAAAGCCTGTTAGAGCTTTACAACACAAGAGTGAACCTTAATGTATGCAAATTTTTAAAAAATCATTTAGTAGGTTAGGGGGTCCCAGGGAAGAAGGCAGACTGTGACAAGACTATCTAAGTGTGATGCATGAAACATTCTCAATGGAGTGTGACCTAGTGGCTTTGGAAGTGAGTGGAGTCTGTAAGACCAAAGGCAAAAGGGAGTGCATAAGTACTGGCCTTCAGTCAGAAAGTTGTTTCTCACCGAGGTAATTGTTAACGATTCTGATGCCACTATGAATGTACACGTATGTTGGGATCAATCAAGTAAGTGAATGGCCGGTGGTGGTTGCCAGGTTTCTGTCTGTTGGAGTGGGAGGTTTCAGAGAAGGGAGAGAATGAACCATGTGGCAATGGGTTAGAATTGGTGGCTTCAGTAAAATCTCATGGCACTATTGATCCAGATGGTTAACATAGAAATATTTATAGATATGTATAACACACAGAACGGGGAGGGCAAATGTGCACAGGGGCCAACTGAAAGCTCCCAGTGACCAAAGCCAGAATGTTTTGAGCAACAAAATACAGTAGCTTTAGATTATAACCCAAAGTATAAAATAAATATCCATGGGTACATACTGATATAAATAAATTACTGAGTAAATTAATAAACTGGGGAGAAGAGACAAATCTTCCATTCAGAAAAACTTCAAATTAATTATGTAGATCCTCCATCCTACAGGAGGGGGAACATACCTTCCCACTCCTCACTTGTGGGCTGTACATGGTGACTTCCTTCCAAAGCGGAGGAGTAACTTTACAGTAGAGAGACCTGACAAGCACTATTTAAGCCAGATGATCAAGGTCAACAACAGTCATAAATCACGTAGATAGTATGTACCCCTGACATGCGATGAAAATGGAAATTTACCTCTGTGATTCTCCTCCCCAAAACTCATAATCCACAGTCTAATCATGAGCAAAATATTGGATGAATTCCAATAGAGGGTCTTCCTACAAAATAGCTGACCAGTACTTTTTAAAACTGCCAAGGGGATCAAAAACAAGTCTGAGAAACTGTCACAGCTAAGAAGAGCCTAAGGGTACATGACAACCATGTTATAATATGGTCTCCTGGAACAGAAGAAGAGCGTTAGGTAAAAACTAAGGAAATCTAAATACACTTTGCAGCCTTAGTTAATAATAATGTATCAGTATTGGTT
The DNA here is from genome assembly GCF_017311325.1 of Ursus maritimus. Taxonomy (NCBI): domain Eukaryota; kingdom Metazoa; phylum Chordata; class Mammalia; order Carnivora; family Ursidae; genus Ursus; species Ursus maritimus. The sequence continues at coordinate 15,214,727 of NW_024423564.1, forward strand.
CCTTAATATAACAAATGCCCATAGTAATGCAAGATGTTAATGGGGGAAACTGTGTGTAGGGAGCACAGGTACCTCCCTGTATTACTGCTTTCATTTTCTGTAAATCTAAAACTGTTCTAAAAAAAATAAAGGCTATTAATAAAAACACCAATTCAAAAAATACACATTCCCAGCTCCCACTCCCCAGGTGATCATGATACACGTCAAAGTATGAAAACTACTTCTCATCAAAATGCCCCAAAGCCAGGAGAAGACTTGAACTCCGAGCCTTTTACTGGGCCAGCATATATTTCTTAATATGCTAGAAAGGAAACATAAGATCTTAGTGATTCTTGCATTTTTTTGAAACATCTGTCTCCTCAGCTGGGTTCATCAGGTGCAAGAAGCTGTCTGATGCTGGAAGGCGAAACAGATGACAGCTCCACAAAGAGGAGGTGGGGAGAGACGTGAAGGTTTTGAGCCTCCACAATTTAGAGGCTAGAGACAGCTGGTGGGACTGTTTGCTACCATATGAGATTTGCATTCTAATTGTCATCAGCAATATGTAATAATAAAGATACTCACGACTTCCGAGAGTTGACAATTTCCATGTTCACTACTGGTTGTTGATTATTGAAAGACAGGATAGAAAACCTGGAAGAGATTAGAAGGAATAATTGGCTTGGCATCTTCTCTTCTCTTGGGTAAAAGCAGCCTATATATTTTCCCCTGCACTATTGTAATGGGAAATGGCAATCTTAAATTCATTCTTTTTCTTTTCTTAAAAGGTAAAATAAGTAAAATGTGACAAAATTGTAGGATAAACAAGCTTGGGTCCCTAAGGATGGGGATTCCTCGAAATGGCAATATCCGACTTGTAAATGCCCCATATGTATGAAGCTCAATCTGTGCTTATTACTAAATCTAGAAGAGGGAAGAGTGTTCCTTAAGACAGTGGGTTGTCCTCCCCTTATATGCTTGCAAAGCTCCAGAGCATTAACCCTTAAAATGTGTTCCCAGGGGCGCCTGGGTAGCGCGGTCCTTAAGCGTCTGCCTTTGGCTCAGGGCGTGATCCTGGCATTCTGGGATCGAGTCCCACATCGGGCTCCTCAGCTGGGAGCCTGCTTCTTCCTCTCCCACTCCCCTGCTGTGTTCCCTCTCTCGCTGGCTGTTTCTCTGTTCACATAAAAAAAAAAAAAAAAAAAGTGTGTCCCCAGGACCCGCTGCATCAGCATCACCTGGGAACTTGTTAGAAATGCAAATATTGGAGCCCCACCTCAGACTTACCATATCTGAAATGCTGGAGTGGAATCCAACAGTGTGCGTGATAACATGCCTTCCAGGTAATTCTGACCCACACTGAAGTTTGAGAACCACTAATCCAGGAGGTGAGGGAGAAATGCTCCTAGTACCACTAATTCCCTTCCTGCCACCTAAGCAACCAAGAGAGTTCATGAGGATGGGGGAAGAACGTAGTTGTCTCTTGGCCCAGAAACCATTTTTCCATTCAGACAATGTTACATATGCTGATTAGGATCTTAGGAAGGTCCACGACAGATTCTTTTATCCACAACGTGACTGAAATACTCATACAGTCTAGTCACCATTTGGAACGTTTGGGATCCCAGGGCCCTGTCACGTCAATATGCTGTATCAGTGGTGCTACAGCCTCCAGAGGTGTATTTGCAATGAGGGAAGGCCTGTCAGAGGTAACAAAAATTCAAGTTTAAAGGGAAATCACCACATTTCCTCAATTTTAAGATGAATACTTTCCCAAAAGTTAACATTTCTGAAAAAAAGATATACCTTACAGTTGATGTATACAATAATGTAGTGTTTCTCACTAAACCCTCTAAAATTACATCTAAATTAATGATGTGTCTTACAGGCGACCCACCTTAGAACTGAGAAAATCTGGCAGTCAGAACATCTATAAAAGGTGAAAAGAACTGCCTCTGAAGCATTTCCCCTGTGAATCTAGTGAGGACAATTACAAAGCAATTTTATTTTCTCTTCATCGAATTCTAAACATGATCCATTTAATATTTGCTCTTATAAAATTAAAATCACACCCAAGGCTTTTGCTTTAGGGTCAAGATAAAATAAGAAGGACTATATTTAACCCTTGCCTGAAACAACTAAAAAATGGAACGAAAAATATGAAATAAGAGTTTTCAAGACGTTGAAACATCTGTCAACAAGGAGCAGTGATCCCTGAGGAATGGGAAGGAACTGAGGTGAGCCCTGGGATGACCCCAGCTGACTGCCTGAGAGTCCTCAGGCCCCAGGGTGCAGGGAAGGGCGTGGTACCACCCTCTGGAGAGGGAGAGCAGGTTCCATGTCACAGTAATGGTAACGTGATGAGTCATGGTTCCCATGATGTGTTTTTGTCCATTTGGAATATATTTAAAAAATTATTGGCCAACTAGATTTCTTTATAAGATAGATGTCAAGGTGTTTATCAGGGTTAGATGGAATTAAGTGTTGGTATTTTGGAGGAAGTGCCAATACATCAATGCTAAAATCTTTCTGGATTTTAGAGGCATGAGAGAACTGTTTGGTTATAGTTGAGTGTGAGTTAAAGTCCATGTGAGTGTGTGTGTTTGTGTGGGCATGCACACTCAACAAACAGACAACAGCTGTTTGGTTACAGGATGAAGCAGGCCAGTTGGGAATTATAGAATTATTATTTCTTTGCCCAGACCTTACTCAGAACTTCCTGGCTTCTGCAAGATTGGCTTGTGATATGAGTAAAGAGGAATGGACAATATTCTACCTGATAGAAACAAGGTTCTTTTGACAGTCTCTCCAGTTGGGCTGAGCCACACATGGCTTTGAGTTCGCTTTTGATCTCACCATGAAAGACGAAATGCTGAGCGAGGCTGTTTATCCATTGCATCTGTGGCCTATCAGGGGATAGTTACAACAGAAGCTGGGTAGAGGAAAGCATGTGCAGACCTGGATACCAACAATGATCACCTCTAGTCTGTAACTAACTAAAAACTGGGTGATCTTGGGTACATTAGTGACCCTGAGACTAGGCCCCAGTGGGGACCAAATAAATGAGAATCACTGGTTGTGGGTTTGAGCATCAGTAATTTTTTTGGAACATCCTGGTGATTCTAACATGCATCCAGGTATGAGAACCACTGACTAGTAACTGATCTGTAGGTTCTCTTCTAGACCTTGGGGTATAAATTGAAGCTTAAATTTTGGCAGATGACAGGCCGTTAGCTGTTATCTTGTGACACTTTATTTTTGTTGTTAATTTTTTTTCTAACTATGATAATTAGCTCCTGCGTCAGCAGACATCTGTAGCCTTAAATCCAGGATCTGGAATGATACGTCCAGCTGGGGCCTGCACTTCCCACCTCCCAGGACTAGCTGGAACAATGTGTCAGTCTCTTACTTCTCTTTCCTAATCATTTTAATGAACTTCCTGCTATTTAAAAATCGCTCTGGCGTGTACCCTGTCTAGGCCATTTGCTCATTGCTAACAGCTGGTTATCACCCTAATTAGAAGGAGTGTTGCCTTTCTTTTTAGTCCTGTAATTTAGGGTGCAGAAGCTGCGAAGTTGAGGTCAGTTATGTTTGTGGGATCTGAATCTTACCAAAGTGACCTTGACAGCTAAAACTTTGTGTTAAGTCTATTTCTACCATATTAGAGGATATTTTTTTCTATTACTTAGGTCATCAACTGTAACCAGATATGTTAAAAGCTTAAAATACTCGTCAAATAAATTAATGAAAGTATGATAACATGTCTCCTTTGGAAATATTATTTCATGCATACATATTATTATTATTTCATAACACCCAGGGCACAGAATTATGGAATCCTGGGAGGGATTTATAGGATCCTCATCTTCCTATGGAATAGAGAAATCTCTTCTATAATGTTGCCAGTGAACGTGTACCTGTCTCCCAAACATTTCTAGTGACTATAGTTTGTTGCTCTGTTCATCCATCATGATTTGTTTCTTCCAAGCATTTGTTTAAACTTTAATATTTCTAATACCTATGCTGAATTCAGGGATTATACAGATTTGGGGGGAAAGTCATGATTTATTTCCCACACCTCAGCGGGAGAAGAATGGCAAGTACCAATTATAGTGATACAGTGAGACAAATGCTCCTATGGGTGTAGATTTTTCTGGAAGTTCGCACACTAGGAAGTAATTTTGCTTGTGACTGGGAGAGGGCAAAAGATCAGGGAAGTTTCATAGAGAAGATGATATATGAATTAGGTCTTAAAGAATCAGGTTTTCAGGCAGAAAAGTTAAGAGGCGGGAGAAGGTAACAAGGTATAATAGCACCTCTTCCAACTAAAACCTCACTTTTATCCTTGGTATCTCTCTAATTATTTCTCTCTCTCACCCTTTCCCTAAGACGAAGAATAGTATACAATTTTGTTACTCAAAGTATGGTCCATGGACCAGGAGCTTCAAAGAAACGTAGACTCTTAGATCCCACCCAGATCTACTGAAGCAAGAGCCCTAGGTAATTTGTGTGTAGATACAATTTGAGAAGCATGAGGCTACCACTTGAGCTCCATTTCTCTATCTCCCATTTGGTCTTTTAAAAGGACTTATTGTGTTTTATAGCTAACTAATGTGTGTATATAGTTTTAATAGTCAAATAATTTTACAAGGTTCCTAACAAAAAATGGCAGACCCCTCTTCTGTCCCTCTCCATTCCCACTAATCACTTCCTAGAATCAACCACTTTTAGATCTTTCAGCCATTTCTTCTAATAGTTACCTCTAACTCAAAAATTAATATTATCACATTACTATTTACAGATTTGTCTATTTTAGAACTAACCTGTGTTTCCTATCACAGAAGATAAGAATTTGACTTTTTTACACAACCACCTTGACTTTCCTTCCTTCCTTCCCCCATCCAACATAATTATAATACAATTCTGATTAAACTAATATTTAGTGTTTGTAGTGTTATGACTATAAACATTATTTGTTAAAACAAGTAGTGTACTTTTAAAATTTTTTCCTGGAGTTAATTATTGCCTTGCTTTTTTCATTTGTTTAGATTTTTATGTACCTATACCTAGACCTAATTCTTCCTTATCTCTCCAACAGTACTGTAAAAATCCTATGAATATGGTCAAACTATTCTATCTGTTTCATTTGTTTTCCTTGGAGTCCTTTCTTAAAATCCTATATCCTCTTGTTCTAACCTGGATTGGCTGCTGTATAGGCAGTTAACATAGCTGTCATCCTAGAACTTCTTGTTCCCATCTTCCTGGAAAATTCTTTTGTCTCTCTTCTGTTCTGAATTCTCAGTTTCTAGGATCTCAAGATTTCCTCCTTTTTGGTTTAACTTTTTCATTTTTATGGAGCATGTCCTTCAGAGCTTCTGGAAAGAAATGTGTGCTAGGTATATCTGCTGGCTTTCAGTAACTTTTATGGTTTTCCCTTGCATGATAGAGGCTGGAAACCTGGGAACTACATTTCTAGAATTCTTTGCCAGCAACATCCTTATTTAGAGTAGGCCAGTTAAAGGTACTCATTTGAAATTTGGAAGGAGGAAGTAAGATAGGGTTTATTCTTCTCCCATCAGAAATGGTGACAGATTAACATGAGCTCCTGCAGTGGCTTTCTTACATTTTGCTATTAGACCTAACAGTTGTAATTTTACCAGCAGATTTATGTGGTTTCCTGATTGCTGGGTAGCTCCTTCCCACCCCTTAGCCCTTTAAACAATGTGAGATGACTACATTAGATCATTTCCTGTTTGGACTGCCTATGATAGCTTTTTTTTTTTTTTTTTTCCTGATTGAACACTTACTATGAGGGCTTCAAGAAAAAGACCTTGAAAGATAGGAATTTAGGGGGTGTCTGGCTGGCTCAGGTGGTGGAGCATGAGACTCTTGGTCTCAGGGTTGTGAGTTCGAGCCCCACATTGGGTGTAGAGATTACTTAAAATTTTTTAAAAAAAATAAATTTAAACTTTGTTATTTGGAGTTGCTAAGATTTGAAATAGTGATGACCTACTTAGTAGTGATTATTAACTATTGACAAAATAGTTCCATTAATTATTGCCTGTACTTGCATAGCATGAAGTGCCTAATATTAAAGGTACAGTTTTGGGAGACCCAGTGGCTGCTGCAATATTTGGATGTTGTTGGAGTGAGGACAAAGGAACTAGTAGATTGGATATTTCTGGGTGCACTGGAGAGATTACAGAAAGAAATGATGACCTTGGGGTTGTAAAATGTCTGCTTAAGATATTCTCGGAAAACCAGAGTACTTCTATGACTGCTCCCAAATAAAAGCTTACCTTTTAGAATTATAAGACCTAATGTAACAAAAAAGCAGACAAAAAGTTTGATCTTGCACACTGAATAATTGCAAAACAAGTGAATTTACTACCTCAAGAAGTCTGATATGTGGAAGAAGGGAGAGCATATTATGA
>NW_024423564.1:15221148-15359707 GCF_017311325.1 Ursus maritimus
AGTGTGTTATAGACTGAATTGTGTCCTTCTCCCCATCCATGTGTTGAAGCCCTAACTCCCAATGTGACTGTATTTGGAGACAGGGCCTTTCAAGAGGTGGTTCAGGTTAAATGAGGTCATTAGGGTAGGGCCCATCCCAATATGACTGGTATTCCTGTAGGAGGAAGAGACACCAGGGATGCAAGAAATAGGTCTCAGCAGAAACCAAACCTGCTGACATCTTTTTTTTTTTTAATGATTTTTTATTATATTATGTTAGTCACCATACAGTACATCCCCGGTTTCCGATGTAAGGCTCAATGATTCATTAGTTCTGTATAACACCCAGTGCACCATGCAATACGTGCCCTCTTTACTACCCATCACCGGTCTATCCCATTCCCCCGCCCCCCTCCCCTCTGAAGTCCTCAGTTTGTTTCTCATAGTCCATAGTCTCTCATGTTTCATTCCCCCTTCTGATTACCCCCCCTTTCTTTATCCCTTTCTTCCCCTACTGATCATCCTGCTGACATCTTGATCTTGGACTTCTAGTTTCCAGAACTGTGAGAAAATAAATTTCTGTTGTTTAAGTCCCCCAGTCTGTGGTATTTTGTTATGACAGCTCTAAACTAATAATGTACTCTCAGAGGATTTTACCTTTATCAAAGACATTAGTTAGAGGAGCACCATTTTTCTTTGAAAGCACTCTAGTGTCTGTCCTTGAAGGCCAGAGGTGACGGCTGAAGATAGAGCCATAGAAATGGGCTCTTTGATTTCATTGTGGGTGATGGATCTCTGTGATAGAGTGGCAACCCATAATGCCAAGACAAGGTGAGACTGAGACTGAATAGTGATAATTAGAGTGGTTTAATCTACAGACATTTTTAAAGATGGCTAATTGATCATGAAGACATGAAAAATTGATTCCTAAGACTGATAATAGATGGGCAACTTTACTTTTATGTGACAAGGTCTTACTTCATCTATAAAATAGAGAGTTCTAGGTCTGTGAGTAGAGGCTTAATTTTAATCACAATGGAGACCTAATGTTATTTACTATTTCTAGACCTGAGCTGGTTCTCAAATCTGGAACCCCTTGATTAGAAGGGAAGATCTGTCTCCTGGGGGAAGACTCCTCTGACCCTTGCTATAACTGTATATTATAGGTCTTCTACTGAAAAATTCCCCAGGCTTTTCTGGGGTTACTGTCCACTGCCTCTGAGCTGACACTATCTCCTAGGGTTCCAAAATGCCACTGTGATCTACCAGTCAGGGTGGAAGTCCATACAGGTCAGATGATATGGTGGATTTTATTACTATTTTCCAAATTCTCTATTTTGTCTCCCTGAAGTGCCTTCAAGACGGCAGGATTATATTTTGCCATGTTTGGCCATGTGACTTGCTTTGACTGGTAGAATGAAGGCAGGAGTATCACTTTTGGACAAAACCTTTAAGACACATTTTTAAAATGTTTTGTCATATTTCTTTTCCTTCTGTCACAAGATAGGTAATGTTCCAGATGTTAGCCTAAGTCCTGGAATGGAGACAGTGTAGGACAGAGCCATACCCAATTAATGATGGCATGTAACATGAAAAAGAAATTGTGCTTTGTTTTTGTAAGGCACCAATATTTGGGGCTACTTGTCATTGCTGCATAGCACAGACAATCTTGAGCAATGCAGGTGTTAAATGGAGTTTTTCCCCAAGTCTCTATCACAGTGGGTCCAGTGGATCCACAGATCTGTCTTGTGGTTATTTCCCCAGGACCTGCATGTATAGTTGGAATAGACATATTAAGAAATTAGCAAAATATTCACTCTGATGTGTAATTTAAAATTTATTTTAGTAGATGGGACAAATTTGTAAACCAAAAGCAATATTGAACCTCTAGGGGAACTGCAGAGATTAATGCTACCATCAAGGACTTGAAAGATGCATGGACAGTGATTCCTATTACTTCTTCTATTATCTTGTCTATTTGGTCTGTGCAGAAGACAGATGGATCTTGCATGATGAGAATAGAATATCATAAACTTAATCAGGTGGTGAGTTTAATTTCATCTATTGTTCCTAATATTTTCTTCTTGCTGGAATCAACCAACGTAACTTCTCGCATCTGTTATACAGCTATTGATCTGGAAAATACTTTGTTTCTCCAGACTGTGTAGTAGCAAAGACCAGCAGAGCAGTTCGATTTTACCTGACAGGGACAGTTGTGCATCTCACTGTCTTCTTGCCTGATTGCTGCCCCATATCTAACGCTGCATTCTCTACTTGCCATCCTTGAGTTGGACCTCTCTTGTTTCTGTAAAGAAGCATAAGTCTGCTGCCTCTGGTATTCTAGGCTTCTGGGATCTTTGTTTGTTCATTAATTTTAGTCCAACTCTGGCTGTCAGTATGATTCAACTCACTTTCCATCAAAAAAACTGTCAAAAACATTTGACTGATGCCACCTTGTCTTACTTCATATTTATGGATTTAGTCTTTTTGGGTAATGAGGATTTTGTTCATCACAAATTCTACATAAAGATTTGAAATTGTGTTAGTGTGAGAAAATTATACTTGCCAGGGAACTCCACACATTTCCTTCTTTGAGGAGAAAAGTGGAGACATCTGGTCTTCCAGAAATTATGAAGCTATCTGATGTAGTTCACAGGGAAAGACAGATATTCCAGCAGCAGAGTGGTGAGATATTACGGCAGGGGTGAGGGAGGGGGAGGAAAGACAAGAACCTGAGGGAGTAGGTATTTGGGAAAGTTGATACACACACACACACACACACACACACACACGGAGAAAAAGAGAGGGGAGAGAGAAATGGGACACGGAGAGTGGTAGGGTAGATGCTGCTTAGGTGGAGAAGATAGAGAAGTGAGAGAGAAAGAGGCATTACGGATGTTTGCTGCTAATTACGAATGCACTCCTCACTGTCTTACTTACATGTCAGAATTTTTTCTTCGAAGAATTCACCATGTTGAGTCTGTGGCTAGGAACCCAGACATTTACTTGGGTTACATTTGTATATTTTTATTCTATTTCAATGGGACTTAGTGGAGAGGAAGTCAAACATATGCCCAGTCTGTCCTCTCAAACTGTTTTTGAATTAAACATATTGAAAAGCATCTGGATGACTTCCTACCATCTTCTTATTTACTTTAAGAGTCATTCCCCTTTATTACAATATTTAACTTGCTTATCCCAATTTAAATATTTGAAGATCATTCTTTTTGATGGAAAATACGGAAGCAAAAGTCAAGATGTCTTCTCCCTACCATCTCTTGAGATTACACTGAAACAGTAGTTGCCCTATGTATGGAGGTTTTTAGATTTTCTGATGTAATTTTTACAGATAGAGAATTAAGGACAACAGGTACTGTTTCTACTTTCACAAAGTCTGTACCTGTAGCTATTTATATCAGGTTTTATGTCTATATGTCTATCCATTCCCACCTCCCCGCAATGTATAGTTTTAAATCTGAGCTAATCAGAAAGCTTTTATGCAATCTCATTGATTTCTTTAAATGTCTCTCCACTTTTCTCCCACCAGGACAGGATTTTCAGGACTATATACCTAGAATTTCATACTTTGAAAATATTGGAACACTCTGGTGCTAAATTCCTCTTCAGAACCTCGTCATGTCTATCTTTTCTCTAAAATAATCAATTATCCTATTTTCTCAAGCTTATGTCCAACATTTTGTATCTTTCCTTTCCTTCCCTATTAAAAACTCCAAGTGACATGGTTACTTCCTGTTATATTCAATCACCAATCACATTTCCCTTATTTCTCAGAATTAGGTCTGGAACATGAGTTCCCTTTGTGGCTTCCTGTGTCTTCTAAGAGATGAAATTACAGGAAGGGCAAGTAAAGACTGAGTCTGATATTTGATTTTCAGCAGAAGGGGACTTTTAGAAGCTGTTGTTGTCATTAGCACAATTGCACTTTATCCTGAATTTTTCATCTCTGTTAGGAGAGTAGTGACTTTCGTCTAGCTTGGTGCCCTATGGAGCATGCCAATAGCCATTTAATTTGTCTTCTTTCTCTTTTTATCCCAACTAAATACTTTCTAACTTGCATGTATTATCAGAATACTGGATTCCCAGACAGGGCTTCACTCTGGAGTGATTTACTCTGGAGTGTTGCCATTCCTCTGCCTCCTTTCTTGTGTATCTGCTTTTTATTAATGGGATAAGCCCTTCCAATATTGGGTTTTAAGTTCCATCTTTACAAGTCTCAGATTGTGTTTACTGTACTCCATTAAAATTTCCCATTAAGTTGGCCTGTTTTCTATTCCCTGTACTTTGAAATATAGCACCCCCTCCCCTCCACATTTTTTTGTTAAAATACTATAAATCATTAGGTTTGAAGTTATATAGTTGTGTTATGTCGGCTAAGAAATGCTAGCTGTTATGTCAAACAAACCTCAGTGACTTAATATAATAAAGCTTTAATTCTTGCTCCCACAGAGTTCAAAGCAGATGTTTCTGCTTAGTGGGTAGCCTTCCATTGGTTGTTTGCAGACCTAGTCTCCATCTTGCTGCTCTTCCCTTTTCTATATTCTTAGAATCCTGGTCCATTTAGCCAGTAGATAAGGAAAGACAGAGAGAAGGCAGAGAATCCCACAGGAAGTTTTTATGGGTTCGATCGGGAAGTGGAATACATTACTTTTGCCCTCATGGCATGGACAGTAATGAGAACCAGTCACATGGCTATTCTTAACTTCAAGGGAGTCTGAGAAATGTAGACTAGCTATGGGCCCAGGAGGAAAGAGAAACAGAATTGGTAAATAGCAGCTAGTCTCTGCTTTGTTTAATTTATATAGTTATATAAAGTATTTGTTGAGAGTTCTCCATTTTGCTTTAAAGTGATTTTCTAGTGGCCTTTTATGTTTCCCCTTCATGCCTGAATCATAGTGACAACATCACAGTGGTCTCCTTGTTTTCAGTTTATATTTCTGACTATACACTCTAAAGAGCCCCAATAGATGTATCTTCTTAAAATCCTGTTTCCATCATGTCCTTTTCCTGTCTTTCCTCATGCTAGCTCTTCATAATTTCTCTGTAATTTGGATCCATCTTACTTATCTAATTTTTTTTTTTTTTTTAGAGAAGGAGAGAGACAGGGGTGGTGGGGGAGGTGGGCAGAGGGAAAGAAAGAATCTTAAGCAGGTCCCTTGCCTACTGTGGGGCCTGACGTGGGGCTCTATCTCACAACAGTGAGATCATGACCTGAGCTGAAATCAAGAGTTGGACACTTAACTGAGTGAGCCACCCAGGCACCCCTTACTTATCTAATCTTATCTCCTATTAATCCCTACTCATATTTGTGAGTTTATGGGTGGGATGGTGGTATTTGGTCTGGGATCGAAATACCTGAATCCTTTGATGCTACAGCCCTCTTCCTTAATCCAAATCCATAGTACAAGGCCAGGGAAATGACCCTCTTCAATGTTATGAGCTTCAGACCCAAACTGCAAACTGCTTTCGAGAGGAAGAACAGACTGTGCAGAAGCCCCTTTGCACAGGCAGAGCCTTAGATGTATGTAGTCTATGAGTGGCCTCCTGGACTCTCTCCTCTATGTCCACACCAAACTCTTGGCCCTAAGCATTATACTATTCTGCTAATGGGGAAATCTGCATCTAAGGAGAGGCAGTGTATCAGTTAGTTTTTGCTACATAACAAATGATTCTAAAACTTAGTGACTTAAAGCAACAAACATTCATTATTCCTTAGGACTCTGTGGGATGGCTGGACAGTTCTTTTGGTCTAGGGCTGGCTCAACTGGAGTGGATGGTTTAGAAGAGCCTTGTTCACATGTCAGGGGATTCAGCCAGGGTGGCGGGGAGTAGCTTGCACCCCTTTCTACATTGTCTCTCTTCCTCCAGAGTGTGGCCTGGGCTGTTCATATGGTGGCCAAGGGGTTCCCGGAAGTAAAAGATGGCAAGCTCCAATGCACGAATTCTTTTACTATCTCTTCTGACATCATCTTAACAAGCAGGCTGAGGAAAGGTAAAGGAGAGGCTCCTGTTGACTTAAAACAGATCTGGTGAAAGCCATCCACTTCAGTTATCCTTAAAGGAAATCACCCGGAAAAAAAATATTTCTTTAAGATGGAATCAGGAGAGAGAGAACAAGAGACAGAGGGGGATGTTGGGAGGTGGAGGAGGTTGAGAGAGAGAGAGAGACTGATCGTACTCTGATCAAGCTCCTAACATGGTTGCCCAATAAATGTCCTTGCTCTTTACCTGTCCACATCGGCATACCCTCTTTTTTGGGGGGGAAGAAGGTGACCTGGAAGAAAACGGGAGAGGGAAGAGGATCCTGGAAGTTTCTGCAGCTCAGGGAGTTTTGACACGGTGGGGAAGGTGAAAGTGGGGTGCTTTCTTGTTGACAATATCACAAAGAGTAAAGGTACTTACAGGAAGTTGATGGGCATAAGGGTGCCAAGACAGGAAGGAGAATCATGTATTGTGTTGGTCTTCTCTCTTCCCCCCTTCAAAGTTTACTTCCACCTGAATTTGTGATGCTCTGTCTTATTTAGAATGCCATCTTGGCTTCTGCAGCTATTCAAAACTTGTAAGTCCTTTGTTTCAGGTACTACTAGTTGCCTACCTAATGTACATTCTCCTCTTTTTTGTTACTAACAGAACCTGAGTTTTGTTTGGGACATTTATATTTTTCCAGCTTTTGGGGGGTTAGAGAGGGTTATATAACACAGTTCTAATTTATCTGCTGGAGATTGTCAGGAAATTTTTGCTTTCCTGATAGAGGTACCACTTTTTCCTCTTTTTGCTTTCTTCTTCCTATCTGGGATGAAGATGTTAGGCTGGAGAAGGAGCAGCCATCTTGTGGCTATGAGGCAACCATAAAGCCAAAAGCTACATGCTAAGGATGGAGGAACCAGAAGTTAAAAGGAGCCTGAAGACTTGATATCATAGAGTCACTTACCAGTCTCACTTGCTCTCTTTCAAACTCCTTGTGGTATGAAAAAAATAAGTGGCTGTATTTGTTGACAACATTATGATAGCTTTCTGTGACATGCAAGCAAAGGCAATCCCCAACAGACATAGTCTTCAGAGCCTTTCACATATCTCATCTCCCTCATGAAGTCCTCCCTATTTAATAAATCTTAATCTCTCTCCTTCCTGACTGCAACAGCCATCCCATTTATAATATGATGTATTAGTTTTCTGTTGCTGCTAAGCAAATTACCACAAATTTAGGGGTTTAAAACAACAGAAATCTATTATTTTACACTTCTGGAAGTTAGAAATCTAAAAGAAGTCAGCAAGGTTGTGTTCCTGATGGAAATTCTAGGGAAGAATCTGTTTCTTTGCCTTTTCTAGTTTCTCGAGGCTGCCCACAGTCTTTGGCTTGTTTTCTCGCATCATTCTAACCTCTGCTTCTTTTGTCACATCTCTGACTCTCCTGCTGCCCTCTTGTAAGGACCTTTGTGATTGCAGTAGTCCCACCAGAATAATCTCAGATAGTCTCTTCATCTCAACACCCTTAATTTAATTGCACCTACAAATTCTCTTTTGCCGGAAGGTGACATATTCTCAGACATTAAGACATGGCTATCTTTTGGGGACAGTTTTTCTGTCTACCAGATAGGCCCTTATATTTGTGTATCTGTAATACATTTTAATCCAAAGCTGTATTTAATTTAGCTCTATATTTTATATCATTTCTAATTATTTTGTGTATAAGACTCATTTGCTTGCCCAAATATAAATCCTCTGGAGGCAGATATCATCTGCAAAGCTGGGCACATACCTATTGGTCTTACAATTTCATTCTCTTCATTGACAAATACTGTATATCTCTTTGGTGTAAACAAACACCAAAACATCTTTATGTTTAATTGACTACAGTGAAAATTTATGCACTTCCCTCATTTCCCAGGAGTTCTAGTTCTCACCATGTAATAAAAATATGTAAGCTCTTCTTGCCATTTGCAATGACGTGGATGGAGCTAGAGTGTATTATCCTAAGTGAAATTAGTCAGTCAGAGAAAGACATACCATATGATTTCACTCATATGTGGAATTTAAGAAACAAAACAGATGAACACATAGGGGAGGGAAGGAAAAATAAAATAAGATAAAAACAGGGAAGTGAACCATGAGAGACTCTTAACTATAGAGAGTAAACTGAGGGTCACTGGAGGGAGGTGGGTGGGGGATGGGCTAAATGGGTGATGGGCATTAATGAGGGCAGTTGTTGTGATGAGCACTTGGTGTTATATTTAAGTGATGAATCACTAAACTCTATTCCTGAAACTAATACTACACTGTATGTTAACTAACTTGAATTTAAATAAAATCTTGGAAGAAAAAAATACGTAAGCTCTCATAATAAGCCTAAGATAGAAAGCAGTCTTCATTAGTGCCTTTTTAAATAAGTTTTAGGAAGATATTTGATATTTAGGAATGATATTTTGTTCTTTTTGGCAGCAGCTAATGGGATATTTGATTATTTAGCTGTTTGTTTTACAATTTGTTTTCAAATCCTTCTTGTTTGATTCACTGATTTTGAGACTTTTAATCATAAAAAAAATTTTCAACACAGAAAAGTAGAATGAATCATTCGGTGACAATCCATTTAGCTACAATCTAGATTGAGCAACATATGCATACATACCTGATTGGGGGGGGCAAACCCATTTTAAGGTAAATTACAAATAATCGATTTTGATTCAACACCATAAAAAGTGACAAGTTATGTACATTTCCTCTGTTTCACTAGCCTCATCAAATTATGATTGGAGTTGGAGGACACCTCGTTATATTGCAGATTTTCCCTTTTTTTTTTTTTTTTTTAGATTTTTTCCCTTTTTAAATATCTGATGTCCTTCAGGTCACTGTAGACTGTAGGCTTTCTTCTCACTCACTGGAACATCTGTAAACAATTACTGTTATCCTTTAAACACATGATTGACTTCAAATAAATTTTATTTTATTAGCCATAGCCTCCACATTCCTCTTAATTTCTTAACTAGTTTCCTAGGGACGAGAAAAACGCTTAATTCCCATTTTATTTGGGGTCAAATCTCATTCCAACTTGCTTCAGCCGTGTTTGCAGGCTAGAACACTAAAGTAATGGCTTTGATCTTGACGTTTTTTATCCTTTCACATTTGTGCCACATCTATATGCAATTCTTTTGCTCTTGCTTTTGCTAAGGGAATCGTGGGTGCTCTTCTTGACTATCTCCAAGAATTTTTGGCAATATTAGAACTACCCAGTGTCAACTTAAAAATGATGAAAGTATAGCTTTCAAACAAGGAAAGCATTGGAATTTTTACTCTAATTCTCCTGTTTTGGATAGCAACAAATTATCTCTCAAACTTACACATCTTTCACTTGAAAATTTAAGCTCAGCAAAAATCTTAAAGTTAGGGACTTTGGCTCTTAGTAAGTCAGACTGTTGCTTTTACCAGCATTTTGGGTTGTCTGGGTGAGCAAAGCATGTTGCTTATGAAAATATTTGGGAGGTAGAACTACTTAGTATTCTCCCTCTCTCTTCCTGTTTTTCTCTGCTTCTGGTTAGACTGAAGATTCACAGGATACTTTACCCCATGCCTAGGTAAGACTATCATGGTCATTATCAAATAAAATGCTTTGTCTTTCTAAATGCAGGTCCTTTTCTATGCTTTATCAAAGACATTCTCAAACTCTATTCCCTCTTTCCATTGCAAGACTTTAAACTTCTGTTTAACCAATGATTATTAGGAAATTTTCAATAGCATTGTTATTTTACATACTTTACAAAGTAATCTAGATCTTTTATTGTCTCAGGTAATTCTCCTTTTTGCCATAATTTCTGGCTTTGATTAGCTTAAAACAACCCTTTTGTTTTGTTTTTAAGTGTTCTTATTTTATCTTAAAAAAACAATAAACATTAGAGTTAGAATCTATTGTTTCCCCGGGGCACCTGGGTGGCTCATTCGTTAAGCGTCTGCCGTTGGCTCAGGGCACGATCCCAGGATCCTGGGATCAAGCCTCACATCGGGCTCCCTGCTCTACTGGGAGCCTGCTTCTTCCTCTCCCACTTCCCCTGTTTGTGTTCCCTCTCTTGCTGTCTGTCTCTCTCTCTGTCAAATATATAAATAAAATCTTAAAAAAAAAAAAAGAAAAGAAAAAAAAGAATCTATTGTTTCCCACCATGTTGATCAGAAGCCAAATCTAGAAAAAAATGATATAAGTACTATCATGAAACTTCAGGTAGTTTCAAAAAAAGTTTGTAGTCTGTGTAAAATGTTTATCTGAGAGTTACATGTCATAAGACCATCCCACTATATTATAAGTAAATTTTAATACAATAGTAAATAATATTTCTATTCATATTAAACTATTAGTGTTTGGAGAATTTCAAAATCATCCAGAAGTGGTATTTTATTTTCAGTATTTGATCTCACTTGAGACCACAAAAATCATCTAGTCAGCTGCATTTAATGTCTACTCAGCTTCACTTTGTACAGTCTGAAGGACCTTAAATAATTTCAGAGGAGATGTTCCTTCTAAGAAAGGAATGCTTTACACTTAGAACAATAGAAAAAATACGTTGTGGACAGAGTTCAGATGACAGAGTTCTCAAACTATCATTGTTCTGACTTCAATTCTCTGATACCTACTGGGTGTCCTTAAGTTTAATTCTGACACTAACCACCCAGAGTTAGCACCAGACCCCACAAGTTAAAAGACTCCATCTTCCACAGGAATGCCCCCCCTTCAGACATCAGCCACAAATCCCAGGGACCACCCCCACATCTGAAGACCAGTCATAACTGTTGGGGTTCTTATGACCCCCTCAGGCTCAATAATTTGCTAGAATAGCTCACCAAACTCACTAAAAGTGTTACATTTACCATTACAATTTCATTATAAAGGATGCAGTTCAGGAATGGCCAAATGGAAGACACACATGGGGCAAGGTGTGGGGAAGGGGCTGCAGAACTTCCTTGTGTCCTTTCCTCATGGAATCCTGGTGTATGAGCCTCCCAGCACATCAATATGTTCATCAATCTAGGGCTCCTCCAAGCTTTTGTCCAGAGTTTTTCCTGGGGTTTCATTACTTGGGCATGATTGCTTAAATCATTGGCCACATGACTGAACTCAATCTCCAGCACCCCCGCCTTCCCTGGAGGTCCAGCTGCCCAAAGTTCCAACCCTCTAATCACCTGCTTGGTCTTTCTGGTGGCCAGCTCTCACCCTAAAGTTCTCTAGGCACCCATCAGAAGTCACCTCATTACGCTTCTATCATCAGTGTATTAACGTGCCATAACCATGTGCCACAGGCTGGGTGGCTTAAACAATAGCAGTTTATGTTCTCACAGTTCTGGAGGCTAGGAGTCCAAGATCGAAGTGCCGGCAAGGTTAATTTCTTTCGAGGCTTCTCTCCTTGGCTTTTAGATGACCGTCTTCTCCCTGTGTTTTCACAGGGTCTTCCCCCTTTGTCCATGGACTCACCACCTATTCTTATAAGGACGCCAGTCATATCACGTTAGAGCCCATCCTAGGGCCTCATTTAACTTACTTACCTCTTTAAAGACCCTATCTCCAAATGCAGTCACATTCTGAAGGAATGGGGGTAGGGCTGTTGAAGACCATGAATTTTGGGATGACAAAATTCAGCCTGTAACATTCAGGAAATTCAAAGAGTTTTTGAAACTCTGTTTGGAACCAAGGACAAAGACCAGATACGTTCTTTATTATACCACAGTATCTTTACATATTCCACTTGTGCATCTCCTCTAGAGAAACTCCTCTAAGTTTTGGTTAAAAACCATGTCATAGGGGCGCCTGGGTGGCACAGCGGTTAAGCGTCTGCCTTCGGCTCAGGGCGTGATCCCGGCGTTCTGGGATCGAACCCCACGTCAGGCTCCTCCTCTAGGAGCCTGCTTCTTCCTCTCCCACTCCTCCTGCTTGTGTTCCCTCTCTCGCTGGCTGTCTCTCTCTCTGTCAAATAAATAAATAAAATCTTTAAAAAAAAAAAAAAACCATGTCATAGAGATGGATGCAAACAAGTGCTTTTGTTCTGCTGCCTAGAGAGAGGTGGGGCAGGCCACCTTTTGGAGGGAGCGCACTGTCTTCTCCTGTAACTCATATTCTGAAGCCCCTGAGAAGCATCATGTTTAATTCTGTTCGTAGGCAAAATCTGGGAGGGAGCCAAAGGGAGACTTCCTTTATTTCAGATCCTCTTTCTGCTGTTGATTTCTTCATTTCTTGGTGTCTATGCATTCTTTCTCCCAGAGCACGCTTTCTTTTGACCCCACTATCCAAATAAAGTTTCAGGCATAATGTTATTCGTATTTGATCAGAGTGTGCATTTTTTAAAGATTTATTTATTTTAGAGAGAGAGAGAGAGTGTGGGGGAGGGGCGGAGGGAGAGGGAGAGAGAATCTCAAGCAGACTCCCCGCTGAGCGCAGAGCCATGGGGTGGGAATGGGCGGGCTCTATCTCACTACCCCGAGATCATGACCTGAGCTGAAATCAAGAGTCGGATGCTTAACTGACTGAGCTGCCCAAGCGCCCCAATCTGAGTGTGCATTTAAATCACCTTGTTACTTCTTCCTAAAATAATTGCACTCAAGTGTTATTTTTTTTACACACTTATACTCTTGAAGTCACCCCAGGGTGGTGGCTTTCCAAGAGTAAGTTTTGTGCTCCCTGAAGTGTAAATGATACTTTTAATTTTTTCCCTTTATAAGTTATATTGTTTCTGAATGTATCAACTGTAGGGTTGTAAAATTTCTCAAATTCATTCCAATTTTTTAGTATGTATGTACTTTGCCAAAGTACAAATGTCATTCCTTTGATAGGAACGTTATCCATGTTGCTTGTTAAAAACTCTGAATATTTTATTAACTCTTACCTTCCCTTTCGCTATCGAAACCCGTGATCCCTGAGGGCAGGCAGGTCATTGTGAACAGCACAGAGGAGGAGGCAGGAATCTGAGTTGGGGGTGGAGGGTGGCTGTTCTCTTACTAGTTTCCCAGGGTGAGAAAAGTAACTTGAGTTTGACTTAAAGACTTTAAGACAAAATAATTTCATTTTAGAATTGGGAGGGGAGAAGGGCACAAAACCTCCCCAGTGAGTGGAGATATAAGTATTTGGTAAAACAGATGTAAAAAGACAGCATTCTACACACGGTTAACAAACATACAGTCACATTTCTGTAAAATACTAGAGGGAAAGGAAGGAGTAAACTATACACAAATGCAAATTTAGTTTACTCATTCTGGTTTAATCATTTGAAGGAATAATTTATCCTGACACACTCATTCACAAACATGGGAGCCTGGGACAGCAACTCAGGGTCTCTTTCATATGACATCTTGAGATCACACAGTAGCCAGATTATTTTCCTTCTGCATGAATTCATTCTTTCCATGCTATTCTTTAAAACAGAATCCTACATGCCAAGCACCTATTGAAAATAAACTGTCTTGTTTGAAATAGATTGTCTGAAAGTTACTGAAAAAATTCTCCCTCATACTAAAAAGTGAGAATTTTGTTAGTTTTAATGATCTCAGTAATTGTTTGTAGGAAAGAGGTCAGGCAATTTGTTTTCTCAACTGTAAAATAAAATGTTTGGTATAGATGATCTCCAACTTTTTTCCAACTTTAAAATCATAGGACTCTGTAGTCTCTGTCATGATTTCTATACCCCAGAGCAATAGGTTCAAATATAATTAGTGCTTATGAGATAGAATTTGTTCCCAACTGAAAAATATGTTGTAAGTCACATGAACCTTTTTTTTTTTTTTCCATTTTGCACAGGAATCTAAGATGCTGAGTTTACCATACAGAATCTGGTCATCGTTAATATACATCTTAATATACATCTCAGGATTTTTTTTGGCCTTTTCCACAAGCTCACTGGAGGGACCTGTTCTAAGGATGGTTTTCTCCCTCAGTCAACTCTTATACCTGCCATGAAACCAGAAATGCCAGAAGTAGAGATGTATTCCTGTTGCTTATGTCTTGTTCTCTATCTAGGCCCTGAGTATGAATAATGGACTAGACGTTCTTGGCTTTTCCATTGAATAGATGCAGATACTTTTGGCTGAATATCCAGCTAAAAGTGGCTTAACCAGTAAAGAATTAATTTTCTCACATAATATTAGAATTGGTTAATTGGGCTCCAGGTCAGCTTCTTTCAGATTTCTTGGCTTTCCCCTCCTGGGAACAAAAACAGCTACAGCAGCTACAAGCATAGTGTCCTCGCATGACAATGTCCAAAGGCAGAAAGGATACTTCATCTCCACTATCCTCTTTTTATTATGGAGGAAATCTTGCCTTGAATCCTCCAGCAGACTTCCTTTTAGACCCTAGTACTATGTTACATCCCTGAGTTCATGGATTCATGGACATTCTGTTAGCAAAGGTGAGGGTGGTCTGAATACATTGAGAAGGCAGTCAGTAATGTCTACCCCATCGGTCCCAGCCCCAAATTTGACAACAGAGCCAACTGGAAGGGAAGGCATAGAAGGTATTTTGTTCACAAGTGTATACATAGGGGTGTCCCTCTTTTCATGCTTTTAGCTCACTACCCTTAATTTTCAGGGACCCTGATTAGCCACTGGTAAAGGTGAGATTGAGCCTATAGATGGTGTGATGTAAGAGCAAGGGACAAGGAGGGATGCCTGGGCGGCTCAGTTGGTTAAGCATCCAACTCTTGCTTTCAGCTTAGGTCATGATCTCAGAGTCATGAGATTGAGCCCTGTGTCAGGTTCCGTGCTGGGTGTGGATCCTGCTTAGGATTCTCTCTTCCCCTCTTGCTCTCCCCTTACCCCACCCCTGCTTGAGCACATGTGCACGCTCTCTCTCTCTCTCTCAAAAAAAAAAAAAAGGAAGGAACAAGGATCCACATTGAAATAATGAACAGATAGAGGCCCAGGTGAAGGTTGAGAGGGAGGCTGAAACAAATGGTAGCAGGAGAAGGGCTGCAAGCAGAGTCTGGGAGTTCTCTAGTCCTGCATACCCTGATATATAGTCTGCTTGACTCTTGCTGAGCAGTAGGAAAATTTGTCCTATGCCCCAAAATGCAGGATCCACTGACATTTTACATATCTGTAGGATGTTTCATCTCAGATAATTAACTAGAAAGCATATAATTATCTCAATGCTCTTACCTATTGCCCAGGGGTGGATGATCCAGATACAAATAATGGGCTCTTGACTTCTGATGTTAGATTTGCTTCCTTGGGATTAGGGATCAGCAGCATGGGTGTCATTCTATTTTAAAAACCGATTTTGGTATCCCTGTAACATGTAATTAATTTGCTCATGTAATTTGCTCAAGTTCAGTCAAGTTTTTAACTGGAAGTCATTGTGTGGGTTAATGTATAAATGCTTTAATGAGAGCACAAGCTTTTAGGACTGAAGGGCTGGAAGAAATACATGAGCAACTCTGCCAAGTCTGCCTACTATGTTTCTTGGCATGTAGCGCACACTCAGGACATGTTCGTTTCCTTCCCTCATTTGGCTCTCTTCCTAATTGCCATTTCCCAAAATTCTCAACAAAATGACCTCATCCTTTATTTTGGATCATCCCTTACCCTGACCAGAAGATCAGGAAGAATAAAACCAGTAATCTCAGACAAGATGATAAGAAATGAAAAGATAGAAGGAGCGGGATGATTCTTTATCATATGCTGAACACCTGTAATACATATGTTAGGGATCCTAAGATGAGTTAAGACACATTCCTAGCTGAAGAAGCTCACAGTCTGGGAAGGGAGGTGTAGGGAGAAAGAATGTGAGGTTTGAGGAGTGCAAGGACATAACCTTGCACGAGGTGCAGGTGAGCACTTAGAGGAAGCACCTAGTTTACATGGGTTGGGTGGGTACGGGGGGCCATCAGGGAGTCTTCCTTGGGGCGATGATGCTCAGCAGTGGGAGCTTGGTTCTTTTTTTTTTTTAATATTTTTTATTATATTATGTTAGTCACCATACAGTACATCCCCGGTTTCCGATGTAAGGCTCGATGATTCATTAGTTGTGTATAACACCCAGTGCACCATGCAACACGTGCCCTCCTCACTACCCATCACCAGTCTATCCCATTCCCCCACCCCCCTCCCCTCTGAAGCCCTCAGTTTGTTTCCCAGAGTCCATAGTCTCTCATGCTTCATTCCCCCTTCTGATTACCCCCCTTTCTTCATCCCTTTCTTCCCCTACCAATCTTCCTAGTTCTTATGTTCCATTGATGAGAGAAACCATATAATAATTGTCTTTCTCTGCTTGACTTATTTCACTTAGCATTATCTCCTCCATTGCCGTCCATGTTGCAGCAAATGTTGAGAAATCGTTCTTTTTTTTTTTTTTAAAGATTTTATTTATTTATTTGACAGAGATAGAGACAGCCAGCGAGAGAGGGAACACAAGCAGGGGGAGTGGGAGAGGAAGAAGCAGGCTCACAGTGGAGGAGCCTGATGTGGGGCTCGATCCCACAACGCCAGGATCACGCCCTGAGCCGAAGGCAGACGCTTAACCGCTGTGCCACCCAGGCGCCCCAAGAGAAATCGTTCTTTTTGATAGCTGAATAATATTCCATTGTATATATGGACCACATCTTCTTTATCCAGTCATCTGTTGAAGGGCATCTCAGCTCCTTCCACGATTTAGCTATTGTGGACAGAGCTGCTGTGAACATTGGGGTGCATATGGCCCTTCTCTTCACTACGTCTGTATCTTTGGTGTAAATACCCAGTAGTACAATGGCTGGATCATAGGGTAGCTCAATTTTTAACTTTTTAAGGGACCTCCACACTGTTTTCCAGAGTGGCTGTACCAACTTAGCAGTGGGAGCTTGGTTTTAACACTGGGCTACAGCTTTCAGGACCCTTGCTTACCCAAGAGGGAGATTGAAATAGATGTCATTTTCCCCGGAAGTTCTGAAGAGAGCCAAGGAGCAACCATTATTCATTTTGTTGTGGCGTTTGGGGCTATACTGTGTGTCTTAAGAAGCTTCTAGGGGGCCCCCTTTCCTGGGCACGCACTGAATCCTGGTGGTGGTTTTAGGAAAATATATGAAAAGTCCACATGCCTAAGCCACAACCCTTGGATTTGAGTTCAGTAGATCTGGAGCAGGGCTGTAGAATTTGGTTCTGAGGTGTAATCAGGGTAAACAAATGACTGGACTAGAATGAGAAGGGTACTAGGAGAAGCAGCACTGTCTACTACTTATTTTCACGTATATTACCTCTTTTAAGCTTCAAAACTTTGTGAGGGAGAGACTACACAGCTGATTTGTGGATGAGAGAGCTGAAACTTACAGAAGGTGAAGGAACTGCCTACGGTCGCTGGGCTGGTGCCTGGCAACCTGGGCCTTGTCATCGGTCCTCCGCAGTGAGACTCATGTGCACCTTCCACTGTGCAGCAGTTCACTTAAACATTTAATTGTGTCCTTCATTTGGAGGTTTTTCTGATCACGAAAGGAAGAAGAATACCAGTCCCGCCAGAAAGTTCTAGATTTTGGGGGTCAATTCCTTAACGGTTCTCTGCAGGATCTTTTAAGGAAAATGGAACCACGCAATGAACATTGTTCTCTACTGGTGTTTGTTAACAAATACAAAAGTGCTGTTTACTTGGCTTGGACGTTTTTTCCCCTATAACGTGCCTGAATAAAATGGTGGTAGCCTGTAATAACACCAACATAGTTACTTGATGCAATCAGACATAGAACATATACAAGTTTCCTTTATTCCTTTTTTAAATATGTATTGAGCACCTGATATATACTAGGATTATTTTAAGTTACTATGTGAGGTCCTGAACTTATTGGGGAAATTGGTAATTTAAGGTGGCTATTATATAGATATATATTTTAGGAAAGCAGAAAAAATGTGTGGCCCCATTTTATGCCATTGCTCCCGGTTATCGTGTGTAGTTGGTGATATCTTCCAATTTAAGTTTAGGTTAATGCCCTCTGATGAAATTATTGGTCAGTATAGGCCTCTATGGAGAGGAGGAAGACATAGAATGCTTTGAGAGGGATTAACCCTAAAAACTCAACTTTAGGTTATATATACAGAGCTCTTTGGGACATCTGACCATTTCAAGGGTGCAAATTTTGTGTGTCACCTTAATTTTAGCATCATGTGGCAGGTAAGCGACAGGACTACAGAGGCCACAGAGGCTTCCATGAGCCTCAAACCCTCCTGCAACAGGACAGGGCCAGACCCACTGGCCGAAGTTGTGTTTGGAACCACAAGCCCTGGTAGCTTCCTGCTTCTCATCTGTGTGAGACCTGGCCACCACCCAAAATGTAAGCCCTCTTGGACAGGCTTGCATGTGCTCATTCTTGGGTGGTTTTGTGCATTTTAGCCCCTGACTCATCCTCCCACTGCTGTGACTTCTGCCAGTCTTCCCAGCGTGTCCTCTGCAATCCCCATTTAGCTGTACAGTCCCCGCCCCCTCACACACTTGTTTGTCACAGAATGTTCCCTCCACTTCCTCACCTTCACCCAAACCCAGCTCTTCCCGCAAGGGAAGGGGTTGCAAAGTGAGCTTGCTCTCTCTCCAGGGCCCCAAGGATCAAAGAGTTGGAAGGCAGGGGGAGTATCCTCTCAGCCCCCTCTGCTACTTCGTGTCTTTTCTCTGGCACTTGCTTGGGAAACCCCCTCTTTCTCTGAGGCCCTTGTAGTCCTGTCACACCCTCCCCTGTCCTCACTGGGCACATGTGCCAACCAAATATGCTGTAAGTGTGGATGTTTTCCAAGTCTCAGTAAAGGAGAATATAAAATGTTTCAGTATATGTATATTGCCTACATACTGAAACAAGAGACTACTTCGGGTATATTGGGTAAAATAAATTATTAAATTTAATTTCACTTGTTTCTTTTTGTTTCATAAATGTGACTACTGAAAAATTTTAAATTACCGAAATGGCCCGTATTTGTGCCTTCTATCATTGTATTTCTATTGACTAACCCTGGTCTAAGCACTGCCGAGTCCTATATGGATATCAGACTCTGGCCTATAAGTCTTCATTCAGCTCCTTGGTGATTTTGATGTGCTGGCTGAGGCTTCTTTTATGGATTAAAAAAAAAAACTTTATTGATTTTTAAAATAGACTGTAAAGTAAAGCATTTTATTATATTAGAAAATGCAGATCATAAAATATTAATAAGTGACCAGGAGTCATACATATATGAAAGGGTATATATTGCTTTTTTGTAACTTGCTTTTTACACTTTCCAGCATGTCATAAACATCTTACTGTGTCATTATATATTCTCCTGTGACAATTTTTTAAATGGTTGACTAATATTTTCCTATAAGGGTATATATATACCCTAATTTATTTTGCAGTCTTTGCTAACTGTGCAGTATTTTTGAGTTTTTCTGTTGTAAATGAGGCAGAATGCTTGCTAAAAGGGAATTTGATGTGGTTTTTGAAGAGAGGGCCATATTTAAAGATGCCAACATTTTCTAGCTGTAGAAGGAGCAGGTCAGTCACAGAGGAGCCCACAACTTATTTTCTGTCACACAATTGTCACATAATTTTAGAGTGAATATTCACTAATTATTCTTGGGAAAACCCAGAAGTTAGTACTGTAAAGCAAAGACAAATGCTTCAGACTCAGTTGGTAAGTCTTTCTACATTGGATAACTATTATCTTTTTGGGACATGGACTTCCAGGTGGCGAGACTCTGGGTCTTCTCTTTGTGAGAGGGACCCATCTCTCCCCCTGTGGTATGTTGCTAGGAGCCAGGCACCCTCAGATGGGGTTGAGGTCCCAATGGCTGTGGAGGGGAATGGGTCCAGACAAGGGAGAGAGCAGCAGTAGAGCTGAGAGTGCCAGTCATCGTTTGGAGTGCACATGTCCAAGAAAGGTGACCAATGAGTCCCTGCAGGGATTACGGAGTGTGCTCTGTCCTCAGAGAACCCCAGGAATACTTGGGGGACACTCCAAAGTGGGCACTGCAGTGTTGGTGCTACTCAGCTAGAGTCTATTAAGCCAATGATTGCTTGGGCTAAAAAAGGCTGAGATTTCCAGCCTCAATTGTCTGTTCCATCAGAGGCTCAAATCAAGTCACTTGAGGAAATACTCAAAGCTAAAGCTGTCCCTAGGCAGGAAAAGTGCGCAAAGTATTTATTGTGTGTCTTTGTGAATACGGCACACACTATAATAATAGTTAAACCAGACACACAATATAATAATAGCTAAACCAGAACTATCAGAGCAAATAATTTCTAATTTCAGGATTTCATTAGATATAAAAAAGCAGGTAAGTATGGCTGTCTTAAATGGATTTCTTTTCAGGGTTCCTATAGTGTTCATTGCTGAATTTCCAAAGCAGGTGAAAGTGGGAGTCAGATTGCCTGGGTTGGAATCCAGATCACCCCAGGTGACTTTGGACAAGTCACTTAATGTCTCTTAACTTCTCATAGGAGTTTTAGGAGAAATAAATGAGCTCATACAAAGGGCTGAGCACAATGCCTGGCATATGCTCAATACGTACTAATTGCTGTCCGTATTATTATTATTATCTTTATATTCTTTTTCAGGTGTGTTTTAATGGCTTCCTAACTGGTCTCATTACCTCCCCTCTTCCTCTTTCTCAAATATGTTCTCCACAAAGCAGCCAAAAAGTTAAAAATTCAGACCCGATCATGTCACGTTCCTGTTTAAGGCCCTTCCTCCACCACTGCTCTCCCGCTGTGCTGAGGATAAAACCCAAACCCCAACTCCTTGCCATGGTCTGGAAGGAAGGCCCTGCAGGATTTGGTATTGCCCCCTCCGCAGCGGTCCTCCCTCCACCACACCTCCTGTGCTCTAGCCCCACTGTCCTGCTTGCCGCTCCTTGAGCCTCCTGTGCCCGTTCTTGCCTTGTCCCTCAATCACATGGCAGCTCCTCCAGCAAGTTTTCCCTGGCCCCCCAATCTCAGTGACTCACCTGGCACTTATAATCACATCATCTTGTTCTATTTTCTTCGCGACACCATCCTTCTGTTCATTTATTTGATTTCACGCTTACTGTCTGCCTTCCTGCCCTGGGGTATAATCCCCCTGAGAGCAGGCACCTTTTGTGCCTCATTCAGTACTAACCCCCAGCATCCAGAGCTGAGCCCAACCCATATTAGGAGCTCAAGAACTATTTGTAGAATAAGCGAATGAATGATGGAATGAATGGTCTTTGTAATTACACCCTATTCAAAGAAAGATCAGGTTCCATCTATAGTTAAAAAGTGCTTTGAAAAAGCATTTAGTTGGAGCATTAACGATGGAACTTGGAAAAAATAGAATCTTAGGACCTGCCAACTTCTGCTTTTTTCTTTATACTGAAAGGATCATGGTTGGAAGAACAAATATAGTTAAAATGTCTATGCTTTCCAGAGCAATCTATACATTCAGTGCAATCCCTATCAAACTATCACCATTTTTCACAGAGCTGGAACAAATAATCCTAAAATTTGTATGGAACCGGAAAAGACCCTGAATAGCCAAAGGAAAGTTGAAAAAGAAAACCAAAGCTGGTGGTATCACAATTCCAGACTTCAAGCTATATTACAAAGCCGTGATCAAGACAGTGTGGTACTGGCACAAAAACAGATACGTAGACCAATGGAACAGAATACAGAACCCAGAAATGGACCCTCAACTCTGTGGTCAGCTAATCTTCGACAAAGCAGGAAAGAACATCCAATGGAAGACAGTCTCTTCAACAAATGGTGCTGGGAAAATTGGACAGCCACATGCAGAAGAATGAAACTGGACCATTTCCTTACACCATACACAAAAATAAACTCAAAATGGATGAAAGACCTAAATGTGATACAGGAATCCATCAAAATCCTAGAAGAGAACACAGGCAGCAACCTCTGTGACCCTAGCTGCAGCAACTTCTTACTAGACACGTCTCCAAAGGCAAGCGAAACAAAGGCAAAAATGAACTATTGGGGCTTCATCAAGATAAAAAGCTTCTGCACAGCAATGGAAACAGTCAACAAAACCAAAAAAACAACCGACAGAATGGGAGAAGATATTTGCAAATGACATATCAGATAAAGGGCTAGTATAAAAAATCTATAAAGAACTTATCAAATGCACACCCAAAGAACAAATAATCCAGTCAAGAAATGGGCAGAAGACATGAACAGACATTTCTCCAAAGAAGACATACAAATGTCCAACAGACACATGAAAAAATGCTCAACATCACTTGGTATCAGGGAAATACAAACCAAAATCACAATGAGATATCACCTCGCACCAGTCAGAATGGCTAAAATTAACAAGTCAGGAAACAGCAGATGTTGGTGAGGATGCACAGAAAGGGGAACCCCCTACACTGTTGGTGGGAATGCAAGCTGGTGAAGCCACTCTGGAAAACAGTATAGTGGTTCCTCAGAAAGTTAAAAAGAGAACTACCCTATGACCCAGCAATTGCACTACTAAATATTTACCCAAAGGATACCAATGTAGTGATTTGAAGGGGCACCTGCACCCCGATGTTCATAGCAGCAGTGTCCACAATAGCCAAACAATGGAAAGAGCCCAGATGTCCATGGACAGATGAATGGATAAAGAAGAGGTGGTATATATACAATGGAATACTACTCAGCCATCAAAAATTGAAATCTTGCCATTTGCAACGACATGGATGGAACTAGAGGGTATTATGCTAAGCAAAATAAGTCAATCAGAGAAGGACAATTATCATACGATCTCACTCATATGTGGAATTTAAGGGAAAAAACAGAGGATCATAGAGAAAGGGAGGGAAAAATAAAGATGAAATCAGAGAGGGAGACAAACCATAGGAGACTCTTAACCACAGGAAACAAACTGAGGGTTGCTGGAGGGGTGGGGGGTGGGGGAGATGGGTTAACTGGGTGATGGACATTAAGGAGGGCACATGGTGTGATGAGCTCTGGGTGTTATATGCTGAATCACTGAACTCTACCTCTGAAAGTAATGGTACACTCTATGTTAATTGAACGTAAATAAAATAAAATTTTAAAAAGGAGAAAGAAAGGATCATGGATTAAATGGCATTTCTCCTGGACATATGGGCTCTTGAAAAGCTCACAGGGGGCCATTGCTCGAGGGACATAAGAAATGACAAACTCAGAGGAGCAAGGCAAAGGCAGACTGTGGTGAAAATAGTGATGAGCCACTCTGTAGAGAAAAGGGGAGCGGAGGGGGTCTGCGCTCATTCTTCCTCTGCATGTTTCTGACACAGTGTGACTTGTGCGTCACTGGTGAAACACTGCTCTTTCAGAGCCTTCAGTCCTTTGCTTCCCCAGGCAGCCATCCCTTCCTTCTGAAATTCAATTAAATCAGCCCTAATGAGTGGCTGTGCAGAAAGAGGGCTCTTATTTACAGAACACAGGGAATGATAACAAGCCAACATTAATTAGGATTGTTCCAGCAAATCAGAAAAAATAATTCTCTACCTCGACAGTGGGCAGATTTCTTCTTTCAGACACCCAGTCTCAGACTCGAGAGAGAGGGGCCTTGTGGTCTTTGTGTCTCACTGTGAAGATGACGTTTAAGAACAATACCACTCACGTTTTCCTTTGTGCTACAGCCTTGTGTCAGTCCAGCCAATCACAAGTCACTATTTTTCGGGCCGTTGCCATACTGAATTTTCTGAATAAACACAGGCAACTGCATTTTCACCACAACGATAAAATACTTTTTTTTTTTTTTTTAATTCTGTAGGCAAAAGGCCACGTCAGTAGGAGGGTTTGACATACGGATCATGTTTATCCTTTGATCATCTGTCATTTTGTTAGAAGAAAGCATATGCCATCCTTTGCTCTGTTTCTAAAATAGATTCAGAGGAAGTGAGGAATTAATCTTAACCTTAAACACATTGAGCCCAGTATTTCCTATCCAACTGCAGAATGCACTATCTAGTTTCCTACACCTCGCCCTTGCTAAGTTTAGGTCCTTTGGGCCAGCTGTTAAGAAGGAAAAGAAGGGGGAAGGGAACCTTGCTTTAGATGGATAAGGCAGTGCCCTGTCCATTATCAATCCTGGCTTATTTCCTCATTGCTTCATTTCCCATTCCCTACCATGACAGAACTGAGCAAGACCAGAGATAATAGCCCTTGTGATTTTTCAGACATTTGTTCCAAAATGGGATTGGCATGAGTCTCTTTCTCACTGTGTCCCACATTGTTGTTAGGTATAGTCAGCCCATCCATGATGTGTATCTTGCCCATCTTGGTACTCTCTAAAAAAGCAAAATTTCGCCCTGCTTTTCGAAAACTGATGCTAACAAGGGAGGCTCCTAGCGCATCTTCGGTTCGCCTCCTCTGCGCATAGGTAGCGCTGGCGCTGAGCATGTGGAGAATTTGGGGTTTGAGATTTTTCCTTCATAAGGTTAATGCTGCTCAGGTGACTGACTTTGCAGACAATTCAGTCAACATTCTTCAACTTTATTTTTATTTATTTATTTTAAAGATTTTATTTATTTATTTGACAGAGAGAGAGAGAAACAGCCAGCGAGAGAGGGAACACAAGCAGGGGGAGGGGGAGAGGGAGAAGCAGGCTCCCAGCGGCGCAGGAAGCCCGATGTGGGGCTCGATCCCAGAACGCTGGGATCACGCCCTGAGCCAAAGGCAGACGCTTAATGACTGAGCCACCCAGGTGCCCCAACATTCTTCAACTTTTAAAGACAGTGAAGCTATAGCCGTTGCAGATGGTGGTGCTTATGCATGGTGTTCTGCTCCCAGCTCAGCGACCAGACCTGGCTCACGATGAGTATTCAGTAATGCTTTGTGAATTGAACTTCAGTTAGTGTCTAAGTGTCCCTTGGGGTGCTGGTGGCCCTCTAACACAGGTGAGCTGGTCCCAGAGTGTAGATCTTCCCCCCACATTTCAGTGGAGGGGCTGCTCCTGCCCTGCTTCTTTACCCCCTTCAGCCTGCTGCCCACTCATTTCCCATGCCCTCTGCCAGAGCAGGCTTCTGCTTTCCACACGGGCACGGAGAGAATCGGAGTGCGCCTGGCACTACCCCTGCATCCCACGGCTTAGCGACATGGCGAAACTTGGTGAAAATTTGTATGAAATGAGCCGTGTGAAGGAAAAATAACGATGAAAAATCTCCTGCACCCAATGAAATCAAAACTGCCTTTCCTCCTTTATTTGTGGAAATTTTAAAACACTCCTAAAGGCTAAGCAAAGATGAAAACAATGAACACTTGTGTCCCCATCATCTAGCTTCAACTGCCATCTGTTTTTTTGCTGGTTTCGTTTATGACCTTCTTCCAGTTTTGTGTGTTTGTGTGTGAGAGTGAAACTTCGCCTTACGTAATGTGAGCTCTACGTATTTCCATCTCATTTAGGCAAAAATAAAATTTCGTAAGTGAAAACTTTACTACTGAGTCTTTTGTTGTGATGCCCTATTTTTAGGTCCTGGGACTGGCGGTTCCAGAATGTTTCAATTAAATGCTCGTAATGTAGAAAACAGCCTTTTTCCAAGGCCTCATGTCCCCTCCATCAGTGGCTTTCGGCCACTTCCTTCTGTCTGATTGAATTCTTAAACGTGTCCCTGGTGGGCTGCTGGTGGAGCTTGTGTTGCTTTGTCAGTCTGTCTGCTTCTGGCACCCACACACGGCAAGTACAAGCTTCCTTTGGGCATTTGAGACCATTGGAGCTCAAACTTTTCTTAATTGCTGTATTTTCAGTGAATGTTCTTTTGTCACAGTGCAATGACCCATTTTTTTTTCAACCACAGAGCTGATGGAGATGGGCTGCCAAGTCACATTGGGGGACTGACTCAGAGATGGGAGCAGTGGGCTGTGCCCTGCAGACATGATAACCCGGCTATGTGTGGTTTTTATAGAATACTTTCATTTTATAGATTGTAGTCTGTTATGGGTACAGTTGAGAAAGATAAGGTGATGTCATCTGTTTAGATTTGCATGCTAATAAAATCAGAAAATTCAAAGGGAGTCCATAAAAGTACCAGACCATCTCATGAAAATTACTCCTTGACCAAATGTTATTCCTTGGTTCTAACGATTAATGATGAATTTGAACAGATTAGGAGAGAATAAGCCTTGTCTTTGTGATATACATGCTTCTGTCCCTGCAAAGCTTTCAATATGTCAGTCTTTTTCCCCACTTAGATTATCACAAACTCGACAGAATGATTTATACACATAGTATGTTAAAATGGGACTTGCAAGAATGAGTTTCAGATGTGCAGTGAAGCACGCGCTTCCCAAAGGAGCAGTAAAGGGATTGCGGTGGTCCTCGGCCTGCTCCCCCAAGACCCTTTCCTTGTCCTTCCCTTGCAGGCTGTTTCCCTGGCTTCTCTGCCACTTGGCTCCCTATTTGATTCAGCTAATGGAAAGACTGAAGGGTGGGAAGAAGGAATAAGCCAAGTGCATTGCCTCTGTAAGAAGTTACCACAAACTTGTGATGTAAACAATACAAGTTTGGTATCTTGCAGTTCTGGAGGTCAGAAGTCTGAAATAAGTCTTCCTGGACTAAAATCAAGGAATTGGCAGGGCTGCCTTCCTTCTGGAAGCTCTAGGGGAGATCCCGTTTCCTTTCCTTTTCCAGTTTCTAGGGGCTGGAGATTGGGGTGGGGGCACGCAGGGGAGCCTCTTTGCTTTGGGCAATGATGTGAGCATTAGCAGAGGCCCCGCCTTCCATTGGCAAGAGCTGTCTCCCTCTGCCTCCTTCTCTGGGCCAGGAGGTGCAACAAGGTGGAGCTGTCAGAGGGATGGCAGTGATTTGAGCTAACTGGGGCCTCTGGTTTAGACCAGTCCAGCATCTCAGTGCAGATATGCATAGCTCCCTAACCAAAGGTTCTGTTCTATGAAAAAGACTATTTAAGACAAACTGTCAAAGCATTTGTGGGAAGAGGCTTTTTTTCTGAAGCTTTTCCATTTGCTTTCTGCATGATCTTGAACAAACCATCTAGTTTTTCAGCCTCAGTGTCCTCATCTGTTAAAATGAGACAATCATACTTAACTTCAAAGATCTGCATGAGGGTTAAGTGAGGATAATATATGGGGTAGAATCACTAAATAAATGTAAGTCTTCTATTGGTTAATTCTAAAAATACTGAACACCTTGTGAAATTTTCTGTCTATTGTGAAGATAGACATTGTTTAAATAATAACATTAATGTATATCTAAAAATAAGCATGGCTTGAAAGGTACATGGTTCTTTGAGAACATATGAAAAAGAAGCCTGACTTTAACCAGGGGTTCAGGAAATTGTCTGGGTTGTAATTTGAAGGATGAGCAGGAGTTAATTAAAAATGAAATGTAAAGTGATTGGGGGAACAGCAGGTACAAAGGCCCTGGGGTAGGATGGCATATGTTGTCCAAGGACATGAAAGAAGCCCAAAGAGCAAAAAGAAAGCACAAGATGAGGCTGGGGAGGCAGGTGGGAGCCAGACCATGAAAGACCTGGCAGGATTTTAATTCTTATGCAAAAGCCAATGGGGAGACACTGCAGGATTTTAGGCAGTGCACGTGCGTCTGTGTCATAGCAGCTTTATGATTTAGCAGATCAGTCTGGCTACGGCATGGAGAACAGATTGGAGAGGGTCGAGAGAAGATGAGGGGAGACCAGTTGGAGGGGACTGGCATGGCTTAAATCAGAGCCTGGGTGATAGCTTGGATTAGGTGAGCGTGGAGACCGAAGGAGAGTCAGGGTCTTGGTTTGCACCTGGGGTGAACGGTGGTGCTGTTCTCAGGGGCAGAGGGAACTAGAGAGACCTCACATTGGAAGGGGACCCATCATGAATTTGGTGCTCCATGCCGAGTTTGAGGAGCCTGGGTGACAGCTAAGAGGAGATGAGATGTTCCATTGGCCACGCAGGAGAGGTCTGCTCGGGAATTAGAGCTTGGGCATCATGGGCTTATCAAAGTGACTACTTGGGCATAGATAAGATTGTCTTCCAGACGAGCTAACGTGTAAGGAGGCTTTGTTCTGTGCCAGGCACAATTCTAAGCATTTTACCTGTATTAACTTATCTAATCTCTGTAACTGCCCTTTGAGATGTTTCCCCTATTTTACAGATGAGGAAACTGAGGCAGCAGAGTGTTTCCATACTTGCTCAAAGTAAAACAATGAGTGAGTCTTGGGACCAGGGTCCAAAGCCAGGCTGGCTCCTGTACCAGTGTTATCAGCCACTTCACCACACTGCCTCTCTCCATCAAGGCTCATAGCTCACTCCTAGGACACAGACTGTTCTAATACACTCACTTTCTGGCAAAAGCTGTGCCATTCATGTTCAGGGAGGTGCCCGAGATGTTGGTGTTTCTGGTTGCCATGGTTTGCATAATATACATTCCTCACCTGCTGGAATCCTACTGCTTTGAGTAGCAGCTGCCAGAAGCTGCGGCACAAACACAGGCCGGCAGCAAACAGAGCACATGGAGAGGAGGGTGAGGATGAAGAGAGGCACGCCGCAATTACCCTCTCAAGCAAAAACATGTTCGAGATGCCTCCGGGTTGCCAAAGGGTTCCGCATCTCTCCACGGAGGGAGGCTGACCGCACAAACAGCTAACCACTGTTTGTAGTAAAAGCAGAGTCGTTAATACTTACAGCCCAGGAAAACTGGGCCCCGAGGTGACACGAGGAGCTGTCTGCATTTCACCGGAGACTGTGAACGTTCCGTTGCCAAGTGAAGACGACTCACCAACTTTATCTAAAATCCTAACAGCGCTTTAGTGCAGCACAGGCACCTTCAAAAAGCAACTGCCCCCGGCGAGTGGGTGTAGCTCCACACCCCCGAGAGTGGGGGAGGATGCGCCTCGCATTCGTTACACAAGCTCTTGATCAGACCTACGCACGGGCGGGTTCTGTGAGCGCAGCTGGCAACTGGTTCAGCCAAAGGCACCTCACTGCCCCCTACGACGATTAGATAACGATGAAGCCGGGTCAGAGTGGACGGCCCTGCC
Organism: Ursus maritimus; assembly: GCF_017311325.1. Classification (NCBI taxonomy): domain Eukaryota; kingdom Metazoa; phylum Chordata; class Mammalia; order Carnivora; family Ursidae; genus Ursus; species Ursus maritimus. The sequence goes on from NW_024423564.1 coordinate 15,250,025, forward strand.
GCACGGCTGAAGAACATTACGTACGGCACGCCGTGTGCCGGCCGCGGCAGCAAAGTGCCCCGTGTGCCCCGCCTGCACCAGGACCACAAACTCTCACCGGGTTCCTGTCCATCACACCCACGTCGTCCTTGTGCTTGGGATGGGTCCCACGGCCTTCTTCACGGCACTGCGGAGCAGTTTGCTTAACACGTAATTTCAGGGCCCAGAAGGCAACTGGAGGTAGTGAGCGCAGATTCAGAGCAACGTTCGGGAGCTCCCGTTCAGGCACTTTCTGTGGCTTGTCGTGGAACGAGCTTCAAAGAAGGAGGCAGAGAATTGCCCTCAGGGGCCTGGGGTCTATTGGGGATGTGATTAGCAGTGATAAAGCTCATGCAGTCCGAAAAGCTGGTAGGATTCTGAAAAGGGGGTGTCAGGGTAGATATTCCAGGCACAGAAACAAACTCAGTTGGCAGCTGTAGGTTTTTACCTAATGCATGAAGGCCTTTATGGTAACTTGAGCTGTCTCCAGACAGGGCAAGCTGTCTCATGAGAGAGTGAACTTCTGCGGTGTTTATACAAAGAGCAGAAGACCACAGGTTAAGGGGGTTCTTACTTTGAGGTTTGGACTTCATGGCCTGCAGAGTCCTCTTCGACTCAGTTTCTGTTTTTCAAGCCCTGCAAGATGACTTTTGATTTTATTTTTCCCCACTCAGAACATTTTTAGCTTACTAAGAAGACAGGTGAATGAAAATTCGCAAAGATAATTTAAGAGTCTAAAAAAGGGTTTTGGGGGGTATTCGGAGACTAAATGAATATGCAGCATTCTCGAAATACAGCGTTCTGTGTAAATCGACACTCTTTTCATAGAAATAACTGAAATAGAGTTGAGTGATAGGGTAATCAAAATTATTTTTTAAATGTTCCAAAAAGATGGAGCAAACTGCATGGTTCACATGGCCAGATAGGATGTTTAAGAATATGGTTAAGTTATTCTTTTCTTAAAATAGGCAATACCGGCACATCTTAAATAATTGAAATACAACCAAGCAATCCTGCCTGCCACCTCTGTCCTCTCATTCCCTAGGGACCCTCCCCAGGGGCAGTCACTGTTAACAGCCTCTTACGTATTCCTCCAGAAAGAGATACACGTAAGCAAGTGCGTGTGTGCACAGCGTGTTCTGTGAGCTGTTCTAAAGGTTTTATCTTGGAAGTGTTTCTGTAGCATTGCTTAATTATATTTAATCGCTGCAGAGTATTTTGTATGCTATATATTTATCTAGAGCACATATTTTCGACATATCTATACTTGTAGATAGACTATGCTACCATTAGGTACGTATAATAGGGTATAATATAATACTTTATAGGGTATAGTATACAGTATACTATAGTATATACTATACTCTGCATAGTAGTTCTTTGTATCGATGTTCCATTTTTCATTTAACCTTGGACTGGTCTAGTTGTGACACCACTACCATCTCCCACCTTTCCTGTTAGAATGTGAAACTCCACAAGAGCAGGGACTTTGTCTCATTTGTACCCACAACCCACATCACTCAGAACAGTAGCAGGAATGTGGCATGAGTTCAATAAATATTTGGTAAATGAGTGAATAAATTGCAGGAAAAAATATTTGTTTAAATTTACTTTAAAAAAACTTTGTTTACAAGCAGCAAATTTTTAAAAATTTGTTTCTGTTATAGCAGCAATTTATCCTCATTATGACATTTTGAAAAATCAGGAGAATAAAGATGTTAAGAATCACAGTCCAGTTGCTCAGAGACTACCACTGTTAACATATTGGTGTCTTTCCTGTCAACCTTTCCTCTATATACATTTTAATGTAGCTGTGATTTCATTTTTCCCATAAATTTTATCCTTTCTGATAGCATTTTAATATACACTGTTTTATTCAGTTTATAAATAACTTCATAAGCATATTTTGAAATGGTGACTCTATAATGGAGATACATTTTTAATTATTCACATTCTTTTCTGTCTTCCTGAGTACTTGACCTTCATCTTTTCACATTGGCCAAGGTACTTCCTGCTTGGTGTGGGAGTGATGTTAGGAGCAAGACTGAGGTAATACTTAGCCTTTGACATGCAAATAGGATAAGGCTGCAGGAGGAAGGATTTGCTATTCCTTTGGCCAAAGCCCTCTCTGGAAAGTTACAATCAAGCCTGGATGACCCAGACTGTGGAGTTCTCCTGTGGCATAGAGAATGTGCTCCTTTGGACCTCAACAGCAAAGCATGAAGCTTGCGCCTCAGTAGATGCAGGGCTGTGGTTAAGGCAAAGGAAGCAAAATAAAAGTTTGCTCTCTTTCTGTCCCAGATGCAGGTGGGACGGAGAGGAGAGGGGAGGGGAAGAAAGTAAAAGAATTAAGTGTGGGTCTCAGTTTACTGTGCATTTTATAACTGGAGGGAGCAAAACAGCTCCAGGAAACTTACCCTGCCCCCCACCTCCCACCCCCTGTCACTTTCGTTTAAGATTTTGGGAGGAGACTTCTGTGCCTAGCCGGGTCACTCTGGCTGATTAAGAAGTAGAGCTGCGTGGTCATATTGCACCCGTCCGGTTGCCACTTTCTGGAATACCCCTCTATTCCCGGAGGTGTCTATACTGAGTTGAAAGCCAGTGAGCCTGTGTGGATTATTGTGGTGGAACAAGGTAACCCAGCAGCAAGGCCTAGGGGTGGACTGTAGGCCAGGGGCTGGATGGAGTCTCTGACAGCTGCTCAGGGGTGTTCAGCCATCAGAAGCCAAGGCAAGGCCTAATCAGCCAAGGTGCACATAGGGCCTTGGCAAAGCCAAGAGATGAGGTTGAGCTAAACTAGCAGCAGTCTTTATCAGTGAGTGTTGGCAAGTCACAGAGCAGCCTTGGGTTTGCTCCGGAGACCAGAGGAGGAGGCAACACTGTGCTTGAGGGCACCTTTTCATTTTTGCTGCCAAAAGGACAGATAGGATGCCCCCATATAGTGAGATGCCATCTTAATAAGAGAAGCAAGGGAAGCAGAACTATGTGAGAGAGTTAACCTTTTAACCAAGGAGGCGGCATACCACCTAAATCATCAATGCAGACTAAACTTTAAATCAGATCAGACAGTGAATTAATCTCCCCACCACTAATCAGTGGAGTAAAACCAGAAGAATTAGAGGTTAAATAAATTATGATTACAGCTTTTTGCATATACGAGTTGAAGTGTGATTTATATTTTGTGATCCCTACTGAATATACTACGTCATTGAGTGACTGGATCATGGTGAATTTACCCATTCCCTTCTGGTTGGATTTGAAGTTTCTCTAGTTTTCCTTTGTTAGAGATGTCGTATGAACAACTTTATGCATTTAAACTCGTGGCACACAGGAGGCACTTAACAAATAGTTCTTCAATGAACTTTGAAATGACATTTTCGCTGGGAATGTAGAATAGCTTATGTATGAGATGTAAGCTTCCATATAACAAGGCAACACCTTGCTTCTTGTAGTAGAAGATGAGCCCATAATAAAATGGATTGGTAAGAACCAGGGTAAAAAAAGAGGTGATTGACCTCTGCATTATAAATGAACAGAATTTTTGGAATATGGGATTGAGACAGAAGAGAGGTGAGGGTAAAACAGTCCATTCTGAGAAGAGGCGAAGAGACTAGGAATAGAGATATCAATCAAAGAATTTTAAGTTGCCTATCTGTTGTGTATTTCCTACCGTTGTCCCGGTCTTTGACAAAGTCTTCTGTTCTCCCCCAAATACCTCTCTGGTGGTTTTATTTATTTTGTTGGTTTGTTGATTGGGAGTGATGAAAATTAACACAGGGGTTGAATTCAATATCTGGGTCAGTATGAGGAGGAAATGGGACCACACAGGTGAGATGATCTATGTCGATCCTTGAACATTTCAGTGCCAGTGGGAGCTCAGAGCTGTAAGTGACTACAAGAGCTTCAACCTCCTTGCTCCTAGCAATTCAGAAGTGTTGGGAGACCATGGAAATGTCCCAATTAGTGGAACAGAGAATTGAATCAACCTTGCGTATTTATTAGGAGGCCACCGGTTGACAAATTGTATTTATGTGTATCTTTGCCATCAACATCCAATGGAAAGGGGGGCTTCCCCTCGCTTGTGTTAGAGATCCCCTCCTCTCCAGAGTCCTCTGTGACAGAACACGTCCATCATCAGCCTATTAGAGGATAAAAACAATAGCAGGTTGGAGAGAGTTCATGGAAGAAACTACATATGGGGATATAATTACAGTAGCTTACATTATTTATTTTAGGTAGCATAAGTTAATAGGCTATTTGGCTCTTCCAAGACCGCTATTTCTCCCTATTCCTATCTCTACTCTGAGCTATTTTAATCCATTCTCAGCAAGGAACAAGCATAAATTTTGTAGGGGTCTTGGGTCTGCTGCTTGGTTCCAGGTTGAAACCGGTCTCATGGCTATTTAAACTTTAGCAAATTTCCATGGACTCTTCCTCAGTCTAGAAATGTTTCAGAACAAGTAGTTCTCTTTCTTCAGCACGTATCTCTCTCTCTTACTTCAGAGAAGAGTGTGTTCTCTATCTATGAGCATGAGTCCTTTCTAGAGGTCTTGCTTTGGTCACTTAACACATTGCTTTTGTGGTGGCCTCATGAATTGCCTGCCCGTCCCCCACCCTTCTATTTTCTCACCTTTTTGTTTCCTCTTTTTGCTTCATTTCCTCTCAATTTTGCTTAGGCTGTTTGCTCACCATTCTTATTGCAAGAGGTCAAGCCTGCCTGGCCCACATCTGTGTTCACTGCCAGCACAGTTAAGCCCATATTTGATCTTACAACTCTCTTCATAGCAAAAATGGCTTACAAACGCACATAAGCGTTTGGGGAGACAGACGTTCCTCAAGCATCTTAAACACTGAGAGGTAGGAAAGTCATCACAACATATGATCAATGGAGTATGAACAGGGCTATCAAAATAGGCTGGACATATTGCCAACGAAAGGAGATTATAGATTAGCACAAAACAAGCAGTAAACTTAATTTAAAACATGACTAAATTTTATAAACTGCTGACATCCCTTAAACAGAATTTCCAAAGCTAGACTACATTTCAAATTCCTTTACTCTTGACTTGAGCATTAACTGTACTTGGCGAGCAGGCTGAGAGTTAAAGGCCCTGCCCAGTACCACCAGATGCCTTATATCGGCCCGAAAGCATGGAGTTGAAAACAGCCTGATAACCTGACTGTAGGCAGTCTAAAGCTTGGCATAATTGTATAACATGAGGCTCGTGGGAGAATGACGATAAACCTCACTGGCAGACTGCCGCTACTTTCCACGGGTGGAAAATGGGAATAGAGAGAATGTGGAAGAGAGGTGGGGGAGACCCCAAGTATAAGCCACTCTTGTTGCTTTCACCTTCAGAAATGAGAAGTTGGAGGATATGTGAAGGGTGGGAGCATGGATATTGATAAAACAACAATAGCAACAACAAAACCCATGATTACTCAGTAGAGCAAATATTCGCAGAAAGTTTTCCTGGGTTGAGATACCTCTGCTAGGTTAAGTTCAAAGGAGTGTTTTTCAACTGGTGAACTTCTTTTTTCCTTTCCTCCGTCCTCTGAGCACAGCACCTCATGTTTAGTGAATGCATTGAAGTCTTCATACTTTAATGTGCTTTAATGTTTCAGTTAATGTAATGTGTAATAATAAGATCAAACTGCATATGGATGGAACTTGATACATTAATGACATCTTTCAGGACATACAGAAGGTCATGTCATCACAACAACCAGGAAGGTAAACAGGGCAAGTACTATCCACCCCATTCTACATAGGAGGAAACTGAGACTCTGGGACTGATTTGCTCAAGGTTGAACTACTGCAAGAGATGGAATCAAAACCCATGTTTTCTGATTTGGAAGCACTTGCTTTTTTATGGTTTGACCTCTATTCACACAGGTGTTCAGCTCTGGGTAATAAGAATTTAATGATATGAACTCTTTTCTTGACCTTTGTTGTATTTGTCTTAGTACAGAATATATAAATGGATTTTCTTCCTGTGACTGTGGCATCAAGCACTTACTCAACCAGCATGTTGAACATCTGATAGAGTCAGGTTCTGAACTCAGCTCTGGGACTACAAAGACCAAAAAGATGTAGCCTTTGCTCTTAAATTGCTTATTGTTTATCCCAGGGGACATGGCCATGGGAAGATAAGTTACAGAGTTATTTAATATATACCCATAGATATATATGAACAAGAAGACATGGAAACATTGAGGACACAGCATCTAATTTACTTGGGGGAGTTGGGGAAGGTGGTGTTATCAGAGCTTTGTCTTCGAGGAGGAGAGGGGTCTGCCAAGTAAAGGAGAGGGGAAGAGTGTTCTAGGGAGAGGCCCAGAGCATGTATCACATGGAGCGAAGAATGTGCACAGTGGTCTGAAGCATGGTGTATGTGGTAGGGAGGTGAGGCTGGATAGGGTAGGAAGGGAAGACTTGTAAGATCTTTGTAGGGCAAGGCAAGCAAGTTGTGTTTTATCATGTCGGTCCTAGGGGTTGTACCATGGTCGGATAGCTCTGGCTGGTTAAGAAGAGCTGTGTGGTCATATTGTACCAGAAGAGGGTCTGGTTGTCCAGGGGATTTTAAGCTGGTAATTTGATGTATAGAGGAAGATTCAACAAGATGGGCATATTGATATTAACCCTTTGGGACTCGGCATAACTTGTTTGAAAATTAATTTTTATACATGTAGTGTGGTGGTTCTCAAGTGTTGTATGTATTCAGAGGGCTTGTTAGAAGATGGACTGCTGTAACCTACCCCCAGAATTTCTGATTCAGTAGGGCTGGGTGGGTTTGGAGAATTTGCATATCTAATAAGTTCTCAGGTGACATTGATGCTGTTAAGTCCAGAATGACATTTGAGAACTACTGCTTTGGGGAAGGCTTCTTTGCCTGAAGAGGACCTAGAAAGAATAGGTCTAATTTATTAATAAAGCAAAATTAAAACAAAAGGTATTTATTCAGCAGACGTAGTGAAGAGAAGGGCCATATGCACCCCAATGTTCATAGCAGCAGTGTCCACAATAGCTAAATCGTGGAAGGAGCCGAGATGCCCTGCAACAGATGACTGGATTAAGAAGTTGTGGTCCATATATACAATGGAATATTACTCAGCAATCAGAAAGAATGAGTTCTCAACATTTGCTACAACATGGACGGCACTGGAGGAGATAATGCTTAGTGAAATAAGTCAAGCAGAGAAAGACAACTATCATATGATTTCTCTCATCTATGGAACATAAGAACTAGAATGATCAGTAGGGGAAGAAAGGGATAAAGAAAGGGGGGGTAATCAGAAGGGGGATTGAAACATGAGAGACTATGGACTATGAGAAACAAACTGAGGGCTACAGAGGGGAGGGGGGTGGAGGAATGGGATAGACCGGTGATGGGCAGTAAGGAGGGCACATATTGCATGGTGCACTGGGTGTTATACACAACTAATGAATCATCGAGCCTTACATCGAAAACCGGGGATGTACTGTATGGTGACTAACATAATATAATAAAAAATCATTATTAAAAAAAAAAGGTATTTATTCAGTATTTGAGATAGGTAAAGGTTTTCTAAAAAAAAATCTGAACCAATCATCATCAAACAATATCAAAAATAGAAGTATCCACAAGGCACGGTGCTAAATGCTTATGAGAAGGAAGCATTTAATTGGACATGGCTCCTTGCTCTTGGAAGTTCATGATGATGCCTTGGAAAAGGCTGCAATGGATAACTGACCATCCTTCAGTTTATCTACTGTTTTTATACCGGAAAAGACTCAGAAAACAGAACTGTAGCTGAGATCAAAGTTGTCCTAAATTCTGAGATTTTCACCAAAATTATTTTGTCGCATTGGTGAAATTTTGGGCCAGAGGGAGGAAGTGTGCAGCAATCACAGACCATCTTATCGTGTGACAAAATTGTCTTATGACTAAGAATCATCTGACAATTGAGCGGAGATAAGAAAAACCAAGAGCTGAGTAATAAGAGGAACACCACCATTCGGAGTGGGGAACTGGATCATGTAATAAATGTACGACACGACAGGGCTTTTTGTTTGTTTCTCAGATAGATGTCTCTAGAATTCTTTGCTTCAACCTCTGCTCTAGGGTGTAGTAGCCTTTGTCTCAATTGTAGACAGCCTCTGAACGTGACATCAGTGGGTTTTAGTCGAGCCTTCCAGCGTCTGCGGCAAATAACCCTCTCTTGACCTTCAGTCCGCTTGCTCATTCTGGGGAGTCTGTTTCATGAAATATTGATAGAGTAGATTACTTCAGAGCAACGCACAGAATGAATGATGCTCCTTTGATGTGTTAAACCATCCTCCTGCCTTAAAGATTGTGAGGGAAAAAATAGCCATTAGACAAAAGGCATTCTTAGAAGGACTCCACACTTGATTGGCACTTGCACTTCAATACACAGGACAGATTTCGGGCCTCTCTTCTCCTACGTGGCACTAATCTAGCTCTCTCCAGTGTAGCACCCTGACACCCTGGCGTGGGCGATTGCTCTGTTTGCAGTGTGTGACGAGCCACCACTGTTCATCTGGGTGACTGCAGTCAGCTAATATCTCATCCGCCTGCCTCTGATTGCCTGTGTGTCCTCCCTTCTCTTTGTCTGCCGTGCCCAGATGCACAGTGGACTTGAACCCATTACGGGCATAAAGCCAAACTCCAATTCGCAGGTGAAGACAATTTTTGGCTACAACTAAATAGAACCATAACAGCGACAGCGACAGCAGCAGCAGCAGCAGCAACTCACTTCTCTAGGACCCTCCTAAGTGCCGGGCACTGCCCTAAGCACTTGACATATATTCATTTATTTAACCCACACGACAGATCCAGTGAAGTGCATTCTGTTATTAATCCCCTTTACAGATAAGGAAACTGAGGCCCAAAGAGGGGAAGTAAATTGCCTAATTCCGCAAATAGTAAGTGGCAGAGCTGCCCTTCAGAATTTGCGCTCCTGACGCGTCCTCCCGAGCATGAAATAAAGGCTCTTCCGTGTAGGTGTTCACTACGCTAATTCTTGCTCAGTCTTCAAGATCAACTCAGCTGTCCTCTTCTCTGCAGCTCTGCCTGCTTTCCTTCCCCCTCCTTCCTGACGAAGAAATTGCTGCTTTATCCGTGCTCGGTAATACCTCGTCCACACCTCAGTAATAATGCTCACCCCGCAGGGGCTGATGCAGTAACCATCCTGCTGGCCTGGGAGCGAGCCTGCGACTCCCGCATGCTTCCAGCTCCTGCAGGCTCTGAAGAGCTGTTGACCCTCCATAATCCTCCTGTTGAGCGGCTATTCTGACAGCTCATGTACAATTTTTAGAAGGAAATTACATCTCATTTCAAATACATTTTGAAACCTGACCATTTGAGTTCTGAATCAAATTTCATTAAATTATGCAAACAATGTGAACAGAATGGCTAATGTATACTTTGGACACTGTGCTAGGGCGAGGGATACACTCTGAACAAAGCACAGTCCTAACATTATGAACCTTCGTGACTAGTGTGGGAGGCCGATTACCTAATTATGGTGGCAGGTACTGAATATTGTAATAATGTACAGTATAGGGGCTTGCCTGGCTTGTGGAGAGAAGCTTTCCCTGAGATTGTGGTACCGAAACTGACGCCCAAGTGGGGGGGGGGGTAAGAATTAGTCACAGGTGAAGAGGGTGAGAATTATATTCTCTGCTCTGACTTGCTTATAAAATGGCCATGTTCTTGCCCACTCTGTAGATCCTTATATTCTTTTAAGACTCAGATAAAATTCTGCTTTTTCCAAGAACTTTCTTGGAATATTTTAGCTTTACGACTTACTTTTTTGGGACTCCTATATTCAATAACTTTAAAAAAATAAATGTGAAACCCAGGAATGGGTCCCATGTTAGAGACACTGCATTATTTCATGGAATCTTCAAAACAACTTTGCAAGTTACACATTAATATCTTTGCTTTGTCAGATGAGAAAACTGAGGTTTGGTAAGGTTGGGTGATTTCCCTAAAATCTTACCATCAGCAGGTGTGAAGGGGAGAGGTGGATTTCTCATTAAAGTCTGTTCGACTACTCGTTTTCACAGCAGTTCTCATAAGTAAGTATTATCATCCCCATTTCACAGATAGAGAGACTGAAACCCCAAAGGACGATTGGCCCAAAGTCACAAAGCCCCCGAGTGTGACAATATCAGGAGATTTCAGGTTACGTCCGTTTGACTCCAGAGAGGGTGCTACAAAGGACTGGTACTGAGGCAGGAAGCGGTGGCAAATACCCCCTCTGATCTGAGCCCATGTGCCATCTCTGTGACGCTATCCTGAGGCACCATTAGGAAGCACTCTTGTGGCTGCAGGAGACTCCTGACTCTTGTTACCACGGGGTGGTCCATCCGCGGACCAGTGGCACCACCATCACCTGGGAGTTTATGAGCAAAGGGAAATTTCAGGCCCTCTCCTAGACCTATGAAATCTGAATCTGCATTGTAACAGGATTCCCTGATAAGCCCAGAGGTGCTCATTAACGTTGGCAGAGCTCTCCTCTAGAGTGTGCCTTAGAATTGCCCTTGCAATTGTGCATTATGGAGGGTTGGCCTTCCTGGCCCAAGGACAGGTCATTTCTGAGACTCATTGGACTTTCAGGGAGAGTCCTGGGGCCCTGAACTGAGCTGGATTTTCTTACTGAGTCCCGGGAGGTCCTAGCAACCTATGGAGACTGAGCCCAGTGGATTTTTGAACCGTTGTCTAACATATAAAGGGCTCCACTAGGATTGCTATTACCTGTGAGCTGAATTTTTAGCTTGTGACAATTTAAGTACAGATTGAAATAAAAAACATACCAACTCACACGAGGAATTATAACATCCTTGTGAGGAAAAAAGAGATAAATACTTCGCCCGCATTAGAGAAAGGCTTGGTAGAGCCAAATAACATTTTCCATAAAACCTTGAAAATTTGTGGCAGGTCTATAATTATGCTCCTGTTTAGGTGGCTCCCTTGTCTGTGTTCCAGCCGATAAAAGACCATAATAACATTACTGCATTTTAATGAAATCTGTCATCTTTATCTTTATAGTTGACTATTCCCTCTCATCTCTTTGTTTATTCATTCATTCATGAACATTTACGGAACGTTTGCTCTGTGCCAGGCACTAGTCTTTACTGAGAAAATGACATTTTTTTATTGATCCGCACAGCAAAGACCTTAAAAGACTGAACAATTACATGCAGTAATAACTAGATGATTTCACTTATTTGAGAAAGAAACTTGGCCCTGTTTCCCCTTCAGTTGGAAGGAAAGGACTTCACAAATAGTGCTGTTGTGGCGCTTCGTGCTGGGTCAAAGTGAGTGCTGGTAAAAGCACACGAAATAAACGTTCCGTCAGGTATGGCAAAGTCCTAGAGACTGGGATGGCCTCCTGTGCTTTGATCAGATTTTCAAGACTACTTTTCCTTAATGTGAACCTGTTTCACTTAGGGATCATGACGCGGAGTGTGTGTGAGAGAGAGAGAGAGCGAGAGCGAGAGAGCGAGAGATTATGCTCATAAGTCCACATAAAGGCCGCGACTGTCTGAGTGGTTTGTTTTCATTTCCACTTCTTGTGAGAAGGAGGCTCATTTCCAGCTCTGAGTGCTGGAGCTGACAGCAGGTACTGAGCATTCATTTTCCCCTTCAGAGTTTAGTCTATGGGACTGAAAACTGTAGTTGTAGCATTAAACAGTTGAAGTGCAAGTCTCTGAGCCAAGTCCTATGACAGAAGGGCTTTTCTAGTACACACCCGAGAGGCATGGGGTCCAGAAGGCCTCGCCTTGTCTTTTAAAATTAGGTCTTGACTAATTCAAGAGTTTTTGTCATTTTGGGTGACTGTGAGTTTTCCAGATTGGCATGATGTATGGCTCTGAAAAGACCGTTGACTCCAAGCCCGCTACGTTGTCTGCCTGTGAGGTATTTACAGACAGAGCAAGCAAACGCAGAAATAATGAATTAGCTTGCAACTTGGGTTGTGCTAAGTTTGTTTTGGATTTTACGAGTGAGTATGTGTGTGTTGTTTTGCTTAGAGGCCTGTTATCAGAATCTCTCTGTTGTGTTTTGAACCCAGAAGGTGACTACAAGCCCCTCTGTGTAGCAACAGTGTCCCCGAGGTGGGAGGTGCTAATCTAATCCCAGCCAGGAGCCCAGCCCCCAGTGAGAGCCCCAGCAACAGGAAAACTCCTGCTTCTGCCTTCCAATGATGTCCCTTCCATTCTCCTTCCTTTGTTCCTGCAACCACTCAAAATATGAGCATTACTTTTCAAGCAGAGGAAGTCTAGGTCACATCCTGTGTACACAAGCTGGCAGATGCTCATTCTCGTTTTTTTACCCCTTATCTCAGATCGTGCTACAGCTTCATTGTTTGTATAACTCACTCATTTAATCATTCCACAAACATTTGCTCAGTTTGCATGTACTGGGCACCATGACAGAAGCCAGGGATGGGAGACGAATGAGACATCATGCCATTCTTCCAGAAGCTTACAGTTTCATTAAGGAACAGGCATACAGACCATAACAATAGAAGATTAAAAAAAAAAAAGCCTCCTTCTAGAAATATGTAGAAGTATGAACAGAGGCAGTAGCAGTCAGCTTTAGGTGAGAGGACTGAGAAAGGCCCCACCTATAGTGTGTGGGGGGGGGCCCTTTGAGCTGAATGGTAAAGAATGAATTTCAGTTTGCTAGGCCAAACAAAATCCTGCTCTCATTAGGTGACTCTACTGTGGTGATAGTCAGCGACACTTCAGTACGTCCTGGTGTCATGCTTTCTTTTTCTCTTAGCCAAACAGTTCGGCTGCCCATTATAGAGACCCCCAACTGAGTCACTTCGGAGAGGTGGGCAAGTGTAGCCACTGGGTGGTGGTGGAAAGCACAGCCCTAGGAGTCAGGAAGACTGGAATCATTGCTCTGCCCCTTACCTCTTCCCGACTTTAGGAAGTTTTCTTAACCCCTCAAAGCCTCTCTGCCCCCCTCGGTAAAGTGGCATAGTAACACAAATCCCATAGAATCTGTGTGAAGCTTTACTGAGATCATGAATAGAAAGGATTTAGCCCACTGGCATCTAGAAAGTCCTCAATAAATGCTGCAATTATTATTCAGATGCAAATATTGTTACCTCCTCCCTACCTGCTTCTCTAACCACTAGGTAGTGAGGCGAGGGGCTGCCTTTAGAACAGTCTACTCTTGCCCACGACGTACCCACTAGATGGTTGATAGGATGCATCTGGAGTCAGTGGTTTCTAATTTCAATACCTAGTTAGGGATTTAAACTTTAGAATTTTGACAAATTGGATTACTTCACAATAATTCAATTTATACAACATGGACAAAATCATAAACAGATTTACTAAGCAATCAAAACAAACATATGTAGCTCATTATATTCTTATGTTACCATAAACAGAGTGCAAGAATGTAAGCGGAGCTTTCACCAGTTCCTCCTTACTTGGGAGTTGGCAGCTGATTGACGGCCAAGAGTAATAAGTCTGTGTTTCAGTCCACTTCTTTGGCCTCTTGGCCTTTGGTCAACCTCTTTTTTATATGCCATGTTTTCCTCATTGATTTCATTCACTGAATTGACCATCATCTCGTGAAGGCATTTTTATTCACCTCAGTGGGTTACTGTGGTAACAGATATGCCCTCTGTCTTGCACAGTCCTTATAGACAGCTTCATTCATCCATCCACCCAGTCAGCCACTATCGAAATATCAAAGAGATAGAAAATACCTATTGCTGGGAAACAGAGGATTCCTTAAAGAGCTTAAAGAGCTCACAGTTCGGTGGAAAAACAGAAAAACTACCCAGTAGTTACCATGGAGAGTGGTGAGTGTTCTAGTAGAGGTTAGGAGAAGTTGCCAGTGGAGAGAAGAGAGACACTGGGCACAGCTCCAGAAGTCAGCAGAAGCTTCCTGAGCAAAGGACTGAAGAAGCAGGAGTAAGAGTCAGACTGGCAAGGGAAAGGGAAGGACATTCCAGGCAAAGAGAACAACATCAGCAGATGTTTGGAGTCGAAAAAATTGTGACTTGGGCATGAACAGTGAGTAAGCTGGTGTAGGTGGCCTGTGGGACTCGGGGAAGGGAACGGATGTCATGAAGATGGAGAGGCCAACTGGGGCAGGACCGGGCCATGCCAAGAAATTGTAACCTCTTACAAAAGATGATGGGACTCTTTTGGACTATAAGAGGTCAATTTTCTGCTTTGGGAGATCACTGTGGCAGCGATGTGAAGGATGAACTGGACAGAAGCAAGGCGGGAAAGGAGAGAAGTGGCAGTTATTCAGACAAGAAATGAGGAACTGAAGTGAGGGCAATAGGGAAAGGAGGGCGGGGTTCACCAGAGGGGAGGGGGGTGTAGAGAGCTTGGAATGGGAATGCAGGGTGATCCTGGTGCTTGAGAATGAAAACAAGAAGCAACTTTGGGATGGGATGAGAACGGAAGGAACTGCTGTCTTTCCTTCTTCCTTACTTCCTTGTTTCTTGATGTGTTGTCCCTTTTGCTCTTCTGTCATACCCCTCCATCAGCCTCCCTCCTTCCCTCCCCCTCCCTCATTGCCTCCCTCTTTCCCACTCCCCCTTTCTCTCCCTCCCTCCCTCCCTCTTCCCCCACCTCTTTCTCTCTCTCATAGTTTTTGTTTTCCACACTCTGTATACAAATGTTACTGTGATAGAAAGACTTTGGGATTTGGATTGGGATTAGTCTGCATTAAAATGTTAATTTTGCTGGGACTAGCTTTCTAATCCTAGGCAAATTATTTCATTTCTCTCCTCCTTCCTTTCTTCTTCTGCAAAAGAGTAACAACCATGTTGCGTGGAGAGGAGGGCAAACAGCAAAGGAGATGAAGTTGTCAGAGAGGGAGTTTTTGTCAGGAAAATAGAAATCACTCTGTGTATTTCAAAGAGTAAGGAGTTTAAGGCAGGAGACTGGGTACTTAGAAAACATTTAGAAAGGCCAGAGGAGCAAAGCTCAGTCTTTGAAAGAGTACTTTCTGGAGCTCTGGAGACATGATACTTTCCTACCTAGGCTGGATACTGTTATTATTACTGTTATTTTTGTTGGTGCCCCTGCTGCTGTTGTTGCCCTTGTTTTGATTTTTTGGCATTCAGCACCCAACGCCACTCCACCTTATGCTCTCCCTGTATTACCAGGGACTTTAAGTCTGGGCAGCTCAATCCCCAGCATCCTTTGCTGGCAGGGTTCTGCCCTAGGTCTCACCAATGAGACGCGTTTGTGTGAGATTTGGAAGGCACAGGAGGACCAGAAGTTATTTTTTTCTCCAACAATGGGAGGCACCTTGGAGTTTTACAGCTGCTTCCAGCTTTCTCTCTCAGATCAGCACCTCCACGCAGCAGGTAGATGGCATCACCTCACGAGTTTTTGCAATTTCTTGCAACTTCCTAATTTTCTGACTGCAGTAAACCTGAGAACAGCGTTTCCTGCTTTCTGTAAGTTCTGAGAGGTTTTGAACACCTAACTTCCTGTATCAGTACCTTCCTACTTATCTAAAGTAATGCCCGTTTTCCTGACCAAACACCAACTGAAAACTTCCTGGCAACTACTTTTCAGTAGCCTTTGCCACCTTTCCCTGACCACTAAAAGTCTGAGACTCTCAGGGTTTTGTTCTAGATCCTTTTCAAGGACAGTCCCTAAGTGAATGTATTCAATCCTAAATCTTTCATTTATTTTCTATGGTCCAACAACTCCTCAAACTGCTCTATCTCAGGCCCAGAATCTCCTTTGAGATACAAACCCATACATCCAATTTTTTTTTTCTTGAGAGAGAGAGAGAGAGCACGAAGAGAGAGAGGGGACAAAGGTGGGGCAGAGGGAGAGAGAGAATCCCAATGCAGGGCTCAATCTCACGACACTGAGATCGTGACTTGAGCTGAAATCAAGAGTTGGACACTTAACCAACTGAGTTACCCAGGCACCCCCATACATCCAATTTTATATTCTGTGTCCACTTGACTGTTTCACAGGAACCTCAAACTCAGCTTATATGAAATAGAACTCATGACATACCCCTATCTCTTCACTCTAAACTCTTTCTCTTCCAGATTTCCCTTTCTAAGAAGATGACCTCACCCTTCTCCTTGAGGCTTTAGCTAGAAATCTGAGACTCATTCTGGCCTCATCCCTCTCCCACACCCCCCCCACAGGCAACCAGTAATCCATCTTTATCCAGTCTACCTTGAATCTGACCACTCCCTCCAGCCCCACAGCCACCCCCCCTCCTCTGATCCACTAAGCTCGATAAGCATGATAAGCTCCCATCTCCCTGCCTCCATGCCCACCCACTTCAGTTCATCCTCCACACCAGGGCTGGAGTGATCCTTTGATGGTGGAAATTTGACCAGGTCATTACTTTGCTCAAACCCTTAGCTGGTCTCCCATTGCTTTTAGTGTACGGTTAGACATCCTCATCCTGACCTCCAGGCCCTGGACAGTTCCTGCCTCCTCCGCGCCCCCACCCAGTCCTCCCTCACTGCCGGGTACCCGCTGTACTCTGTGGAGTGTGTTCTCCCACTCTGCTTCCACCCAATTCCTCTTCATCCTTTGGTCTTACCTGTTCATCTTTTTTCAACTCCCTAATCTGTAACAACTTGTTATAAGTCTCTCCCCTCCTCCCCGGACCACCCCAGCTAGAATGTAAGCTGCATGAGAGCAGAAAATTTTTCTGTCTTGTTTATCATCATAGCCTTAGTTCCTGGTACAAAGGAGGCATTCGTTCCAGAAATTAGTAGTACTTGATAAATGGTCATTCTTCCCCCCCACCCCGCCCCTACCTTCTCCTTCTGCCTTCCTTCTTTTCTGTTTTGCCCCCTCGCATCCCTTCAAAGGCTAATGCCACTCTGCTGCTACTCCTCTCCTTATTTTTCTCCGTGCTTCCCTCCCCCAGCTTCTCTTCTATCCTGGGGCGGCCAGCGTTCACACTGGCTGCTGTGCGTTAGTTAGCCCATGTTCTATTTGTCTTCCTGTGGTTCTTCTGCCTTTGAGTTTCCCTAAGAGGAGAGGCATTTATTAGTCTCTCACGATGCCCCAGAGTTGAGGTCAGAAGGGACAAATCTCCAGCAGAGCACCAGATAGGTCTCCCAGAAATAAAGCAACCTCTGTCTCCTGTTGCCCTGTGTTTGTCTCAAAGTGGCCACCTCAGTTCCAGGAACTGGCCCATCAATCAGACTTTGATGTTCACTCTCATTCTGGAGCAAGGAACACAGGCGTATGACTTAATTTGTGCCCTGCCTTCTTTCCACGATTATATAAAGCAACATTATAAAGTTAATAATAAGATAGAAAGAACTATTGAGACCCTTCAAAGAGGGAAGGAAGCAAATGTACTGAACTGGAGGGCTGAAATAATTAGTTGACTCTAAGCTCCCTGACCGCCAAGGCAAAGGGGGAAACTACACAAACAATAACTCCGCTGTCAGAAAAGAGCAAACATAGCAATTCATCAGAGCACCATTTTAAGAAATCCCACCTTGAGATTTCACTTTTTTGTGGCATACTGATTATTCCATATGTTCAATTCAATTCAGTTTCACAAACGACCTTCGGTAGCTACCGTGGGTCAGGCTCTTTACTAGGTACTAAAGGTTCAAAGACAAACTGGACATCATACCTGCTCTTGCAAATGTAATCTGAATGATTTAAAATGCAAATATCCCACGGCTTTGTCTTGTTTTATAGTCACTTTGTAAATATCATTATGTATTTGCCCCCAAAACACATAGAACTGACCTTACATGTGTTTTGAATTATGAAGTCCCTTTCTCTGTCTCGATGATTCCTCAATTCTACCACACTTGAGCCAGAATAAAATCATTTGAAAATGTAAGTGTGACGATGTCTTGACTTTGCTTAAATTTCATCGATGCCCCCAACTGCTTTGGTTCTGGGACACTTTCTTTGTCATTGGAGTGCCTTGGACGGAGTGGAACATTTAGGGCTATCACCTGTCTTCTTGGAAGAGACTTTCCCGAAAGGAGGAGCTTCCTGAGCACAAGGGACTGAGGACTGGCCTCAGAAAGGCCAGTGGGTGCACTGTTAGAGCTGACTTCCTTTACAGTTTTCCCAGGTGCTGGCCCTGAATTTTTGCTTCATGTGGGATCCGAGTCTCTGGGTATCCTGTGTATAAACTCTGCAGCCCATAAGTTTCCTGTTCATGGAGGCCAACAGAGCACTTGTTTTCCCAGCTCGAGACTTGGCTTTCATCATGGATCTTACTCTGAGCCCTCACAACTCAGATCTTAGCAAATCTTCTACTAGCAAACAATAATATGGCTTTCCACATTATCTAATATCGGGGCAGTTAAGTTGTAACCTCCTGTAGCTCTGTTCTCACTTCTGCTTCACGAATCCAATGACTAGGAATCTAGGAAAAGGATTCCTAAGGGGAGAATCCGTTCTCTTCGGAAGAACTGGTTTTGCAGAATGAAAAATCTTACCTCCACCCATGCTGCCCCTCTGCACTCCACTGGTGACTTGTCAGTTACTCTCCTGCATTCACGAGAAGCAAGACATTAAAATGAGTCTCTTTTGCCTCGGTTTACACTGTGGTTCCAAGACAGTGGATGCAGTTGCTCCCCAAACAGAGTAGGGTACTAGGTGACCCAAACAGAATATACAAAGGAGGACTGAGAACTGGGTTTGCAACTGCCAGATGACCATGCAGCTCCAAGAAAGGAGTGGGAGATTATTTGGAGAGAACTGTTAGTGTGCTATGAAGTCTTGATCTTTCCCATGGAGGAGGGGTGAGCGTGAGTCCCTCCTCTTTAAGCCTGGTGAGAAAAGCTTCAAGGAAATCACTCAGCTGGACCTGTGTCCCCAGGAGTGTCTGGGGGCACCAAGCTGACGCTGGACCTGTGACCAAGAAGCCTAAATGTGCAAGGCAATGGGACTCCAACAGAAAATCTGTGTGGAGTAAAACTAGAGGCTCGAGGGGTCTTGTAAGCAAGTGCTGAAAGAGGAACAACCTTCCAAAAGAACGGAAAGTGAGAAATTCCAAGAAATAAGAGGAAGAGGGGATATTCTGAAGAAACCACTAGCGTGTCTCAGAAAGAGGCAACTTTGAATATCTGTCAGTACCAGTTAGCTCTAAACACCCACCACTGTCAGAGGAAGCCAATGCCCGTCTCACCAGCCTCTGTCAAATGAGGCCTTCTTGCCTGCACATCTCTGTACTAACCCCCAGCCACCACGTCAATCCTGTACCAGCCAAAAGCATCCATGTGAGAAGGAAAGGAGACAGAGAACTAAGAGAGCCAACCCCATCCCCCTTTTCTCACCCCAGGCTTCCCACCTTCAGCAGGTCTAAATCAGGAAGGAGAGAAACTTGAATTTTGAATGAAATCTGAAGGGCTGGTTATTACAGGGAACTGGACCTATTAATGACTGAAAATCAAACTTCCTACAATTAAAAGCAAACAGAGGATTTTATTATCTAATGATAACTGAAAAATATGTGCCAAAGATTTTGTAAAGAGGTAGGGAAAAATCCAGGTCCATGAAATGTGTTTGAATGGGCTGCGTGGGAAGGGAAATTGTGCTTAATTGTCCCTACAAGTCCTCTTATTCAGTGCGTGCTTGGATGACCTCAGCCCTGGCTTACTGTCCTCCTCCTCACATGCCTCCTGTCATCATCCTTGGTTACTGCACCATCGATCATCCAGCAAATAGCCACTCTTTTCCCGAACTATTGGTGCTGGGTTTTTTTGGCACCGCGTGATGTGTCTTGGCCAGTGTAATGGTAGAGGATGCTGTGAGTACACCTGTGGGCTTTGGCCTGGCTCTCACCATGATGGGTTGCATGAGATGAACACGGCCCAAGTTGCTAGTGCCCCTTCAGCCTCAGCCCCAGAACAAATACATCTGCAGCAGACCTGAACCAAACCCAACAGAGTACCCAGCTAGGCTCAGCCCACATTAGTCAACTGTTTTGCAGCCCTGTGAACATGATGCTAACTGTTCAGTAGTAGTGCACGTCATCGAGTTTTGAGATGGTTTATTATATAACGCAGTTGGAGTAATAGCTGACTCATTCCTATGTAGATAAAATACCGTGGCCTCTCGGCCAATGACCTCCTTGCCTCTAATGGTCTTTTCTTCTGTCTCACCTCCGCCACCCATTTCCATGGTCATGTTCTAGATTGTGTTACTGTCAGTAACTGCACTACCATGAAATTTCCATTTCAAGAGTCTCACTGTCTGACCATCTCCTTTCAACTCACTTGCTCTGTTACCCCTATTCATGCCCCAGCCCATTACCTTATGCAACCTCCAGTCCACTCACCCGACAACGTTTTCACTTTCTAGCATCTCTATCATTTCTTCACTTCCCACTTAACCCAGCTTAAGTTTCATGGCCCATGACCATAGTTACTGCTTTATAAAATAATAACAGCTAGCTCTTATGTTGGGTTCCCCTGTGCCAGGTAGTGCTCTAGGCACTCTCCATGTGGTCTTCATTCGAGTTCCCCAGAGTGAAGCCTGAGCCAAAGACTTGCATACAGGTGGTTTAATTGGGAAATGATTCAGGGAATAGGAGTGAGGGACAAAGGCCGAAGAAATACACAAGGAGGGAAAGTCATGGCAAGGATGCCTTGTTGAATAGGTTACCACCATGGGCAACTGACACTTGGCAGGCAGCCTTATAAAATGCTTCTCATAACTGTTTGCCCAGGGAAAAGGGGCAGAGATTTGTATTCCTCACAGATCAAGGACGGCCTTATAACTTTAAGTCTCCTGCACTTTGAGATTGTACACATATGAGTTCAGATTGTGCTCCTGTGGGTTTAGAGTGTGTCCTACACTGGTTCATCAGAGAGTCTATGCGACAGGAAGCAGTAGGTGTATAACGAGTGCCCACGTGAGGGGCTGTCCAGCTGCTCCTTGGTGCAGCTGGTCAAGCCTGCAGGGTACTGGTCACTAGAGAGGTAGCTGGAGCAAGGTGGGGGCGAGGGGCAGGGAAAGGGGGCCAAAAGACTTAGAGTGGTGCTTAAAGGGGGTGGAGATGCATACATGCGCATTCATTTTCTTATTACCCATTTTATGGATGGGAAAAGTGAGGCAAGGAGGTATTCAACAACTTGCCGAAGGTCATATAACTAGTAAAAGGCAAAGCTGGATCCAGCCCCAGGCAGCCAGTTTCTAGTCTGTGCCCTCAACCACTACTCTATGTGCCTCTCAACTTGTGCACACCACTGATTTTTTTTTTTTTTTTTGCTTTTTTTACTTGTCGGTAAAATGGCCTCACAAATTTTAACAGAGTCAGGAAAGCCAACTGAAACGTCCAAGATTCAGTGGGATATCATTTTGAATATCAGTAAAAGGTGTATCATCAAAAGAATATGAAAGATTGCAAGATTCTATCAAGTTAAGAGGAAAGCATATTTATATAGCTTAAGTTTCCCTTCGAATTCAAGGGGCTTCATAGTGAAAGAGAAATACAGGTACACATTTCAAAATCCAGGCAAAATGATCAACAAGGTGGACTTAGAGACCTCTGGCGAGATAGAAAATTGGGCCATGAGATTACCCTCTGAGACCTCTTTCCCACCTCTTATCCCTGCAGTCCTACTTCTCTTTGCTCCTTCTCACTTTCCCCAGGCCAATTATTATTATTATTATTATTATTATTATAGAAGATTCTTCATATTCCCACCACCACACTACCAACCTATCTAAAACTCTACCCTTAAAGTCAGCATTTCTGCAGTGAATTAACCTTTGGCTTTAAATTCTGACCTCTGGCTGCTTCTCTGACCTCTTCTGTCACCAACTCCTGCTCCAGCCATGTGGGCATTTCTGCTGTCTCCCACCACTCAAGTTCATGTTGGCCTCAGGTTGTTACACTGCATTCCCTGTGCCTGGAAGGCTTTTCCCTAATAACCAAAATACCCCTTAACATTCAGATCTCTACTCAAATATTGCCATCTCAGACCTTTCCCTGACCACCTATCTAAAATAGCACCCCCTACTCCTTTTCTACTCTTTGAAAGGATAAGATTTATCCTCAGCCTAGAACAATGCCTGTGGTCAGTGAATGACCCCCGAATCCCCCACTGGTCTTCATTGTTCTTTCAGGGTTGTGAGGTGCTATCAGGATAAGTCAGAGGTCTGTCTTTGCTTTATTTAGTTTCTTCTACATAGTAAATAGTTGATCATGCTAGTATATAATAGCTTCGATAATAGGCTATCATACTATTATGACAACATACTTTCGTATCAGTAAGTATACAGAGATGATAAGCAATACGTTGAAAAGCAATTGAATGTCATATTTAACAGGAGATGGGAAACGAAAGTAAAAAATGGCAGTCTGCTTGTACATTTTGGCAGGGGGAAATGTTAACGCTATTGGCCTCATTATTATGTAATTGAATAATACCTTATAATGAATATAGAATACATAATAGAATATTAAAAAACACCTAAAATGTACTGAATTTTTTTTTAAAGATTTTATTTATTTATTTGACAGAGATAGAGACAGCCAGCGAGAGAGGGAACACAAGCAGGGAGAGCGGGAGAGGAAGAAGCAGGCTCATAGCGCAGGAGCCTGATGTGGGGCTCGATCCCATAATGCCGGGATCACGCCCTGAGCCGAAGGCAGGCGCTTAACCGCTGTGCCACCCAGGCGCCCCAATGTATTGAATTTTTTAAACATTTTTTTTTTGCATGTAATTCTGGTAGGTATATATGTGTGCTTGATTTAATTCACTCTTCCCAACAAGGTGTTCCCAAGGGGTTGTTATTACACCTATTTTATTGATGAGGAAAATGATTCCATGGGTAGGACTGTCATGGGTCTAACAGGACCACTGGGGAGATTTAGGCAGCTATCTTGACTTTCCTCTCTGTCATTCCCTTGATTCATTTTCACCCAGTTTGAAAGCTCTGGTTTCCCTTTTCAGGGAGGCTCATGGACTGGATAACTGTCCTTTGTTGACTCCTGCACCCTTCACCTGGGCTTCTGCGCTGCACCCACACACTGTTTTCTTCTAGCAACTCTGCTCAGTGCCTGAAATGCTTGAGCTCCATATTGCACAGGGAGGATGTCTTAGTCTTCGCAGACTGCTCTAACAAATTACCGTAGACCGAGTGGCTTAAACACAGAAATGTATTTCTCTCAGTTCTGGAAGCTGGAAGTCGGAGATCAGGGTGCCAGCATGGGCAGGTTCTGCTGAGGACTGTCTTCTGGCTTGCAGATGGGCCATCTTCTTGCCGTGTTCTCACGTGGCCGAGAGCAGAGGGAGAGAAAGCAAGCTCTGTCCTATGTCTCTTCTTACAAAGACACGATTCCCATTCACGAGGGCTCCATCCTCTCCTCAAGACCTACTTACTCCCCAAAGGCCCCATCTCCAAATGCTATTAGGTTGAGAATTCAGGTTTCACCATGGATTTGGCGAGGGTGGAGGACCATAAACATTCAGTCTGTAGCAGAAACAACAGTGAATGACTAAAATCCAACTCACGGGCTTACCGACTATTTTCATGCTAAAATCTTTCCTGACATGCTGTCCACATGGCTGACCACACCTCAGATGCCAAGGGATTGTCTGATACGCTTTTTACCTCTGTTCACTCTCTTTTACTGAAATTAAAGCTCTGCGTGTCCAGGGACTTTGTCTCTCATTTAGCACTATCTCCTTAGGACCTAGTGTATTACAGGCACTCAATTTCTTGGCTAAATTAGTGAGAAAATGAAGAAAATGAGTATTATGGGCTGGAAGGGGAGGCTTTAGCCCTGACAGCTATGTTGTGGGATGCCCAAAGACAGTGGGCAGCCCTCAAGACCTTTCCTCACTCTGGATATAGAGAATATAAAATAAAATTGTGATTAATTCGACCTTGCCCTAGCAGTTTGATTTTTACAATAATGAAACAAATGCTACGAAAACAACTGAAATTAGCAAATGTTTATTTACTTAAAAAAAAACTTCCCAGAATATACTTTTAGACAGCTTTGTTGATATGTATTTCACTATCATATAATTCACTTATTTGAAGTGTACACATTGGGGCGTCTGGGTGGCTCAACTGGTTGAGCGTCCAACTCTTGATTTCGACTCATGTCCTGATCTCAAGGTCCCGAGGTTGAGTCCTGCGTCTGGTTCTGCGCTCAGGCAGTTGGCTTGAGATTCTCTCCCCCTGCCCCTCCCCCTGCTCGTGCTCTCTCTCTCTCAAATAAACACATCTTTTAAAAAATAAAATAAAGTGTACAAGTTGATTTTTTTTAGTATATTCACAATCATCACTACAATCTAATTTTAGAATACTGTCCTCTCCCCCTCAGAGAGACTCATACCCATTAGCAATCACTCTCCATTTCCCCTCTCTCTTCAGGCCCCAGAAACCACTAGTTTCTGTTTCTGTGGATTTGCTAATTCTGGACGTTTCCTATAAATGAAACCATACAATATGTGATTCTTTGTGACTGCTTCTTCCCCTCAGTGTGGTGTATTTTGGGGTCATCCATGCCAAAGTATGTTTCAATGTATGTCATGTTCTTACTTCTTTTGTTTGCTGTTCTTTCCCTTAATAATCTCATTCTGAGTGATGCCTGTCTGTTAAAGTTTCTATAGCACATGAGATACCTGTTGTTCACTTAATACTCATTTGCTAGGTAGTTTTATTAACTTTCTTCATCTCTCCCTACTACATTCTATTGCTGGATACCATCCTGTGTGCATCCCCAGCAACACACAGGGCTTTACCCACCGCAGACATTGTTGACTGTAGAGCAGTGGTCACTGGTCTTCTTGGTGATTTCCCTGTAGCACTATAAAAAGCAGAAGACTCCAAGGAGATTCAAAGCTCTGAGAAGCTCAATGTGGATTGTGCTCCAAATTTGAAACTTTCAGGTGCTGAAATGCCAGATGGAAAAAGCTGAGTGGAACATTTGTGGTGTGAGAAAAAAATGATAAGCATTCCCAGGATGACACTTGTGTTTGTCTCTGTAGCAGGATGCTTATCTCTCCGCAGTGGTGACTCACTGGCCATAATTGACAGCTGGAACAATTGTGGGTAGGAGAGATAGACCAGCCACCCAGCCAGAGATTAAGCAGCTGGGTTTAGATTAAGCACAGGGAATGTGTAAGGAAATCGGATGGTCTGGTGAGTTTTTATCATCGGCTTCTGCTTGCCTTTCCTTTCCTGCTGCTTCTCTATTCCCAGGCTGGGATAGTGAGGTCAGAAGCTGAATTGGTAGTTAATTGTCGGCCATCACCTTGGTCATAGTGTGGAGAACCGTTTTCTACTTGGAATGGCCCTTGACTTTCAGCAGAGACCTGGGTGGATGACTCTATAAGAATGATCTTTTGGCTCAAGGCGCTATTTATTTTGGGCATTTTTCAACTTTGAGAGCTCCAGACCTCAAAGAATCTGTAGAGTGTTCCTGCCTGATAAAGCAGAGACCAGGGACTTGGCAGAGTTGTTCTGGTTTCTCACATGTCACTTTCTACTTGGATTTTTTTCTTAAATCTCCTCAGTCCTCTCTCCTGGGGATGGACACCTAAGCTGACTAACCATTCTCGCCGTTGGATTACCAATATTTAAATACAAGTGTAGAATCTTTTATTTATGAACTACATGCTGTATCAAATGTTGTAGTTGATATTTTCAGCTATTATCCTTAAAAAGTAGTTGCATATGATTTTTTTTCTTTCCCTTAAAATGAGGAGACAAAGAAAGTAAGAACCAGGATGAAACCTATTTGTAGGCCAAGTACTTGATTTGAAGGAGAGGTCTGAGAGCCCCTCTGCCTGCATATCTTTATCCACCTTGCCTTACATAGGGGCTGATATTCTTCCATCATTCTTCCATTGAGTTTTAAAGAAGATCATTTTTAAAAATGAAAATAATCTGAGTGTGGGTAGTATGCTAATTAATTTTTAAAAAAATTTTGAAGGATGCCCGGGTGGCGCATTCAGTTAAGCCTCTGACTTTCGGCTCAGGTCATGATTTCAGGGTCATGGGATTGAGTCCCACACTGGAGTTCTGTGCTTAGTGTGGAGTCTGCTTAAGATTCTCTCTCCCTCTCCCTCTGCTCTGCCTCCCACTCGTGCACACTCTCTTTCTAAAATAAATAAATCTTTGGAAAAAAAAGATCCTTAAATTTTTTTTTGTTTGAGTATAATTGTCACACATTTACATTAGTTTCAGGTGTACAACATAGTGATTCAACTTCTCTAAAGGTTATGCTATGCTCACCACAAGTATAGTTACCATCTGTCACCATACAATGCTATTACAATATCATCGACTATATACTCTGATTGATTTTTAAACCATAAGTATTCTATTTAAAAAAACACAAGTTTGTCAAAGACTCAACAGGCAAGTTTTCAATACCATCAACTAAGGGGAATCAAGATACTGGAATTGGTCTTCTTCATGGGTGGACCAGGCTGGAGGGTGAGATGAAGATGGAACAGGAAAGGAAAGATCTGGAAGCACATTGCTAGGGAGCACTAATCACAACCGAAGTCACCATGGACATCTATTATTTTTGCCTGTCCATATCTATTCTAGTTTGAGCACTCTGATTTTGCTTTGGGGGAACCTCTGCCTCTCATTGGATTTACGTCTGATAGCCTTCAGTGAAGATGCTCACCCTTCCCTGTCCAAGGCTAGGCCAATCAAATATACTCTTCCTAGATTTGAATCCTGGGAGAGATGCAAAGAAGCAGCTGGATCCCATCGTCCCAAGAGCAGCATCCTCCAGAGATTCTTCATTAGATCCTATCACCAAGATTCCCGGAGCTGTTCTAGTTCCTATCTACCCTGAAACCCAAACATCCAACTCTTTTTCAGTTAAGTGAATTAACCCATATCCTCCTAGTTTGTTTGTTTGTTTGTTTGTTTGTTTTGGACAAAGTGAACCAGAGTTAGTTTCTGCTTGTTGCAACCAAATAATCTCCCTGACACTGGGACGCATCTGTATGAGGGAGGCAGTAGGCAGTGGACTGGCCCTGGGAGACCAAAGGCTCAAGGTGAGACACCTTGAGAGGAGGGTAAAAGGCACTGAGAGAGGAAGAGGGAGGCACCAATGGCACCCTCATTCTTCAGAATTTTGCCTAGAGGTGACCCTGGGTGATAATCTTATTTGCCTTTTAGAAGCTTCCTTCTTGTTATTAAGGCATCATCTTCCTTTCTGCCTGGCCTAGAGGTCCCACTATGAAAGCTCTTTTGATGAGACAAAAAGAAAAAAAATCAAGCTTCTTTTTTTCCATAAACTCATTCATTCTACAAATATTTACCCAGCACCTACTGACTGCGTGGTATTTAAATGTGAACTAGGAGCACCTGGGTGGCTCAGTCAGTTAAGCGTCTGTGTTCGGCTCAGGTCATGATCCCAGGATCCTGGGATTGAGTCCCACATCAGGCTCCCTGCTCAGCGGGGAGTCTGCTTCTTCCTCTCCCTCTGCCCTTCCCTGTCACTCCTGCTCTCTCTCTCACTCTCTCTCTTTTTCTCAAATAAATAAATAAAATCTTAAAAAAAAAAATAAAGGTGAAGAGGACGCACCCCTCATAACTTAAGAAATGTAAGGTCTAAACCTATGTACTCCAGTATGGCAACCACTAACCATACATGGTGATTTACATTTAACTAAGTAAATTTAAATAAGTTAAAATTTGTTTACTCAGCCATGCTAGCCGCATTTCAAGTGTTCCAATAGCCACATGTGGCTGGTGGCTACCATATTGGACAGTGCAGGTTAAAACATTTACATCATTGCAGAAACTTTCATTAGACAGTGTTAGTCTGGACAGGTCAAAGGCAGGTACAAGTGAGAGTAATATGCGCTGTAACAGGTAGAAGCCAGTACATTAGGGGATCGCTCAGGATCTGACCCAGACTAAAGGAGTCAGGGCATGCTTCCAGAAGGTAGTGACATCTAAACTGAGGCCTAGAGGATAAATTGGTGTGTACAGGCTGAGGGGACGGGAATTATTCCAGATAGAGGCACCTGCATGTAGAAGGCCCTGATTTGAGCAGACTGAAGTGCACGCAAATAACTGGAGGGGAACAGAAGCCCTTGGTGCTATTTGTGGCCTCACGCTGGATTTGTCGAATTAGCTCATTTCCCCAAGTTGAGGGCAGGGTCCTGAGCAGACTGTCTATGAGATCCATCCATTTTGATACATTAAAGTGAGGGTTTATGTGCCCAAATTCTGGAGCACTGAGGTCAGATGAAAATTATTTGCAAAAAAAAAAAAAAAAAGTTATTTGCTAGATGAGAAACTGATGGATTTGGGCAAGGGCAGCAGCAGACATGAATATAGAGGTCTGATTCAGAGCTCCGAAGGTGACTCCTGTGACCCCAGGTAAACCATCTCTTATATCTCAGTTCTTTTTACTCCTAAGACCAGTTCATTTTCTGATAAACACCCAAGTTAAAGGAAGCCAAGAAATTTGTTTTGCAAATGGTGGCTTTCCCAGTTGAGTGTACACTTGTTGGACCTAAGTGTGCTCATGTTTGGATACAACTGATCAAGTCTGGGCTCATTTAACTGCTACGTATTATATTTAAAGTAGAATGCTAATTTACATGGAAATGTCAGATAAAAAGGAGTGTCTTACCTACTGGATATTTACCCAGAGAAAACCAAAACACTAATTCAAGAAATATATGCAGCCTTATGTTTATTGCATTATTTGTAATAGCCAAGATATGGAAGCAGCCTGTGTCCATTGACAGATGAATGAAGATATAGTGTAACTATTCAATGGAATATTACTCAGCCATAAAAAAGAACAAGATCTTCCCATTTGTAACAACATAAATGGACCCAGAGGGTATTATGCTAAATGAAATAAGTCAGACAGAGAAAGACAACTGCCATATGATTTCACTTACATGTAGAATCTGAAAAACAAAACAAATGAACAAAGAAACAAAAAAAGCAGAAACAGACCCATAAATACAGAGGACAAACTGATGGTTGTCAGAGGGGAGTGTAGGGCAAGGATGGGTGAAGTGGACAGAGGAAAGCGGGAGGTATAGACTTCCAGTTATGGAATGAATGTAGCAGAGATAAAAGGTACAGTATAGGGAATATAGTCAATGGCATTGTCACAGCATTGAATGGTGACAGAGGGGAGCTACACTTGTGGTGAGCATAGCATAAGGTATAGAGTTCTTGAATCACTATGCTGTACACCCGAAACTAATGAAACATTGTGTGTCAGCTATACTTCAATTAAAAAACACATGGAAGTAAAGGAAATACCTAAGAGACAACCATTTTAGAATGGGCATTTGTATTTGTCATCTTAAAACAATATAAGATCACTTCCTAATTCAGTTTTAAAAGTTACTTGATGAATACTATATAGTGAAATACTAAGAAATATATGTATTTGTCTCTGCCCCGGCTCCTACTAATATTTGGTTCCCAGTTCCTGATACGACGTTGTAATTTCCTAAGTGATAGGATTGTCTACTACAGAAATCCTAAATCCCTCGGGATTTCTTGGGTGATAGGAATATCTTTTGTTCTAATGAAGTGAATCTTTACGGTGGCCTCCTGAATGGGAATTGTTCACTAGAGAGACCAAGTCTTGATTAGAAACTTGGAACTTTCGGCCTCACCCCGCATTCTTCAGAAAGAGGAGAGGGCTAGAAATAAAATTAATAATCAATCATGCCTACATGATGAAGCCTCCATAAAAATTCCAAAGGTACAGGGTTCAGAGAGCTTCCAGGTTGGTGAACACCTCCATGAGCAGGGAAGGTGGTGCACCCCAACTCCATAGAGACAGAAACTTGTGGGTTTGGGAACCTTCTAGACCTTGCCGTATAGATCTCTTTATCTTTCTGTTCATTCATATCCTTCAAAATACATTTTGCATCAAATCAACAATGGTAAATTTAAAAAAGAAAGAAAATAAGTGACTTAAAAGTCTTTAAGAAACTTTTGATTCAATTATACTGTCATTAGGATAGACTGAATCAAAGGAAGAACCCTAAACCTGAAGATTGGGGCCCCTTTGTCAGGAAGGGGAAAACTCCCACTTGTTGGGCACGTAGAACCCCCACAGACTTCATTAGTGTTCTCTCTAATCTCCCCACAATCTCCCCAGGAAGAGAAGGAGGAACAGAGTGGAAAGCCCACTTCTTCCATGACACATTCATCTCACAGCTATGAGCATAGCAGTGTGTCCCTGACTCAGAGCCCCTGCTCTGCCTGATTTTTAAAAAACATACAATGTTATATTAGTTTCAGGTGTACAACATACTGATTTGACAATTTTCTACATTACTCAGTGTGCACTATGATAAGTGTAGCTACCATCTGCCGCCATATAGTGATATTACAATACCATTGATTATATTCCTTACACTGTTCTTTTTATCTTTGTGACTTACTTAGTTTACATCTGAACAGTTGTACCTCTTAAACTCCTTTACCTATTTTGCTCCTCCCCCACCCCCTTTCCCCTTTGTTCTCTGTATTTATAGGTTTGATTCTGCTTTTTGCTTGTTTGTTGATTCTTTTTTTTTTTTTTTAGATTCTGCATATAAGTGAAATCATATGGTATTTGTCTTTCTCTGTCTGCCTTATTTCACTTAGTACAATACCCTCTGGGTCCATTCATTTTGTCACAAGAAGCAAGATCTCATTCTTTTTTATGGCTAAGTAATAGTCCATAGTATATATACCATGTGTTCTTCACCCGGTCATCTATCTATGGACACTGAGGTTGCTTCTGTATCTTACTGCCTAATGTTTTAAGGGGAGCAGGCTGCTGCTGGGGTGGGAACACCTCTGTGTGTGACACCGGGACAAGGAATGGCTTGCAGATGAGGATCTTTCCAGGGGCAGTTTGAGCCTGTACCTGACAGAGTTCCAGTGGAAGAAAATGGTTCCTTAAACTCTGGGGCTTTTCCATGTCCCAGGTACTTTAAGTAAGAAAAAGTTGAAAGTCTCTCCTTAGAGGAAAAAAAAGGGAAATGAAAGATAAATTACATTTCATAAAGTATATATCAAGATCATAGAATTTTAGAGCTGGAAGGGGTATTAGAGAGAATCTAATTAAACGTCTCTTTTCTTGCAACAGAGGCCTCAAGAGGTGGAAATAAATTGCCCAGCACAGCAGTGACGGAACTAAGAATTAAGCCTAGATCCATT
This sequence comes from Ursus maritimus, assembly GCF_017311325.1. Lineage (NCBI taxonomy): Eukaryota > Metazoa > Chordata > Mammalia > Carnivora > Ursidae > Ursus > Ursus maritimus. The sequence goes on from NW_024423564.1 coordinate 15,281,193, forward strand.
AATTCCTATTGCAGTGCTCTTTCCATTGACCTTATCTAAATTTTTTTTCTTTTTCTTTAAATTGTTTCTTTGACTCACACATATCAATGTGTTACTTAAATCTTCGACTCGTATATATCAATGTGTTACTTAACGGGTAATATTAGAAAATCACTATGGATTGTTTTATTTCTAGATAAAACCCTGGGGGATTTGAGAGCTGCTCTCCATGATCCCCAGTCTGGCAGACTGCCTCATCCAGTGTCAGAATTACAGACAGAATACCTGGAAAGAAAGAAACATGGAATTAAAATCTTAGCCCCTGCCAAATACAACCCATGCCCAGTGAATTTGCATATTTAAAGAGATTGCACTGTTAAGTAGGAGAAAGAGCAGAGGATTTGGAAAAAATGCCTGGTCTAAGTACTCTAGAGTTTGTTATTTTAGACAAGTTATTTAACCTCTCTGTATCTCGGTTTCCGCATTTGTAAGGTAACACATAATATGATCATTGATTCTCTCCAGAGATGGATCTTTAAGGTCAAAGTGACTGGAATGGGAATCCCCCATAAGTGTGAGCTAAGCTTCCATCTGAAAGCAGCTACTTGGTAGATACACAGTATTTGTTGAGTGACTAACTGACTGGCTGAAGGGTACTGAAAGGCTCACTTCAGAGACTGGCTGAAAGTGTCAGATGGGTTATGGGGGAGGTGTGGCTGTTGAGAAAAGAGGAAATCAGAGAAGGGACATCCAGCTTCCCTCCTTTGGGGTGTGACCTTAATGCAGGCTCTGTTTCTTTCTTGTTCCTCATTTAAAAGGATAAAATTAGGGACGCCTGGGTGGCTCAGACGGTTAAGCGTCCGACTCTTGATCTCACCTCAAGTCCTGATCTTGGGGTCGTGGGTTCAAGCCACTTGTTGGCTCCATGCTGGGCGTGGAGCCCACTAAAAAAAAAAAAAGAATAAAAATAAAGGAGAAACATTTTTATAGCAGCATTATTTACAGTAGCCAAGTTATGGAAGCAGCCCAAGAATGCACTGATTGATGAATGGATAAAGAAGATGTGATATATATATATAGTGGAATATGAGTCATCCATAAAAAAAGAATGAAATCTTGCCATTTGCAATAACCTGGATGAAGCTAGAGTATTATACTAAGTGAAATAAGTCAGTCAGAAAAAGACAAATACCATATGATTTCACTCATATTTGGAATTTAAGAAACAAAACAAATGAGCAAAAGGGAAAAGAGAGAGAGAGACAAACCAAGAAACAGACTCATAACTATAGAGAACAAACTGATGGTTACCAGAGGGAGGGTGGGTAGGGGGATGGGTTAAATAGGTGATGGGGATTAAGGAGTATACTTGTGATGAGCACCAGGTATGGAATTGTTGAATCACTATTTTGTACACCTGCAACTAATATAACACTACATGTTAACTAACTGGAATTAAAATAAAAACTTTTTAAAAATTAAAAAATGGAGAAAAAAGACACAAAAGTAATGAATGAAATCAAGCAAATACTGTAAATACTAAAATGGTAATACACATTCTGCTAAATGATGAGTTTTTTTCAAGGATCAGTCAAATCTGTTTATTGTAATGAAGATGATGGAAACCTGCTTCATGACATGCTCATTAAGGTGGTCATATTGAGTTCTAGAGAAGGATTATCCCTGAGGGGTGGCACTGAAAGCAGGGAACCAAGTTGGAGGGAGGGCTCAGTTTGGGGAGCTTAGGGCAGAGTGTTCGGGGCTCCTACTGCGGTGGGTCTTTGGGGAAAAGGCAAGTGGAGCCTTGAAGTGCATCTCCCACTGATTTCTCTCCATCTTCCTTCCCTTCTACTCACTTTCCTTCTTACCTTCACCCCATCCAGACTCCACAGCTTAATTAGACACCTCACAGCCCTAAATAAACCCGATCCTCCCCCACCTGGCATTCTCCCACATTGCTGCCTCAAAATGCACACAGATTTTTGATGAAGAATGGGTATATGGAAGCCTGAGAAACTGCTGCTTCATCAAAATGGTATCTCTTACTCTAATTTGCTTCTTACTCTAATTTGCTATTGTTGACTGGGGCTGAGAGGACAGAATCTATAAGCCTCAGTCATTAAGCTGGGACAGTTGATCTGGAAGGGGTCAACTGTCTGGAAGGGGTCATCTGATGGTTGGGCTCCATGGACAGCCCAAGCAGAGTGGGACACACAAAATGTGACAGGCAGAAAGCAAAGATCAAAGGCCAGGGCAAAAGGGGTGTCATGGTTTGTGGTGTATGTAACTGACACGGCATAACGTGAAGGCACAGTTGGTGACTATAGCTTGTCTGTCTAATGCGTTTTCCTGTCTGCTTCCTTTGGTGAACTCCCCCTCCATTCCGCATCATCTAGAGAGCTGTCAATCAGAGTATATCTCTTCCCTACCTCATACCTTCTTTATTACTGTGATTTTTTAAATATTTTATTTATTTATTTGTCAGAGAGAGAGAGAGAGTGCACAAGTAGGGGGAGTGGCAGGCAGAGCAGGCAGGGGGAGAAGCAGGTTCCCTGCTGAGCAAGGAGCCCAATGTGGGACTCGATCCCAGGACCCTGGGATCATGACCTGAGCCGAAGGCAGATTTTTAAACTACTGAGCCACTCAGGTGTCCCTGTTATTATTATTTTTAAATTTAAAATCAATTAATTAACATATAGTGTATCATTAGTTTCAGAGGTAGAGTTCAGTGATTCATCAGTCTTATATAATACTCAGTGCTCATTACATCGTGTGCCCTCCCTAATGCCCGTCACCCTGTTACCCCATCCCCCCCCCCAACAAACCTCAGTTTGTTTCCTATGGTTAAGAGTCTCTTATGGTTTGTCTCCTTCTCTGATTTCGTCTTGTTTTATTTTTCCTTCCCTTCCCCTATGATCCTCTGTTTTGTTTCTTAAATTCCACATAGCTATCTCATACCCTTCTATTCAAAGTCCACAGGGTGGGCAGATGGCTCAGTTTAGGCAAATGTGTTGGTCTAGGGATAGCCATATGTCTAAAGCAGGCCTTCATTCTTTTTGGACTATCTGTGGGAGCTGGTAAGGAGGGCTGCTACGAGAACATGAAGAATAAGGAATAGCAGAGACAAGTGGGGAAAAGGGTGGGGGGTGGAGGGAAGAGAGAGAGAGAGGGGAGAAAGGATGAATTGACATTGTTAGAGCTTCTGAATGAATCTATGCTAGAGGTACCTCTTGACTTCCCAGTTTTTTGAGCCAATCCCTTTTCTGTTTCCTTGCCTAACAAGGTTTCTTTCACTTGCAACCAAATGAGTCTTGATGAATTTAATTGTCAAGGTGGGCTAGAGGGCAAATGGAGCAAGACTGGGTGTTTGGAAACTCAAGTACCAAGTGCCCGGCATGTGTAGGAATTCTTTATTTTATGAACCAGAGATAACTCATCAGAGCTCCCTGTTCTCAGACAGACCCAAAGGTTATAAGACCCAAGACTATGGTGAGGGAAAAATCACATTGAAATTTTCAAAGCTCGGGGCGCCTGGGTGGCGTAGTCGTTAAGCGTCTGCCTTCAGCTCAGGGCGTGATCCTGGCGTTATGGGATCGAGCCCCACATCAGGCTCCTCCACTAGGAGCATGCTTCTTCCTCTCCCACTCCCCCTGCTTGTGTTCCCTCTCTCGCTGGCTGTCTCTCTCTGTCAAATAAATAAATAAAATCTTAAAAAAAAAAAAGAAAAAAATTTCAAATCTCACTCACTTGTCTGATTCTCCAACACCTAAGTCTATCTACAACTGTCCATGCTATATGAAAACTGTGAGAACCATGTGATCTTGTTTTCACCTATCATGGTGAAAAAGATCCAGTGAAAAACATTCAGTACCGTCAAGAGTGAATCTGCTGTTGAAATGGGTATTCTTGCACTGCTGTTAGAAGGGTAGATTGACTCAGACTTTCTAAAGGCGTATTTTATACTGTGTGCTGAAAACCTGAAAATATACCTTTTTTTTTTTTTTTTTTTTTGAGAGAGAGAGAGAATCTTAAGCAGGCTCCATGGCCGGTTGGAGCCCAACACAGGGCTCAATCTCACGACCCTGAGATCATGACCTGAGCTGAAACCAAGAGTGAGATGCTTAACCAGCTGAGCCACCCAGGCGCCCCAAAGTGTACCTATTTTTGGCCCAGACATTCTGGTATTTTAGGTCCAGGATGGGCTCCAGGAGGGACTCTGGGAAGTAAACTTCTGTATTAAAAGAACCCATTATATAATGTTAAGAGAATGCCTAAGTTGAGAGCATTCATGCCATTTGTTACCACAATTCTGGTTCCGTGTTGGAAGGATCTGGCAAACATATATCCCTTATAATTCTAGAAATGATAATTTTGTATTTTCGACTTGTACTCTAAGTAGTAAATGTATTCTGGAAAAGGTATACATTGCAATCGATTGAATAAACCATACTCACCCTAACTCCCCACTGAATATAAGCTTTGGGAGGGCCAAGATTTGTGTCTGTTGTGTTTACTATTTTGTCTCTACCGACTGGAACAGTTTCTGACTTAATAAATACTTGAATGAGTGAATGAGATGGAAAACCACTATTGTACTTCCTTTTTCCTATGAGTATTATCACTGTAAAGTAATGTAAAGATTAGTGCTTTATACTTCTGAACTCAGAACTGTGTATCGTTAATTAGTAATTAACAAGGAGAAGGTAGAAATTTCAGCTTAGAAGAAAATACTTCTGGGATGTTTCCAGTTACCTATATGTTTTCATTGATCAGGGAAAACGTAAAACTTCCTCCTTTGTAGACGTTTCTAGAAACATTATGGATATTACATTGGGTTAGTAGATAAGACAGAGTTATTGCATTCATCATAATTAGGGTACATGATTCAGGTTCTTGTGCAGGTGCTGATAAATCAATACAAGGTAGACAGTTGGCTCATTATGAATGCTCATTTTAAGGGAGCGACTGATATTTCACAGATGACTAAGGATCCAATTTTAGGTGTTATGGATACAGAAGCCTTTTAGTTAAAGAAATATTCCCTTCATGGCAGGTTTTTGGGTGGTCTAATTTCAATTTTTGGCAGAACTCCCTATTAAATGTTGAATGCCTACATTTATTTAATTTCAGTTTCAATTCTGCTTTGGCACAGAAAATGAGATTATGTGGCTATGTGAGGCCCCTTCCACTCTGGTCCTATGTACAATGAGCTCTTAGAAAGTCCTGTGTAATTTTACTTTGAAGCTTTCTGTTATTACATTTTTCTCTACTGCCCAGACAGGTCTTAACCAGACAGGTTATATTAGGTGTAACCATATATTCCGTATTTCTGAGTCAATCATCTATAAGGTTAAAGTCCCTTGCTTAATTTCTGGATGGAGGGGGTGGTTGTAACATCCCCTGGGGTAATCCAACCCCGAAATGTCCACTGTCTTGGTTCGGTACCACGTGTAGATCTGGAAAAACAAAGCAAGGCATTTCCCAGCATTTTATCAAGGATGCCTATTAGTTTCTGGGCATAAGAAATGTTAAAAATCATCCCATAAGGGGGGAGAAAGGAATGATATAAATAGTCCTGTAAGAGGTAAATCACTATCTGATATGATCGCATCAAGAACAACTGTATGGAGTGGGTGCAGAGATTAAACTCCCCAAAGTATAAACTGCAAGCCTCTTAACAAGTTCACCAGGGTACACAGTCTGCCCACCTCCTCCTCCATGCCTTGGCTGTGTGGTGTGTCAAACATACATTTTAAGAGACTATGGTATAGGGGCGCCTGGGTGGCACAGCGGTTAAGCGTCTGCCTTCGGCTCAGGGCGTGATCCCGGCGTTCTCGGATCGAGCCCCACATCAGGCTCCTCCGCTATGAGCCTGTTTCTTCCTCTCCCACTCCCCCTGCTTGTGTTCCCTCTCTCGCTGGCTGTCTCTATGTCTGTCGAATAAATAAATAAAATCTTAAAAAAAATATAAAATAAAAAACTATGGTATAGCAAGGACTTCAATGGGATAGAAAAAAATGACTCAGTCTCTATACAACGGGGCCGAAGAAAGCATTAAGCAGCAATTCTTCACTTACAGAAATTTTCATTTCCATCTTTCTTTCAAAAGGTTGAGCAAAACATGGGGTGAACTCATTGCTTTCTGATGGACTCCGAAGTAGACTGTTGGGATCTTATGCAGGGTAATTCAGCAGGAACCATATCGGATTTTTCCTGTTTGGTGATCGGACCGAGGGACCTGTAGCTGTCATGCTCACTAGGCATTCAACGACACCATTAAACGAGCATTAAAATGTTATTCTATTGATTTAAAAAAGTGGCCAGTCTGTAGTCCCTGCATCAGCACACTCCATACTCACCAGTGAGCCTGGAGCCTCATGCAGCCAGTTCTGCGAGTCAAGTGCAGGCTGTTTGTTTATTTTATGGCGCACCTGGCCTGATTCATCTGATGCTGAGCTGTGCTGGTTTACTTGGCCACACTATGAAGCTCGCTGAACTGTTCAGTATCAATAATTCTCCCTTGTCTCAGTAGAAAGTTGAAGCCTTTATTTAAAGCTTGCTTTCTATATCCGTCAGAGACCACCTGCAATATTAAACCTCTTCTTTTTGTGTGCGTCTTATCCAGTATCGGTTCTCTCATTCTTCAAACAGCTGCAGATTCAGACTTAGCCCCACACAGACCCCGATTCTTGCCCTTACAGGAAATTGTGTATTAGGAGCCGCTGGCCCAGATGCCCTTTGCTTTGGTGTCAGGCGGTTCTTAAGCAGTGTGGTCCCATATCTATCTTTACTATTTCCCTTCCTGGATTCAAAGTCCTCACCTGTTCCTAACATGGATAACTGGGTCCCCTTGGCCTTTTTCTTGGGTACTTGGAATCCCGAGCTCTTTGGATGGCTGCTTGATCCGAGTGTAGCGAGAGACAGTGAATTCGATTACCATCTTTCTGTGCATTTACTTGTCCATATCTTATACTCCGTTTTAAAAACCCACGTATTAAGAGTCTTTTTTCATTTTATTAAAAATTGTTCATAAAATTCAAATTGATTCCGTTGATTTTTATCCAATGAACATCCAGGTGATTTCTTTCTAGTCTTTCCAATATATTTATAGTATGAACATTACAGTGTGAACATGAACTTAATTATGTGAAGCTTTTTGGTGTTAATAAATATTTCCTGGAACATAATTTTTAATAGCCACATCATATGGATGTATATCATAAATAATACTTTGTATTATTTTTTTTAATAATAATTTTTTATTGTTATGTTAGTCACCATACAGTACATCCTTAGTTTTTGATGTAGTGTTCCATGATTCATTATTTGCCTATAACACCCAGTGCTCCCTGCAGTATGTGCCCTCCTTAATACCCATCACCGGCCTATCCCAATCCCCCACCCCCTTCCCTCTGCAGCCCTCAGTTTGTCTCCCGGAGTCCACAGACTGTCATGGTTCATTCCCCCTTCTGCTTACCCCCCCTTCATTCTTCCCTTCCTTCTCCTATCATCTTCCTGCTATTTCTTATGTTCCATAAATGAGTGAAACCATATGATAATTGTCTTTCTCTGCTTGACTTATTTCACTTAGCATTATCTCCTCCAGTCCCGTCCATGTTGCTGCAAACGTTGGGTAATCATTCTTTCTGATGGCTAATATTCCATTGTATATATGGACCACATCTTCTTAATCCAGTCATCTGTTGAAGGGCATCTCGGCTCCTTCCACAATTTATCTATTGTGGACAATGCTGCTATGAACATTGGGGTGCATATGGCCCTTCTCTTCACTACGTCTGTATCTTTGGGGTAAATACCCAGTAGTGCAATGGCTGGATCATAGGGTAGCTCGATTTTTAACTTTTAAGGGACCTCCACACTGTTTTCCAAAGTGGCTGTACCAACTTGCATTCCCACTAACAGTGTAAGAGGGTTCCCCTTTCTCCACATCCTCTCCAACAATTGTTGTTTCTTGTCTTGTCAATTTTTGCCATTCTAATTGGAGTAAGGTTGTATCTCAATGTGGTTTTGATTTGAATTTCCCTGATGGCTAATGATTTTGAACATTTTTTTTCTTTGTATTATTCTTATACATGAAGTTCTGCCTGCATTTCAAATTATTTGTTTATGGCAAACTCAGGTTTGGGATTACTGGGTTAAAATGTACAAACATTTTTAAGACACTTCATACTATATTGCCAAATGGCTTTTGGATAAATTATACAGACTTCCATTCCCCGTGTATGAAACTTCTCTTTCATCATAGTCTTCTCAAGATTAGTAATATTTTGATAATTTGACAAATTAAAATAATATCTTTTTAATGTTTTAGTTTTTAGCTTCTTCAATTACATTGTGAGATTGATTTTTTTAAGATTTATTTAGTAGGCATTTAAAATTTCTCTTTTGTAAATTGTCTATTTATACTCCTTGTCCGTCTTCTGTAATGGTTTTATGTTTTTATTTTTAATTTGGATGAAGTATGTAATTTATTAAGAATATTTTCCCTTACCCTCTTGCACTTTTGGTGGGAATGCAGACTGGTGCATCCACTCTGGAAAATGGGATAGAGGTTTCTCAAAAAGTTAAAAATAGAGCTTACTCTATGACCCAGCAATTGCACGACTAGGTATTTACCCAGAGAATACAAAAATACTAATTCAAAGGGATACATGTACCCGATACATATAATAGCATTATCTATAGTAGCCAAATTATGGAAGCAGCCCAAGTGTCCATTAATAGATGAACAGATAAAGAAGATGCGGTGTATATACACAACAGAATATTACTCAGCCATTTCATTACTCAGCAAATGAAATCTTGCCATTCGCAGTCACCTGGATGGAGCTAGAGAGTGTTATGCTAAGCGAAATAAGTCGGTCAGAGAAAGATAAATACCATATGATTTCACTCATATGCGGAATTTGAGAAACAAAACAAATGAACAAAGGGAAAAAAGAAAGAGAGAGAGGTAAACCACGGAACAGACCCTTAACCATAGAGAACACACTGGTGGTTACCAGAGGGGAGGTAGGTGGGCAGATGGGTGATGGGGATTAAAGAGTACACTTTCGTGATGAGCACCCGGTGATGTATGGAATTGTTGAATCAGTATATTCGACCCCTGAAACTAACATTACACTGTATGTTAACTAATTGGGATCTAAATAAAAAGTTAAGAAAAAAAAGATTTTCCCTTTAGCTGCCAATTTGCCATACATTTTTTTTCAGTTTGTTAGGCGCATTGTGACATTTTGCAATAATCTTTGATATGCTGACATTTTAAATTTTTGTATGTTCAAATCTTTCACCTTTTTTATGATTTCTTTTATTGCTTGTTTACATGAATAGTCATTTCTTGTCAGATATTAGACAAACTGTCATTTGGATTTCCTAACTATTTAATCCATTTGTACCTAATTCTTATTTATTTATTTATTTATTTATTTAAATTCAATTAGCCAACATATAATACATCATTAGTTTCAGATGTAGTGTTTAATAATTTATCAGTTAAGTATAACGCTCAGTACTCATCACATCACGTGCCCTCCTTAATGCCCATCACACAGTTACCCCATTTTCCCACCCACCAACCCTCCAGCAGCCCACAGTTTGTTTCCCAGAGTTAAGAGTCGCTCATGGTTTGTCTCCCTCTCTGATTTCTTCCCATTCAGTTTTCCCACCCACCCCTATGACCCTCTGCACTGTTTCCTATAGTCCACATATGAGTGAAACCATATGATAATTGTCTTTCTCCAACTGACTTATTTCGCTTAGCATAATACCCTCCAGTTCCATCCACATCAATGTAAATGGTAAGTATTCATCCTTTCTGATGGCTGAGTAATATTCCATTGTATATCTGAATGACATCTTCTTTATCCATTCATCTGTCAGAGGACATCTTGGCTCCTTCCACAATTTGGCTGTTGGGGACATTGCTGTTATAAACATTGGGGTGCATATGGCCCTTCTCTTCACTACATCTGTGTCTTTGGGGTAAATACCCAGTAGTGCAATTGCTGGGTCATAGGGTAACTCTATTTTCAACTTTTTGAGGAACCTCCATACTGTTTTCCAGAATGGCTGTACCCGCTTGCATTCCCACCAACAGTGTGAGAGGGTTCCCCTTTCTCCACATCCTCACCAACATCTGTCGTTTCCTGATTTGTTAATTTTAGGCATTCTGACTGGTGTAAGGTAGTATCTCATTGTAGTTTTGATTTGTCTTTCCCTGATACCGAGTGATGTTGAGCATTTTTTCATGTGTCTGTTGGCTGTTTGTATGTCTTCTTTGGAGACGTGTCTGTTCTTATCTTCTGCCCATTTCTTGACTGGATTATTTATTCTTTGGGTGTTGAGTTTGGTAAGTTCTTTACATATCTTAGAGACTAGTCCTTTATCTGATATGTCATTTTCAAATATCTTCTCCCATTCTGTCAGTTGTCTTTTGGTTTTGTTGACTGTTTCCTTTGCTGTACAAAAGCTTTTTATTTTGATGAAGTCCCAATAGTTCATTTTTGCTTTTGTTTCTCTTGCTTTAGAGACATGTCTAGCAAGAAGTTGCTGTGGCTGTGTTCTCTTATAGGATTTTGTTGGATTCCTCTATCACATTTAGGTCTTTCATCCATTTTGAGTTTATCTTATTTTTGCGTATGGTGTAAGAAAGTATCTACTGCCAGCACCAGGCTAGTTCACGTGGACACAGGCTCCAGGCCAGCCTTTGTAGACCCAAGCTCCTGGTCTGCCCCTGCACCAGGCTAACCCTATGGCCCCAGGCTCCAGTTTTGCCCTAGTATAAGACTGGCCTTGTAGCCCCAGGCTCCAGGCCTACCCACATGGCCATAGGCTCCAGGCACACCATAGTGTCAGGCCAGCCCCCATGACCCAATGCTCCAGGCCCACTACCAGGTCAGCACCTACAGACCAAAGCTATATGCCCATCCCCCAGACCAGATTCTAGGCATGCCCTTGTGGACCCAGAGTCTAGGCCCAAAACTGTGATCCTTGGCACCAGGACTATCCCTATGGACCCAGGCATCAAGCCTTCCCCAGTGGATCTCAGTGGTGCCAGGCTGACTCCTGTGGACTCAGGACCAGGCCCATTCCTATGGACCAGGAACTAGGCTGGCCCTTGTAAATTCAGACTCAAGGCCCACTTCAGTGTGAGGTTGTCCCTCATGGACCCAGGCATCAGGATGGTCCCTATGGCCCCAGGTTCTAGGATCACTTCTATAGAGCCAGGTATCAGGCTGGCCCATGTGAACCCAGACAATAGGCCTGTGCACACGCTGACTCAGGCTCCAGGCTAGCCTGCCTGAGGGCTCTAGCAGCGAGCTGTTCTTTTCAGGCATTTGTATTTGAGCCAACGAGTTAAGTAGATCTCCATAGGCTTCCATGTTGCAAAATAATTTATCTATTAAGGAATTCTTTGTACCTTATGTTTGAACCCAGGATGAGACATATATTAGCTTTATGAGCTCTCTCTAGGGCTCAGGTTTTTTTTTTTATAGAACTTGGAAAATAATAATTCCTATTATGAGGTTGTTTGAAGATACAGAGATAAGGCATGTAAATCACTTAATGCAATCTCAAGTAGATAGTAAGTGCCTAATAAATAGAGCTAATAAATGTAATTATTAAACCATTGATATACATCAACGTGGATGGAACTGGAGGAGATTATGCTAAGTGAAATAAGTCAAGCAGAGAAAGACGATTATCATATGATTTCACTTATTTGTGGAACATTAGGAATAGCAGGGAGGACATTAGGAGAAGGAAGGGAAAAATGAAGGGGGGAAAACAGAGGGGGAGATGAACCATGAGAGACTATGAACTCTGGGAAACAAACTGAGGGCTTCAGGGGGGGGCGGTTAAGGGATGGGTTAGCCTGGTGATAGATATTAAGGAGGGCATGTGTTGTAATGAGCACTGGGCGTTATACGCAAACAGTGAATCATGGAACACTACATCAAAAACTAATGATGTACTGCATGGTGACTAATATAACATAATAGAAAAATAAAATAAATCATTGATATGGTCCTTGAGCCTATTTGAAAGCCAAACACTTTCTCTTTATTTCTTATTAACTAAGGATCAAGAACTTTTTTGTGAGGGAGTCTGTTCTTTGGATTCATTAATTTGGGTCCATTTTTATTCCAATTTTTCCAGGAAGTCATCAATTTTACTAAGGTTTTTAAAAGTTTTGGGGCACCTGGCTGGCTCTGTCAGTGGAGCGTGCAACTCTTGATCTCAGAGCTGTAAGTCTGAGCCCCACATTGGGGGTAGGGATTACTTAAAAATAAAATCTTTAAAAAAAAAAGTTGTACAGCATTTTGCATAGAATTTACTCATGATTTCTTTAAAATGTCTTTTAAATCTGTCATTAAATCCATGTGTTTTATTTCTTTATTCTTAATTAAATTATCTAGAGGTATTTTAATCACTTTTCCCCCTAAGAGTTACCTTTTAAAATTTGTCTATCAACTGCCGTCAGTTGCATTTATGTCTTTGAGCTGCCAGCTTCGGCTGCTGATCAAAGCAAACAGAAGAGAACTTGCCCACCATCAGAGGCCACGGACGTGGCCATTAGGTTCCCTTTACTTCCTCCATTTGCCTTTTATCCGGTCTCTGTCACACTCTTTAAATGGACTATCTAAGGAGTAACCAAATATATCAGCGTTCAGTAGGTACTTTGAACTTCGCCATTTTGAAAAGAATTTGAAGCAAACCTTTACTTTTATTATTCTGTAACTTTAGGGCCGCATGAGCATATTGGGAGCAACACGGTATTAGGAGCATTATAAATGAAGAATTGGCTGCTAGATTTCCTTTGTAAAATGTGTGAGAAAATCCTTTGTAAAATGTGTGTGCTTGTGTATACGTGTTTTTTTCTTTACACCTCAGGCTTCAAAACCCATGAAGTTTTCTACCGCATGAACCATTTTAATCCACCTCTTGCCCGAATCATTTTGATGGAGACTCCATGAAGGGCGCGTTATGAAAACTGGGAATGACACAGTGAGTGATGGGTCTTGAGTGAGTGTGGTTGGGTGAGCTGCGGTTGCCTGCCATGGAGAAAGCAAGCAACTCACAGATAGATGGAGCCTGGGATTGGGTTCCTTAAGACAATGAAAACGCCCCGTCTTTACTAAGATTTCCTGATGTATTTCTGTCTAGGGCGTGCTGATGAGCCTATTAGAAACATGGGAATCTGTGCTGGGCCAAGTTCTCCAGATGGTAAGATTTCAGATGCTCTTTTTTTTTTTTTTTCCTGACTATTATTTAGAATAATTTCTCCATCTACACTTAAAGAAATTTTCCAGAAACCTGACGGATGGAATAAACATCAAATCCCACATTCCGGTGCTTCTGTCTAATTGAAGCCATCACCCAATTGGGCTACAAATTCATGTACAGAGCCCTTCTTGTTTAATATGTATGTTTTATATGTTTCCCCAATTCCTCTTGCTGATCAATACAATTCTTTTGACTGTTTTAATTGAAAGCTCAGTATTACACCCAGGGTAGTACATCACTATTGTTTCCAAAATGCACTTATTCCTGTTTTGCCTTTTTACTTCAATTTTTGGCTCTCAATTTCAATCCATAGGGAAAAATATGACAGCTTTCTTGTTGAATATTTCCCTCCTCCTAGCCTAGCCTATCAAGCACGGTGCTAACATTCTCATGCTCCCTGCTTTACTTACCAAATCCGAATCTGAGCTGTAAATCTTCAGAGTCACCACGACTGTAAAGTATAATCTCTAGACTAGGGGAGTGTTGTGGCCGAGTAGGTGATATTCAAAATGCCTCCTCGTCATTTGAGCTACATGAAGCTATCTGATAAACCACATATGATTAGCTTTTCTTATTCCTAATGAATTTCTGAAAAATAAAAGCAGAGGAATAAGAAAAAATAAACTCAAAGGAGCGAGAAAGTAGGATGGGGTAAGAGAAGGGAGAAACTACTTGAAATTCAGAATCAAAAACATGTCTTTGCTACTTGTGGTATTTTACTGCCCCAAGCATTTTCAAGGAATTTCAGGAACAGAACTTTAGCTCATTTCTGTTCATAACCAGAATTCAGTGACAGAATGTGATATATATAATTGCCCTAAATATTTGTTTCTCAAACCAAGGGTGTTGGTACTTGAGGGCAGAGCTAGCTTTTTGCAAATTGGGAAGTGAGCCCTATTTCTGATTTAAACTTAGTTTATGCTTTGTTTTTCAAATCCCAGAGATTGTTGTCAGTATATTCCCTTGCCCCGAATATCCTTAAAGCTTTAGAGCCTCAAATACCTTAACATTTATATAAACCTTCATTGTCCAACACAATAGCACTAGCAACTAGCTACATGTGGCTATTTAAATTAATTAAAATTAAAAATTTATTTCCTCAGTTGTGCTAGCTACATTTCAAGTGCTCAAAAGCCACATGTGGCTGAGACCCCCATACTGGGTAATGTGGATATAGATCATTCCTGTCATCACAGAAAGTTCTGTTGGATAGCATTTGGTGCAGAGTAAGCGCGCAACGATTCCTTGCTCTCCCTCTATCTTGTTCCTCTAGGGCATGGCTCACAGAGACTAGCTGGATAACAATCCTCCTGAGGTAATTTCAGATGAACTAACTGGGCTTATTCCCACCCTCCAAGGTTCATTTTCAACACTGACCTGGAGTTAAGGCATCTACCTTTGTTGCTCACTGGAAAGTTTGGGGGATTATTCTTTCAGACCAGGATAAGTAGCAAGTTAATAAATAACGTTTCGGGGGAAGGTGAGGCTTCATGGGTGCCCCTCAGATCAGAGTTGTCGTTGCATCTCTAATTTCTTGACAATGTAGCAAAGTTGCAAATTCATTCGCTCGATAACTGCAAAGTAGATATATTTTCTTTCTTTCATCACTAACTGATCAGGCCTTCCTGGTGATCCCCATTTACTATGCAGGAGGGAAAAAAAAACTGAATTAATTTTTAGTCCTCAATCATTTTAAATTTAGCCCGAAAAAAAAATTAACTTGAATTAATCATTTAAGCAGCGCTTTGGGTAATTTTTAGTCTTTCTCTTTGGAATAAGTGCTTACTCAGACATATTTTCACTTCTACATCCTCTTCGAAGGTGCATAGTGCAAGAATACGTGGCTTCCTGGGTATATTTGCAGGCAGGGGGTGGTTTGAGTAAACTTAAGGTGGCAGAGAGGATGGCTCGGATACGCTGGAGTTTGGTCGAGCTGGTCTCTGCCTGGCATCTGGTGCTGATGTTTGATGTCCGTGACATCACGGGTATTCCTGCTCACCTCTCTCAGGGCCCTGGGGTCCATTCCAGCTACAACTACTTGGCCTCACCCCAGCTCTTGAGGTAGTACACGTTCTGAGTTTCCTCCGTATCTTCCCTCTGGCCTCCTGGCATCGGTGGTTCATTCTACGGGCAGACCATTGAAGGAGAACAGAGCTTCCCAATGTATTAAGGTTGAAAATGTCTAGAAGGAACATTTGTTTCCTTCAATCTGCAAGGGGAAATGCTCTATCATTTGCAAAAGACTCTGTACAATTTACATAGTAGCGGGTCACTTGACACAAGCTGGCAATTACATTTACACTTTAAATGAATAGCTTCTGTTTCCTCTAAAGTGCCTCTATACCCAATATGTTTTATGAGCTTTGTGGTTATCACCTGCTTTGCAATGGAAGGTTCATCCCTGGAGGATTAGACAAAAGCTTTGTGCTTAAAAGTCGATTATCTCCAGAGGCTTCTTGCTTCTCCACAAACCTAACAGGTCATGGTTTGTTCAGGTTCGCATTGTTTCCCCATCTGCCTCGTCTCTGAACAGCGCTCTTTGTTTGCTCCCGCAGGCACGGGGCTTAAGTGTTGCAGAGTATCCTATTTGTTAGTTTCTGAGAATACAACTAGCACACTTCCTTGAGAACTGAAAGCACATGTGACCAAAGGATTCTTCCCTCCCACGTTTTCTCATCATGTATCACTCTTACCTGCGCTGCAGTCTTGTCATTTTAACGCAGAATGAATCAAAGAATGTATGTTTTATTATCTTTTCCATACTGTCCAAATCTCCTCTCTCCAACTGCCTTCCTTCATCCAACCACAATCCCCCAGTCACCAGAGGGGAAGGATTTCTCCTTCCTCCCCTTTCTGCTCCATGGCCTTCTTTGGTCCAACTGCAGCTTTGTGGCTAAGCTTTGGGGGAGAAGAATCCTATCCAGGCTTGGAGAAAACTGTATGATCTAGGTCTTCCAGGTTTGGTTCTTGATACCTTAAAGAAATTTAAAACATCTTCTGACAAGGACTATAGCCTTGTGTGGGCATAAGAGAGGATGTCTAAATTCCTTCAGCATGCCTGCTTTATTCTGCCCCAGGGCTTTTGTGACTTAATGTCAAAAGTGGAAGAATGAAGTGAAACATTTCAGGGGAGGTAAAATTTATTAATTGATTATTTGCTAAAATATTCTTATTACAGTAAAAAGTGCTGGAGGCGTTTGATCCTGAAGACATGCTAAATTCCATTCCTTAATCCCTCCCAATAATTGCTTGGATTTCCATTGGAATTGGCTGTGCCAAGAGAAGTTGTACATTTGATGCAGGCCCTTTTTGCCCTCATTGTTTAATTACATGTAGGACAGCTTGACAGAAGGAAACATCACTTGGGAGATGTGGGAGAGGCAGAAGTCCATTTTAGAGATTGGTGATCTTTTCTGGTACCCCGAAGATGTTTTTATTTTCAACTTCTTTGAAATGTCAACTCCTAGTGTGATTTATATTAACAGAGCATAACGATAGAAGGAAAAGGATAGCCAGAAGTAGTGACATTTCTCCAATAGTAGTGGAAAGATGACAATCTAGGTAGTTATAAGCATTTGTGCTAACTGGCAAGCACTGTATGAAGGATTCCTTTAATTGTTTCTTAACCGGAAGACCTTTAGTATGACTCAAACTCATTTTTTCCTCCACCGTTAGAAGTCTTCAAATAAGAGCCAGTTTTGAGGAGCTCATCTGTGTCCATCTTGGGATAGTAGCCTGGGGTAAGTAGTATACCTTTTTGCTGTTTTCTAAATATTTTGGTTTAGGGGTAAATGTGTCTGGAATATTTATAGGTGATGACATGTATCACAGAGATTGAGTTACTTGACCCTGTGACAGCATCAAAATTCAAATTCACAGTTTGTTAATCATGTGGTATAATTCAATTTGGAGATGCTTTTGGATTCTGGCTTATTCAGAGGCTGTTTGAATGTTACTAATGGCTATGAATTATAAACTGGTTTGATTCCTGACTATTGACCTGTGTGTGCACACGAGTGAAATAATAAACCAGTATTAAGTAATCATTTCCCCAAACCTTTTATTTTCTAGATGGGGCTGCTGACATCCAAGTAGTTAAATGAAAGTCCAGGAAGGGACAGAGCCAGGAGCAAAATCCAGATTTCTGCACATTCATTCAGTTTCCATTCATTTATTCTATTCCCCCATTTGGTATTCCAACTTCATCTGTTCACTTATCCATCCATTCATTCCAGTGCTCTTTGTATTGGATCCTGACCATGTCTGAGTCCATATCCTTTAATTAATTATTGGTAAATTGAGTGTGAGTTTGCAGAACATTTCTAAAGCTTTGCACTGGGGCACTCTTCTGACTTAATACATACAGGCAAAAGGACAGACACTCTTATATTAAAGTGTGAGTGTAAAATGCTGCTCTTTACCCTAGAGATGCAGCAGAAAGGCTCTTGCAGGATGTCTGACCGATTTTGAAGCACAAGGAATAGACCGAGTCATTCTGCTCAGTCATGAGGCCAATAGGCCAGGCCCTTCCTGAATGTCGCCTGACCTGAAGGGCAGCGTGACTCAGTGTTGGCTGATCTCCGATCCTCCGAGGGTGATTCCCCAGCTTGGGGCAAAGCGGAGGGGAGGCCAGCTTCAAAGCCTCTCTCAGCCTGTGGAAAAGCACAGTCTGGAGCGGGGCGGCTGCCAAGTCCACCACATGAACATTCGTTTTGCTTGGCTTGTGGTCAAGCAACAGCAAAAAAACAGGTTAGGAGTGAGTAATGGGTTACCCTGGCTCTTGGAGTTTGTCAGCAGACAGAGAGAGATCTGGTGTGTGGCTCAGGCCAGGATTCTAAGTTGTGGATCTGTTTTCCAGGCCAATTTGTCATCCGAAGCAAGGATGCTTTATTGAGTTCTATCTGAAATTGATCTAAAGGAATGGTTTTAAACAGGCCCTTGATTCTTTCCTTTGTGCCACTGAAAGATCACTTAATTACTATTCAAGTGCCATGTCACAGGCTGGCTGTCTCTCCTGTGGGACCAAATGGACAGAAATTTGAGATGGCTGAAGAGCCCAAGATGGTGTTATTAATTTCATTACTGGTAGCAGCAGCAACAGCAGTCGTACTAATAAAGAAGTGCAAGGCAGCACAAACGAAAGATGCCTGGGAAGAGGCTCCATCTAGAAGTGCCCAAACCCACCAAGGCCATGTATTTTCAGTTATGCAGCCCAGGTGAGCTCTCAGCTGGCTTGCTTTTGCTGCCCCTTTTATGGAAACCTGGCCTGGTGTTAACTCTAAGCTGCCCATTTTCTCCTATACTCCCTTACTATGCAAATATAAACTTAGCCCGGGTGATAAAAATTGTCCTCCTAAAATGTTTGTAGTTTAAGAGGTACCCCTGCATGCCTAAGGCAAAGTAGTAAAAATATAGAATTGGGTCTTAAACATGTTAAAATTCTGTACTAACCATTGTGCTAAGACAGTGAGATCTGGAGAGGTCTGTTAGCAGGAGGGAAGGAATTAGAAGCTCCCAAAAGATGACTCCGGAGAAAAGAGAACTACTTAGAAAAAAACTTTATGTGCTTGGAGGGGACAATGAAGTCCCAAAAGAATGAGTGAATCTATGTCAAGGGAGGAGCAGGAGTGGAATGAGGGAGAAGAATGGCTTCTCTCAGACATTTCTGAATACCCAGGAAAGAGATGGTGTTTCAGAGATTTTTGGGGACTAGGGTGAAATATAGGAAAACCAAAACTCAGGATAGACACTGGGCCCAGATAAGAGAGACTTGGTTTCCACTGTGAGTAGGTGGTTAAATGAAACAGCTCTGGCATCAGCATGGAAATAACAGTGAAGGTGGATTAGCAAGGCCAGTCTTCCCTGCCAAACCCTCCCCTTCCTTTCACCCTCATCCTCCTTTATATTACCAAAGCATCTTTTGCATACCTCACTCATTAGAGGGCACCATTCTTAATTATAGTCATATAGTATCTGGAGCTCAAGCTTCAGGGTTCCGTGTTCTGGGTTCAAATTCTAGCGATGACTCCCAGATGTTGATTTCTAAAGACCCTTGCCTACTAAAGGGAGCCAGAATTTCTTGGTGAAATGGTTGGTTCCAGGTGTGGGGTGTGGAAAGATGCTCCTGGGATAAGTTATTGTGCCAGAAAACAGGGAAGAGCTCAAAGAATCATGATGACATGGCCAAAGGGTAAGGAACTGCCTTGGAGTCCCTTTGGGAAGCCCAGTCTGGTAAACATTTGAGCACTAAAAAACTGATGGTACTGGGTTATAATATATTGATTAAAAAGAATCAACATATTGAAAAAATATATTGAAAAAAAAGAATCAACAAATCAGTGTAATACTCCAAAGAGGAAATGAGATGGAAAGAGAAAGCTGTGTTTTCATAGAAGAATGACAGCTGATAAATTTAGAAGAAATGATAGAACTAGAAAAATCTCTATTTGGCAGCCAACAATATAATAAATTATTCACATAAGTATCATCAGTGGGTACTGAATCTAATTGGATAAAAGATTTCTGAAGAGGGGCGCCTGGGTGGCGCAGCGGTTAAGCGTCTGCCTTCGGCTCAGGGCGTGATCCTGGCATTATGGGATCGAGCCCCACATCAGGCTCCTCCGCTATGAGCCTGCTTCTTCCTCTCCCACTCCCCCTGCTTGGGTTCCCTCTCTCACTGGCTGTCTCTATCTCTGTCGAGTAAATAAATAAAATCTTTAAAAAAAAAAAAAGATTTCTGAAGAACAGAATAAAGTATTTGGAAACACCATCCTGCAGATTACTTAAATATTACAAAGGGGAAAAAGTACTTTTGCAATGGAAAAGGTACTTTTGCAATGGAGAGATCTATTGGACACCACTTGAACCACAGGATCAAAATTAGTATGTCTAGTATTGGGCCAAACTGATAGTAGATACCTGATTTGATATAAAATGAAATACACATTACCTACATAAAATTCTTGCCAAAATAAGGAAGTAATCAGCCAGATCCAAAATGCAGCACATTCTCTCAAACACCTGATCTAGACTCTTCAAACATGTCAATCTCATTTTTTTCCAAAGAAGATGTACAGATGGCCCATAGACACATGAAAAGATGCTCAACATCACTTATCATCAGGGAAATGCAAATCAAAACCACCATGAGGTATCACCTCACAATAGAATGGCTGGTATCAAAAATACAAGAAACAGCAAGTGTTGACGAGGATGTGGAGAAAGAGGAACACTTGTGCACTGTTGGTAAGGATGTAAATTGATACATCCTCTGTGGAAAACAGTATAGAGGTTCCTCAAAATATTAAAAATAGAAATACCATATGATCCAGTAATTGCACTACTGGATATTTACCCAAAGAAAAAGAAAGCACTAATTCAAAAAGATATATGGACTCTTACGCTTATTGCAGCATTGTTTATAATAGCCAAGATACAGAAGCAGCCTAAGTGTCCATTGATAGAAAAATGGATAAAGAAGATGTGGTGCACGCACGCACGCACACACACACACACACACACACACACACACACACACACAAGAATTTACTCTGCCATAAAAAGGATGGTATTTTGCCATTTGCAACAACATGGATGGACCTAGAGGGTATTATGTTAAGTGAAATAAGTCAGACACGGAGAGACAAATACTATAGGATTTCACTTATATGTGGAATCTAAAAAACAAAACAAATGAATACACGAACCAAAAACAGAAACAGGCTCATAAATACAAAGAACAAACTGATGGTTGCCAGGGGTGGGTGGAGTGGACAAAATGGGTGACGGGGAGCGGGAGGTCCAAGCTTCTAGTCACGCAATGAATAAGTCACGGGGATGAAAGGTGCAGCATAGGGAATGTAGTCAGTGGTATTGCAAAGGTTGTGGGGAGACATATGTTAGCTACATTTGTGGTGAGCACAGCACAGTGTATGGAGAAGTTGAGTCGCTTTGTCGTACACCTGAAACTAATATACCATTGTGTATCAACTATACTTCAATGAAAAAAAAGTCAGTGTCATGAAAAATTAAGAAAAAGAAAGCAAGGAGACTATTCTAGATTAAAGGAAACTGAAACAAAAGAAACATGATAACCAAAAACAATGCATGATCCCTTGATGGGAACATAATTTTGGGGGAAAAACCCAGCTACCTAGGATATTTTTGAGCCAGTTGTAGATTGTGAGGCATATTATTGTATCAATAATACATTTCTTGGATGTGATAATGATGGTATGGTAGTGTAAGAGGATGTCTAAGAAGGTACATGATGGTGTATTTAGAGGTGAAATGTTAACAATTGGCGAATCTAGGTGAAGTCTCTAATTGTAGTATTCTTTCCACTTTTCTGTAGGTTTGAATTTTTTCAAAATAGTTGGAAGAAAAAAATGTTCTAACCTTGGACAAGTTTTTAAACCTCAACAAGATTCTCTCCTTTCCCATATGGTAGTAGAAACCTTACAGAATTGCTTTGCTAAATAATACCGTATTTGCAAAGAACAAATACTACGGGTTTAATAAATATTGGTAATGGTCTTCCCCTCCCCGCCTCTTCTGGATTACTAGAGGAGAATGTAAATTGCCAAGTACCGGGACTAGATCTTTTTCATCTCTATTCTTCCAATACTTGGTACCTGGTGAGGCTCAATAAATGTTCCTTGATTTAAGAAATGAAATAAAACTATGAATAAAATCATATTAAAATTTTGGTTTTAAATGGAGGACACCACAATAACATTTGAAGAGGATGCACTGTAATAATCTACTTGGTATATGATCTGTACCATTATTATTCCCCCATGATAGTTTCTTGTATTCTCTAAATGGCTTGTTATGCATTTTGATACTATGCCACAGGTTCTCAACTTTGGCATCCATAAGAATCAGCTGAAGAGCTTGTGAAAATACAGGTTCCTGGGTCTCTCCCCAGAGTTTCTGCCTCAGTGGATCTGAAGCGAGGTATGAGAATTTCTATTTCTATCAAGTGCTCAGGCCATGCTGATGCTAATGCTGGTGGTCCAGAGGCTACTCTTTGAGAACCGTTGCTGGTGAGGAGCTCACGGAGCAGGGGGAGCCCAGGAAACAAGGGAAATGCTCTAGCTCCCTAGGCAGACTTTTGCAGGAGTAAAAGGAGACTCCCTTAATTTACATCAATGGAATTTTTTGGAATGTAACCCAAGAGATGAAAGGAGCTGGATCCTGTCATCCCATCAATATCCCCCTGGTGTAAAATGATCTTTTCTCAGCATTTAGATGATAACGTTACATAGAGGAAGGATGGTTCCTCAACATCTACAAAATGATTACGTATGATCCACATATGATATAGTAACAATAAATATGATCACTGTATATGATATACTTTCATCGTAAATTTATACCCACGTATTTGTAAATGCATATGTGAAATTTAACATCTGCCTAGTCTGAGCCTTTATAAAGCAAAATGGGAACTCGAGAGAGAGAGAGAGAAAGAGAACCAACTTGACTACTTTAATTGGGATTTCCAAAGCAAGAAGAGTATAACCACAATAGTAAATCCCCCGCATTAACATACATTTCAACAGACAGAGAAAACCAGGGCTAGGGAAGTTAGTAAATGATGTGGCCCAAATAGTAGCAGGACTGGAATAGAACGCCAGGTGTCTGGGCCTACAACTAGGTCATACCATCTTGCTGCAGCTCCTGAACTGTGATGGCTTTTTGCTTCCTTTCCCAGGCCTCCTCCAGCGCATGGAATAGAAATGCTGCCCTACTTCTTTCTTTCCAACCTGCAGAACTTTGAGCAGAGTTTATAGTTAAAACTTACATAATCCAGAAATTCAATTTTTGCTGAAAATGAGATGATGAGAATAATGGGATTTTGAGTCAGAATTTTCTAAATGAATAACCCTTATGAATTATAATATCTGTATTTACTATCCCTCAAAGGAAAGAAAATTACATTTTTGGATCCTTCCAAGACAATTCTAACTTCTCTTTTCTTGCTGTTTGGGACAATGTCCTTTCTCCCTAACTTTGGTTACCTGTGAGTAATAGAACAGAGGGATGAAGAGTGTCTTTATGATTAAATACACAATCTCTAGAACATCCTTAAGCCTGTTGCACCTGGTTCTCCTAAGAAGAAAATGCCCTTGGTGTCTTTTAAAAGAATCACATGTGCCAATCTGCCTAGATATCTTCTGTTCCTTTTCATGAGCCATAATCTTCATTTTCCAATATACTAATATTTTCTAAGCGAATCTAATAAAAACAATGGAATGGTGAATAAGAACTAGGACAATCATTTCATTTTAAGGCATGCACCTACCCTGACTGTTTTAATGAAAAGAAATGTCCCTTCCAAATCACAGGAGTTTCTGAGAATGTGAACTATCCTCTATGGTATGTCTTTGGAATCCGGACAAGCTGAGAGCTGCCAAGGCAGAGAGACTCATTAGCTAGTTGTATGGATTAAATATATATTCCTCTAAACCTTGCAATACAATTACAACCACGAACTCCTTTTTCAGCTCCTTAATAGAGTCACTTCGCAGTAAGGATGACTATATAAATACCAGCTCCCATGCTAATTTCATTATCTTTCGTGGCTCCCCATTGTATTTTGAATAGCAAATATTTTTGTGACTCTCACTAAGTGCCAAGCACTGTTTGAAGCACTTCCACACATGAACTCATTTAATATTTAGAACAGAGATGTTAAGTAACTTGTCCATGGACACATGGAGTAAGGATTCGCAATCAGGAAGTCTGGCTTTAGATCCTGTGCTCTTCATTGCTACTTGATATTGAGGGAAGCTTTTGGGGTTTGGTTTTTATTTCTAACCTTGACTTCCACTAAATTCCTCAAGTACCCACTGCCGCAGTCATACGGATTTACTTATTTTGGCGTACAGCGATCTTGGCACTGAGTCTGGGACACACTGCTGCCACTTGAAAGGATAGTTCTTCCTAGCCTGCCTAGCCTATGCACATACTTGCACACATTGCCCTGTCAAAGTCTGCTCTTTCTTGAGAGCTCAGATGAAGTCCTATCTTTTCTGAGAAGTCTTTCATGATTGCTCAGGCAACGCTGTTTCTCCTTTCCTACAGTCCCGAGCATTATTGTTAGAACCACTGTTACTGCCTCTATTGGAACTGTTTACATTTCTGTTTTCCTGAATAAGTGGAGGAAATGGTGAGATCCTAGGGACAGGGTCCTTTTCTCCCTCTGTAGCCGCCTCAGCACCAAACACATAGCAGGCATTTACGGTAACACTGAATTGAAGGCAAATGTGTACGAATGTTCAGTACACAATTATTTACATTTCCAGTGTAGACTGTCTGTGTGCATGCAGCCATTTGCCTCTGATTGTATGTAGTTACTGGTCTGGATATATGTGCTTTCACAATGAGGGGGAAATGCAGGGGAAATATCAAGTATAGTCTCACACCCAATGTGTGGGCTAAGGAGTGTTCCGTAGGTTATCGCCTTTGTCTCAGCGTAACTATTGAAATAATGAAAAAAATTTAAATAATTCTTAAGAAATCCTGTAGTGCTTCCTGCACCCCACTCATCATTGGTGCTTCCCTTGGGCGACCTTCTGCAGTTGCATATGTGTCATGCTTCCCCTTGTGACCTCCTCAGATAGGACTGAGTCATTGCTTTGTATTCACTAGGCCTAAAATGGCAGGTGCTTAAAATACAAATGTGTGATGTTGATGGTAGTGATAATGTCAAGATGGTATCATCAAATACTGGAACATTGTGTCTTTAAAAATAGTTATATTTATTGAATGAATGCATCCCTGTAGATGGGGACTTAGAGATTATCTTATTCTAACTCATTATTTCATTATTCTAACTCATTCTGTTATTTCATTGGCAGGGAATCTTGTATCCAAAGAGTTAAGACCTTGCCAGTGGTCTAGAGACTGAGTAGTGATGGAGCTGGGATTCAAACCCAGGCATTTTGCTTCGTTGCTCATGGCACTTGTGCTCATCCCCGGGCCTTTGGAAGGAAATAGGGTTTCATTTAAAATGCATTTAATTACATAGACTAACTGACACAGTCAAGGGACTATGTAATAGAGTTTTCTAGATAGCCCGCCTGCCTCCCCCAAATTATCTTTCTTTCAGCTTGCTACCAAAAATCTTTGGGAAATTCGTCAGTCCAGTCCCTGCCTAAGTAGTATATTCTGAACTGCACTGAATCTTTCTTCAATAATTTAGAATCTCACAATGCCTTGGGCTCATATGAGCAATCCCTGCCCAGCAGTGTAATGGAATTGGTTTAGGAAGATGAGCTGAATTTCATCTTACTTTATGGAATACCTTAAGGATTAAAAACAACCATGGTTGTTTTGTCACTGTTTAATTTTTATTCCCACACATAGAGAATGTGGTGGTAGCAGAGAGTTGGGGGATGGGAGAGGAGGAATCATTTACTTCAAAATTCTAATTAAGTGAATCCTGACTAGTTTAATGGAATTTTTCTATAATTTGTATATTGCAAAGTAATCCCAGATATAGATGCATATGAAGTGAAAAATGTATGTGAAATTTGGTAGAAAGAGCAGACGTTTTGGAATCAGACAGCCCTGGGTTTGCATCTCAGCTCTACACTGTCTGTAAGATGTAGGACTAGTTATTTAAATTTTTTGAATCTCATTTTCTTTCCTGTAAGAGATGGAGATAATAAGTATCTCATGGAGTTGTCATGCGGATTAAATAAAATGCTCAATTCATGCTAGGCATTCTGTAAATTTTAGTATCTTCCCTAAATCCTCCACCCCCTATCTTCCCAGTAAAATAGAAGGTAGATTTATAATGTAATGCCATATACTGTAAATAATGGTAAAAAAATATACATTGATTTTGTATATAAACGATGGCTCAGCTAGAGTGTTAATTAGATTCATATTGCTTGATAATTTTTTAAGGGATTAGGAAGACTCAGACATTTGTATAAAAAGACAAAATGTTAACAGGATATCTTCTTTGGTTCCATTACTATTGTCATTCTTGACTAAAATGATGAATCTTGCAGAAGGGGGATATTGATCAAGTCAATTCTACTTAAATTTTCTTTAAGAAATTTATTAAAGATGTATTTATTTATTTCTTTATTTTAGAGAGAGAGAGAGCACACGTGGGGTTGGGGGCGGACAGAGGGAAAGGGGGAGAGAATCTTAAGCAGATTCTGTGCCCAGCATGAAGCCCAATGTGGGGCTCGATCTCATGACCCTAAGATCACAACCTGAGCCAAAACCAAGAGTTGGATGCTTAATGGACTGCGCCACCCAGATGCCCCACTTTAAGTAGTTTTTGAGAAGCGGTCCTTGGGGGCATGTGCGAGTTGTCTGAAGTTTCAAAGCAACTGGATGAAATGAAGCATGCTGTATATTTTTGCTAACAAGCACAGCGATCCCATCTTGCTGTGACCGTCCTTCTTGAGCCGCTTCTCTCTGGGAAGATGTTAGAGGAGCAGAATTCCAGCTTGGGGGAGAAGGGCAGTCCTGGGCAGCAGCCTTTTCTGTCCTGGAGCAGCCAAGTGGATTCCTCTTTGGGAGAGAGAGAAGTCGAGTTTCTATGACAATCCATGGTCGCTCTGCCAAGACTGCCAGCCAGGGTGCCTGGCAGTGCTAATTGCTATGCAGACATCCGTTCATTAGACTTTGACCTAGAATTACCATCATCTTTCAAAAGGTAGGCAGTGAATCATTGTTTTTGGCCCTTGCTTTGTCTCCTTTGGCCTAGGTTTGATTTGGATCAGAAATGCAATCTCTGCAGGTCATTACCCATCTCAGTCAGGAAAGTTCCTAAAGGGTAACTTTGGTAAAGTTTTATTTGAAACAGAGTTTAAGTTAATAGTCTAAGAGTTCGGAGAGAACTGGTTGTAACCCAGCTGTGCCACTCAATGGCTCTGTGATCTTGGACAACTTACTTGACTCCTCTAAGCCAGTTATTTCCTCTGTAGGATGGGGATAATAATATTTTCATCCTTACAGGATTAGAATTGCCATGAGGTGTGGGCACGGATGAGGCGGTAAGGATCTCTGATGCCTGTGCTCGTAGCTGGAAGGACAGATAGCTGGCTGGCTGGCACCTGAGTCCCAACACTTGCAGCCAGCCACCTTCTAGACAAAACAGTTCTCCCTTTGGTCCTCCTCATCTTTAGCGATTCAGTGTATTTCCCTTCCTTCACCCTTTCGCCCCTCGAGTTTGAGAATACTGAAAGCTGTGAAGAAACCTATAACCAAGTAGCAATGTGAATATACAACAAGCTTTGTGACTTCTCTCAGTAACCAACACACAGGGTTCATTTTATGTTTTTGTCTAATTCTTGCTTTATACTCTCATCTTACTCTTAGAATTCTAGAGAGAACTGTAGTTGTTGAGTGCTTTACTATGGGTGGCTTGAGATGGAATATCGTAAGAGGAGGTAAGTTCAGGTGCATCCCACCTAAAGAGGTCAAACCAATGACCAGGAGAAAACATTTATTGAGAACCTATGTTCAATAGGATGGCCGGATACCCTGGCCATAGCGATGGTAATATAGAGAATGGGGCTATGGAATATGACCCATCAAGGTCATATCACAGTTGCAAAGAACTAGGGCAGGTTTGAATCCCAGCTCTGTGATGTCACCTCCCTGAGATTTGTGTTTGTAATCTGCAAAACTAGGCAATGCATCTAATGCTTGGCACAGGGTCTGGGACTCCTAGTAAATAATAGCATTTATTTTCTTATCCATGCCCCAAATGTGAACATTGCTATTGGAGCCCAGGTATGAAGCCACAGAAAATGAGTGCTCAAGTTCCTCCAGAAAACTTTTTAGAGTGAGGTGGGAATTCAGCACCACTAATTTACCTTGGACCATTTCCAAAAGGGCAGTGTGATGGCAGAACCATTTCCAAGTGGGATTTTATTGATGTAAAAAAAAACTGCACATGAACATAGAAAAAAAAAGTCTTTGGAAGTTTCTGTATTTTAAAAAATGTAGTGAAAATACTTAAATGAAGATTAATTTTTCCCCTGTGGTTACACTACGACTTTGAATGAAACCAATTAATTCCCACTGTGTCCAGCTAAACATCATTGTCTCATTAATGCTGGAGCCAACACTGCCCCAGCCGTGACTCACTGGGAGCAGTTGTATAAGTGGAAGGATTTTGCCTTTCCGCACTGTTAGCTGTCCCAACTTTTGATTTTTCTCTGTGAACATGGGTCCTAGTGTCTGCTGAACAGGGGCATTTTTTCCTGCCAAGATATTCAAACAGCCTACATGTGAAGTGTATTTTTTTCCTCCAGATGCATTAAAACACACACACACACACACACACACACACACACACACACACACACACATTAATCCTCTTCCCCACCCCCACTTTCTTCTGCTGTAGTTCCCTGCCTCTTCTGCAAGGAACTGGAGCCCAGCCCTTAAGAGTTCTGGGCAGGCAGCTAAGTCTTAACATGTTGCTGGTGTGGGAGGCGATTCTGTGCGAGCAAGCTGGCTGCCACATCTGGGGGAGGCCCGGGTGATGAAAGATGGCAGCTGAGATGATGGGAGAGGAGTCAGTTTCCGGGAGGCAGGGGCAGGCTCCTCTCCTATTCCCCTCGCCTGGATCCAAATACCATTTGTGTGAATCAGCTGCCACTTGGCCTCAAGGGACTTTGCTGCCAGATGCTCCCCTTCCCCCTTCTTGAAGCGAGAGCCAACCCCCCTCCTGACCCCTCCACCTGCAGTAGAAGTCTTCTAGGGCCACATGACTCTCGCAGGGTGTGCAGGACACAGCAGCAGGCTTTTCTCTTGTGCAGAATATTATAGGACTTTGCAAGTAAAAACGAAGGGACTGGAGTTGCTCTGAGTCACATCAGGGAGCATCTTTGCTGGCACTTTCTCTAATATTGTCGAACACTTACTGTGTGTGGGTCTCCAGACTAAGTGCTTGATGTGCACTACCTCATTTATCTTCACAACAACCCTAGGAAATGCCTGCTGTGCTCCCTTGGTGACAGGGGAAGCAGGGTTTCAGCTCCAGGCAATGGGGCTCTATTACTACCCTTAACAGATAAAGAATCTGGAATGTGAGGTACGGGGAGATCCTGCTCTTTGTAAGCCCGAACATGTGGGTTGTGGAGGAACCAGAAGAGTCTACTGAGGTTGGAGTCTCTCCTAGCCACTGGAGGGCAACAGGGTGATGCAGAAGAGCCCCTGAGGCCCCTGCATTTCCCTTACAACTCTTCCATTCTCTGGGAAAATTGCCAGTGGGGATACTGTATCAGAAATGACAGGAAGGTTCCAGCCATGGTCTGAGCAAGTAGCCCTCAGCTGCTGCCACTTGCGGCAGCAAATACTGCCGTGCCTCCCCTGGTTGCTGTGGCTGGTTGCTCCGGGGGGCTCTGCCTCATGCATCTGGCATTGCCCTGAGTAATTCCAGAACGCCACTTTGGCGACTGGACTCCACCTTGTTGCTGCGCCCTTACCTTGGTCTCCGTGGTGACTCAGCTGGTCCATCTTATTGCCCTCACTCACATGACTGCTGTGGTTTGCCCAAAATGCTTCTCATAACCCGGATTAGCACCTGAAAGAGCCTCTGTTACCACATGTTTGCAGAACTTTCCAACCCACACCCAATCCTTACCATCTACCTCCTCCTCCCTCCACACCATTTTGAAGCAACTTGGAAATTCTAATGAACTTTGTATAAAGCTATAAACTTGGTATCCCTGTCCAAGTCCCCCTCGTCTGTCTTTCCCTTGTGGTTGCCCTTCTGAGCATTAAACCCGATTCACAAGATTACAGAGATCTCTGAACTGCAATATACTATTTAGGATTGTTTGGTTGCAAGCAAAGAAACTAAGCCTGGCTAACTTAACACTGTAAAAACTGTAAGAGGGACTCTCTCGAGAGAGGGAGAGGGAGTAGAAAGGGAGAAGGAGGGAGAAAACTCCAACCATTCCTGTTCTTCTGGGGATCTACTGCATATTTAATTTTCAGGAAGGAAACTGATCTAACTTAACCCATGGGCCCTTGGTAGGACATCTTTGTTGACCATCCATCAAGACCACATGCTGTGGGGAATACGACATGCCCTAAAGGAGTCCTTACATGAAGGGGAAGTGAATGCCACCCAGGCACAGATAACCAATGTCCACCAAATGCAAAGGGATATACCTTGATCTCTTTCTAAATCATCTCTAGACATGACTGTGAAAACTTTTAGTTTCTTTGTAACTTAGGGTTCAACTTTACGGGTAGTAAAAAGAAACAATTTTCTCTAAAAATACAAGTTGCCAATGAATTATGGTTTTAACTCAAAATTTACTCTTTGAGTGTGTCTAGCTTGCTTGGAACCACACAGTGGCATTTATGAACAAACCTGAACAGGGACACGTAAGAACCTGTGTGCTCCGGGGCCGCATGCAGAAGTTTTTAGTCTCCTGTTAGTTTAGACAGCTTTAAGATATTTAGACAGACATGCGTAAGGTTGAACCTCTCCATCTCTCATGAGTGCCCACGCACAGGCTCACTGTTTGCATTAGTAATTTTGCCTTGGGCTAGTATGGCCTTATGCTAAAAAAAAAAAAAAAATCTATTAGGGGATTGCCCTTTCTGGAGTCTCTCCCAGGATCTTGGACGTAGGCCTCCCATCTCTGTTATCATGAGGTCCCCCATGTTCCCAAGTTAGTTATACAAAGGTCTTTTTAACAGTTGCTTTGTTCAGCTTTCTTCCTCTGAAAAGCCAGGCCCAGTGAGGTCTCATACAGTCTGTAGTCTGCCGGCTCCCCTGAGAGGGCTGTGGCAACTCGTTCTGACACAGTTCAGTAGAAAACGGAATTCAGCACAATTCTGAATTCTACTAAGTAGTCTCATTAACAAGATGTCAAAAGCATACCTTATTCTAAGGTGCTTTTGCCGGTCAGGCATGAGCTTTGAGGTCAGCCTTCCTGGGAGGCTCCAGATTCCTCTGCAAATCTTTTTACAGTCTGGCCCTATCTTCAGCCCTCATCTCCAGCTGTTAGCTTCACATGATCCTTTCCCCTCACTTCACACACACGAAATTTCTGTCCCTCCACAGAACTTGCAGGCCTCTGATGTTTTTGTGTGTCCTTAGGCCTCTGAGTGTTTGTGTATGCTGTCTTATTCTTATAATGCCCATCCATCTACTTTCCCACCAAATGCACACCTTCTCTTCCCACCTCTTCACCCACGACGACCACCACCACCCCTCCCAGCACCCACCTCCGCCCAAGCAGCTGGCTGCTCCCTCCCTCTGTGCCTTGGTAGCAATCTGAATCTCTACCCGAGCACTCCTTTGTTCATAATCGTGCTTTTGGGTTGCCTCCTCCACTGGACAAGGAGCCTTGGCACATAGCCCATGTTCGGTCAATCTGAATGATCGTAATGGGAAAGTAGTTTAGGCAAAATACAGTCCACATAAATTTGTAGAGGTCATAAAGGTCCAAAGTAATTGTCTGAACCTAAAGCTATTGACAACAGAATTTGAATTGAGATGTCTTGACCCTAAAGAGTTGGATGTATCCTGTATTCTTTTCTCTTTTGGTAAGATGTAGTATTTATTA
This sequence comes from Ursus maritimus, assembly GCF_017311325.1. NCBI lineage: Eukaryota > Metazoa > Chordata > Mammalia > Carnivora > Ursidae > Ursus > Ursus maritimus. The sequence goes on from NW_024423564.1 coordinate 15,313,055, forward strand.
AGAGCTCTTTTGCAGGAGCTGTGGCTGTAGGCTTAGAAACTAATGGAAATAACTCTCAGCCATGGGTGCTATAAAGCTCATGTCCACGATGGCTAAGTTCACACTGTACTGTTTAAGAAAGCGAACACTGTATGGTGCTTCCCACTTCACTGCTGGAGCTAACCTTTCCCTTTGTGGTTTAAGACTCTGCTGTGTGAAAGAAAAGAGCGCCCCTAAAAACTCATTAGGGATAGCCCATTTGCGTGAAAATGCAGATGGCTTTTATCTTAGACTTAAATCTCGAAAACTGCTTCTTGAAGTTTTTTGGAAAACCTTAGCTTCAGCTGGCAAAATGTTAGTACCCGAAGAGGAGAAGAGGAAGAGGGAGTTTTGGATTTAGTACAGCACAGAGGAATTCAGAGTCCTCTTTATCTCTGATTCTGACATTTCTACATATAACCTACATGTCATCTTCACTTAAAAATGTAATCACTTTAAAAGCACGAAACCATCCCATTTAAAAATAATCATAGAATGATTATATTTGCAAAGTAAAAAAGCATTCATACTTTATTCAAAGGCAGATTTTCATATTATAGATACTACCAAGATGTCAGCTGACCTGTCTCTGTCCCTTGGTAAGGTAGGTAATATCAGGTCAACACTCTCCCTCCTGCAGACCGCTCTTCCATGGTCTTTGAGAGTCCAGGGCTTTCCTTAGGATTCTTGAAAGTTCCGGAGAGTTGATTTCCTCTTGACGCATTCTAAGTCAATCGATATAACCCTAAGTCAACTATAGGTTCAGACTCTTTCATGGATTTCCATTGGGGTGAAAAAAGTCCCATTTCCGAGGAGTATTTCAGGAGTAAAAGAGGTTTTGTGATTTATCATCTAATCCCATTGGCTCTGCCCTCAGACTTTTAAACGTTCTCTTTTAGTTCTTTTCTCTCCCAACTTTGTCCTGCAGGGTCTTGGCTTCTACTTCAGATGGGCTCATCAAGAAATCTTCTCAAAAAGATGGAGCTTGCCTCCATACTGCCCAGAAGAGGTTCTTGCCTTAGGCCCTGTGCTTCAGCAGCCCTTCCCGGCCCTTCTGCAGCTGTATTCCACACCCACATCCACATTAAGAACAAGAAGTCAAAGGGCCAGGGGATGTGTCCATGGGGAAACCACATCCCTTTTTTTTACAGTGTGCTTCGGGCACCCAGCATTCCCGAATTTCCTGCCCGAACCCCCTCTGGCTCGCTTCCAAAGGCCTGCACAGGGTTCTTTGGCTCACCTGTTCTGTCTTCGTGAGGGCTGATGTGCGGCTGACGTGCTCACTCCCGGGACTGATGGATGGTCAGGGGACAGCTGTTGTGGGCAGACTTTGGATAGAACTGAGGTGTCCACGTGTGTGTGAGTGAGGCTGCTGTGGGGTGGGACAGAGCCAGGGGTGTGAGGAGAAGGAGAAATGGACCATAGTCTCTAGGCCATGGACAGGGGCCAGACTGGATCTCCCTGGGCCTTCACATTTTGTTGAGAAACTCCAAGTTGTCTAAAAGTTCTTAATTCTAACCTTAATTCCCAGATCATCAACAAAGTGCGTTGATCAGGGTAGATGTGAAGAGCATATTTTATTCAACAGTTTGTTAGTTTGATTTATAACTTTAAAATATTTAGATATATGATATGTGGCTTCCATTTGTACTCTTGCCCCAGCTGGCCCATTGTACTTAAAATGTATTTTCCTTCTAGTTGTTCAGACTATAACAATTTCTTCCCATCTCAGGATATGTGGGTTTGCTTAAAGGAGGAAATCCCTGGATTTAAAAGCAAGATGTAGTATTTATAAATAACCAGAGAATCTCGATGCTGCTAAGCTAATTGTGTTTCTAAACAACTAATTGAGACCTTCACATATAAGATACATTAAAAAGATAAAATATAATTATCGATACATATCCTATTAAATGAATCAAGAGAGTTTACAAAATGAATACTAATATAAATTATAGGTTATATAAATATGAGGAAACTTTGATAGAGTACTAAGGGAAAATAAGTTGTATAATAGGGTAAAATGGGGTATAATAGGGTAAAATGTATAATAGGTGTAAAATGGCACTTTAAAAAATATTTATCAGAAGTAAAAATGGAAAGAATGCACACTAAAATGTTAAAGGTCTTTGGATGGAATTCCTGGTTATTTTATATTTAATATCTTTTGAACTCTTCTGTATTGATCATATATTACTTTTGTAAAAAAATAATTGCAGGAGGAAAAGACTCAAAAGCCAGGGTAGGAAAAGACATTGCTGAGTTTCTTTCCCCTGTTGATTATGTAGCAATAAAATGGTTATGTTTTGTGCTATGTTCCACTCAAGGAAATTTTTTTAACAGGGCTAGATCTGTAGGGCCTGGGAGGTTTCTGCTGAGTTTATACAGTGTATGTTTCATTTAATTTCAATTTTACAGAAGGTCAAAGGATCAAGTCAATACACATGGATGCAATCAAGGAAGATTTTCACTTTATCTGGACCTCCTGTGTTGGGATGTTTGCTGGTTTCTTTTAAATATAAAGAGGTTAATGGACTCAGAATTTCACATATCATTAAAGAGCATCAAGGTTTCCAACATATTTTATTTATTTTGTGGTCATTAAACATTATGTTGGAACGTATTCAGATTGGCATATTTTTTGTAATTGTTACACAGATTTTCCTGAAACTTGAATAAAGGTTACAGATATTTGATTTGCCGAGACAGTTCTATAGTTCACAGACTCACTGGCCTTTGCATGAGTGATTATCATAGACAGATTGTTCATCAGTTTTCTGTTTTTCTTGTTAGGAGGATGAAATGCTTAGATTTTAAATTTCCTTACTAATTATCTCTATAAACCCTTAATAGAGTTCATGTGATTTTACAACTTGGTGACATCTTCAGCCATTGCATTTATTTTGGCTAAAGAATTTTCTACAGCTTGGATTTTTTATGAACATAAAAGCTTTGGTTCCCAAAAATACCTGAAAAATTGTCAAACCAGATGCTCTCCTATGAGAGAGACCCTCAATCTGGCTGACACATGGGAGAACCAATTAACTAGTTAATTAGTTGATTTATTAAGGTTGATCATTCAAAAAAAATATTTCTCAACTTCTTGAATATTGCAGTATTTAAAACTCTCAGTACTTTCTTTTGTAGTGACAAGCTCTTAGCAAATATATTTTACGTTCCTATTACTATGCAAGGCTGGAGGAGTTAGGAAAACTGGAAGCAAAAGGCAGTAGGACTTATAAGGAGAAATGATGGCATGTGTCATGGTCTGATCTTGGGTTTTGGCATCAGGCGGACCTAGGTTTGAATTCTGGTTCTGCTATTACTGGCTCGATTGTGTGACTATGGGCAGTCTTTTTAGTCGTCAAAAGCTTTACCAAAAAGCTTAATAAAGTCCACCCTCTAGACTAGGAGTGAACATAATGCATGTGAGCATCTGGCACATGGTTGAGGGAAGCTGGGTAAGAGGAACACAGTGGGAAATGGCACAAAAGCAGTCAGGGGGAGGGAAGGGAAGGAGGAAGGATATGGTAGCTGAAAATGGACGGCAATCAATTTGTAGTGGGGTTTCAAAGGCGCTTTGTGTTCTAAAGACCTTTATTTAAATAACCGTTACCTTTCCTTTTTTGGGATGACTAGTCCTTGTTCTTTAGTGTTTCCTTGCAGTCTCCACTTTCAACCCCTAATCATCCTGGCTTTCCTCTGGAGTTTTATACTTCTCTCTCTGGGTGTGGATACTGGGAGTGTGAACAGTACTCCGTGCCCAGTATCCAGCATCCACTGGTGAGAGTGGAAATAAGAATGACATCACTCTTGCTCTCCCTTTCTCTTTGTAACTAGTCAAGAGAAAGAAAAGTGAGCATCAGAGGACAGTTTAAATATATATTTCTAAGTTACTGACCAAGTGTGCTGCGGAGAGCCCATACCGTAGTGATTGTTAATACTCTCAGAGTGTCTACTGTGTGCCGGGCACTGGTCCAGGAATTTTACACATATTAATTTATTAACCTCACAGCAACTCAATCCAGTAGATACCAATTTATCCCCACTCCACAGACCAAAGTACAGAGAGGTTATATCCAAAGATACAGAACTAGCGAGGGACAGACCTAGGAGTTGAGCCTATGCAATCTGACTCCAGTAAAAGCCCTTGTAACAACTGGGCCACCCAATCTCACACTAGTTAAAGGCACTAGGTCTTGAGTACTTAAATAAATAATTTGGAAAATATGTAGAGATTTATATGACAGGCTGGGGGTAGGAGTGGGAATGGAATAGTTTCAAGATGGGGGACCACAGCAAATAGGAGGTTGGGGGTGACAAGAGCCAATGTCTCTGTTGTGTTGGAGAAGTGGAAAATAAGAATGGATTGACAATTTGGAGCCAAATTATTTCTCACAATATGTGATATTATAGTCTATTATAAAGAGTCTTCAATAGGATAGGCTACAAGGGACCTCTGAAGGTTCAGAGCTAGGCAACATGATAAGTGGACACCACGGGAAGAATGAACTAACAAGGTTACAGATCATACGTAAAAGGATAAGGTCCAAGTAAGATGAAAAACAAAACAAACAAAAAATGCTTGATGATAGTTTAGATGAAAACAAGGTAGTCCAATCTTTCATGGTTTTGAGTCTGATGGACTGGGATTGAGTGTGGTACCTTTAGAATCAGAATTTTGAGTTGGAAGGGACTTTAGGAAAAAATCTAGTCCAACTCACTAAACCAGTTAGTCAAGAAAAACCAAGGCCCAAGAGATTGCCCCAGGACACACGGCAGATGAACTTGTATGGCTTAGTAGGTGCTCTCTAGAACTTACAACATTATTGCAAGTGAATGCCATGTGGATGGGCGGTGTGTGAGGCCATTCAGGCATTCAGGATGGTATTTGCTGCAATCATGACCAGCTGTTTAACTGAAGTGGAAAATTGAGAAGAGGAGCCATTTTAGGGAAAACTTTACCAGACTTTTTTTTTTTTTTAACCAGATCATTTTTTGATGGGAGAGGCAGGAGTAGAGAGCAGATAATGACTTTGCACTTGACAGTTTTTTTGAACGTAGAAAAGGAATGTCAGCTGTGTTAAAGTTTGTTCTCAGAAGTAAGCGGATTTGGATGAATACTGACCAAAACTAGTTTACTTTTAAGGGAGAGTGTTTTCCTTTTCATTTTAGAGATTTAGAACTTTGGATATAACGCATGTGAATTTACTAAGCATTGACAAGATAACTATTCATTTAGAAACTACCAAATTCACTTCCATTTGAAGAGTATGTTAATGAATGATTTTCTGTATATCCTTACAATTCTGTATAATCCTCTGTTGAATTTCTGATACATTTTATCTTCTGAGATAATTAGGTAGAGTCAGAGGACAGCAATGGTTCTGGAAGTTTAATTTATTACTTTTCTTCTACATAGAAGCCTCGGGGTTTAAAACACTTCATAATTGAATATTTATTCCTTATTTAATTGAAGTTACAAGTTCTTTGTCTAAAATAAATCAAGATAAAGCATTCCATGGTGACATGAAAGTTTTCTTTTGGCATGTGTTGTTGGGAACTTGGGCACTGGTTTTTCTTTATGGGAAAAAAAAAAACCCTTTTTATCTCACACTGTGAACTTTATAAGTTCTAATATAAAACATGTTTTGATGGCAGCCTAACTGTTGTAAAGCCACAAGAACAACAAAACTAATTTTATGTTTTAAAGTATGTTATTTTCTTGACCACTGAGGAAAATCTCCCCTTTCTACACTAGAATTAAATCTACCATTTGATTTCCTCCTCTTGTAGTTGATAATATCCCTTTCTTGTATAAAGGAATTTTTAAAGTAGAGAAATTGTTTCCTTATCATAGAAAATTTAAGGAAGATAAGAGAAAAAGAAAACAGCAAATGAAATAAGATAATAACAATTGCCATATAAATTTTTAATAAAAAATTAAGCTTCTGAACTTCTTCAAAAATTAAAAAAAAGAACAAAGCTTCAAATTGAGAACATCTATTTCCAATATTAAACCTAATGTCTGTGGGCAATCCTTTTCCCTTGGGGGCCTTTGAAGCAAACCACTTACTTTTCATGGGTTCTTCCTGAAAGGAAATATTGTTCCTTTCGAAACCATTCATTTGAGTATTATTTGACTTGGATTTTAGCCCTATTATTTTTGAAGCATAAAATAATGTTTTTTCAGAAATATTTTTTACGATTGATTTGATCCATCATTTATTAATTAGGAAGACTCTATGATCTTTAAATCAGCGTTGGTTAGAAGAAAAGAAAAGGTATCTAGATAGCTTAAGCAGGGCAGCTTCCCTAAGTGAGTGTCACAACTATTAGTTCATACATGGTTAAGAAAAAATAGAAACGCTTGTTCGTAAAAGTGTAAGATTCAAAAATGTATCCTCACTAAAGTGAAACATTCTTTTTGAAAATATTAGCAGGTTGGCGGGGCGCCTGGGTGGCACAGCTGTTAAGCGCCTGCCTTCGGCTCAGGGCGTGATCCCGGCGTTATGGGATCGAGCCCCACATCAGGCTCCTCCGCTATGAGCCTGCTTCTTCCTCTCCCACTCCCCCTGCTGTGTTCCCTCTCTCGCTGGTTGTCTCTATCTCTGTCAAATAAATAAATAAAATCTTAAAAAAAAAAAAAGAAAATATTAGCAGGTTGGGTAGATGGCCTTTTTTTTTTTTTAAGATTTTATTTATTTGAGAGAGAGAGAGAGAGCAGGAGAGGGGGGAGGGGGCAAAGCGAGAGGGATAAGCAGACTGCTGGCTGAGAGGGGAGCCCAATGCAGCACTCGATCCTGGGACCCTGGGATCCTGACCTGAGCCGAAGACAGACGTTTAGCTGACTGAGCCACCCAGGCGTCCCAAACCTAGTGATTTCTAAGGCATCTGCCTGTAAAACTGCTACAGGGTCAGGGGCATCACATCCCCAGTCCCCTGAGCAGCCTCTCTTTCTGTTAATACCAATGACACCAACTACCCCCTGGCGCCTCAATACTACTACACCTCAGTGTTCTCTTGCTCTTCCTTCCCCCAGTCCCATGACCCCCGTGTTTGTCTCATGCTGTCACCTGTTGGAACAAATAGTCTCTGAGGTCTTCAGTGGAGAGCCACTAGAGAAACACCTCCCACCAAGCAAGTCTTCCTAGTTCCATGCCCATTTTCACCTCTCCAAACCCTTCTTGTATTCTGAGCCCATAGGAGAGAATTTAAAATCAAAGTTGCTGACTCCAAACAGCACAGAAATTACTTCTTTCTTTACTCTAATACATGGGCTGCACTGTATGTTAGAAATCAGGAAAAGAGAATTTCAACGACTCAGAGAACTCACCTGTACTTTGGCAGAACTTTCTGGTGCCATCTCATGATTTCCCACCCACGTATTAAAAGCTACAGCAAACTCCGGCACCTCAGCGGCTCAGCTGGTTAAGCATCTGACTCTTGGTTTTCAGCTCAGTTCATGATCTTAGGAGTGAGTTCGAGCCCCTCGACGGACTCCTGCTCAGCACAGAGTCACTTGAGATTCTCTCTCCCTCTCCCTCTGCTGCTCCCACTCATGTTCTCCCTCTCTCTAAAATAAGTAAATAAATCTTAAAACAAACAAACAACAACAACAACAAAAAACTATGGCAAACCATTCCATAAGCTCTATTTAAAAAACCAAAGAAGTATAATGTCACTTTTAATCAATTGGATTCTGTTTAGCCAGGAAAATAAACTACTTACAAAAAAGTATGGTACTTAAAAGGCTGTCTAGGAGCGCCTGGGTGACTCAGTCTGTTGAGTCTGACTTCGGCTCAGGTCAGGATCCCAGGGTCCTGGGATGGAGCCCTGCATTGGGCTCCTGGCTCAGCAGGGAGTCTGCTTGTCCCTCTCCCTCTGCCCCTCCCCATCACTCCTGCACACTCTCTGTCCCTCTCAAGTAGATAAATAAAATCTAAAAAAAAAACAAAACAAAAAAAAAAACATTAGGTCTGATTCTTAGCAGGTAGAGGAGATTTGAGAGGGGACACAGAGTTCAAATGTGCACGTGGCCAAAAAGTGAGAATAACAAATAGAGTTTATACAGTTAAGAACAGCATACTTTATTTCGGATACACACTTTCATAAATCTTTAGTCATTGAGCAAAGTCAGAGGGAGAGCGTAAATTCTGACAAGGTATCTGTCTTATTTCTCACTCAATCTCTAGCATTAGAAAATATAGATGATCAATAATTATTTAATAAATGAGTTAATTATCACAGACCAATTTGGAATCCTAGAAGGGGAACAAATGGACTCAGATAAGGAAAGTAAAGCCCCAAAGCAGAATTGAGATGGGCCTCTAGTTACTTCCACTGTAGACCTCCTAATCCCTGGGGAAGGAGGGATTACAGTTCAGCAAAACCGCACCTGTAGGAGACATATGGAATGGGCCTCAATGAATATTTTATGAAGCATGTATGGTTTGCTGTTGAGTTGCTTCAATAATTTTTCACCAGTTTTTTTTTTTCTTCTACAGTACAAATTTAAGAAGACATTTTTATGCTCTGTAAATCAGATATTGAATCAGGGTTGGCCCTAACTGACTACCTGGAAGTAGTCAGAAGCGCTCTAGCAGGGGTTTCCACTCCTGCCTTGGGGGCAGTGTTATAAAGGGCATTCTCACAGGGACTAGCATTGAACCTGTCCTCTGGTGTGCACTGACCTGGGTTCAGGTAATAAGAATGACACTGGCTGTCATTAGTTTCCAGTGAGTCTTTCCCTTGATTGTGTGTCTGCTGTTCTCTCAACTGTTCCCTGAGCTGGTGGCTCTCCGCCCCTGTGTTCCTACCCCAATTCTCTCAAATACAGATCTCACAGCTTCCACGGTCTCCAGTAAAACTCAGTTCAGTATTCCTCGACTCTTCTAACCACCCAGTTACAAAGCCTCAGGGTCATTGTTTTAAAAGATTTATTTATTATTTTAGAGAGAGAGAGAGAGAGAGCGCACAGGGGGAGGGGCAGAAGGAGAGGGAGAGAGAATCTTAAGCAGACTCTGAACTGAGTGCAGAGCCTGCGGCAGGGCTTAATCTCAGGACCCGGACATCACCACGTGAGCTGAAATCAAGAGGGGGTTGCTCAACTGACTGAGCCACCCAGCCACCCTGGGAGAGTCATTGTTAACTCATCCCTGCCTGTTGTCCCCACCAAGTCCAGTCGATTCTGTAAAATGCTCCACAGCTGTTTTTCAGTCTTAGTCCTTTTCATCTTCTGCCTCGTACGGTGCAGTAACTTCTTAATTGGTCACCTGGCCTCCTCAAACTATCTTTTTCAGACATACCGTGGTCAGAGTTTTCATCCCAAATTCCCACTTCAACCATAATTCTCCCCTCTTCAAAAATCCCCAGTGGCTTCTTGGTACCCCTGTTCTATCTTCCTTTGAGAACCTCCATGATCTGACCCCCCCCCCTCAAAACAATCCATTGTTGCCTCCTGATACCATCCGTCTGGTCCAGCCAGCCCGTTTCTTATTCCTTAGTTCTCCACAAAAGCTTTGTTTGTTCTGAATTCTGTGTTTTTATCCACGTTATTCTTCATTTGGAAAACCCTTCCTTGCTACAGGCGCAGGTCAAATCCTACCTCTTCTATAAAGACTTTTAAAATGTCTTCATTTTTCTTTGATCTCCCACTTCCAGCACATTAACGTGTTTATTATCTACATAATTCTTTTTGGTCCTTGCTCACAGGCCATTTTGCAATATGATTTAGCTATTTCATGGTCTCCATTATACATTATTTACTTCTTTATACGTGTTCTTGTCCTCAGCCTGGTGCTATATAAATATACAGAAACTCAATAAACATTTTCAGACCTGATGAATGCAGCTGTGGTTTAGTGGAAAGAAACTTCTACCTGGAGTTACATATTTTGGATTTGCATCTGAGTTCTGCTGTTCCACAGCCAAGTGACATGAGAAAGTCACAAAAGCCCATTGATTTTCAAATTTTATTATTTTAAAGAATCACCTGGATCTTTCATTCAAGGGACATAGATATTACAGCATCACAGGGGAAAGTCTGAACAATTGAAAAGATACTCACCCTTTTGGTTGGTAACTGTTGAGACTGGGTGATGGGTACAGGGGGTTTAGTAACTATCCCTTCTACTTTTGGATAGGTTTGACATTCTTCATAATACAAGGCAATCATCATCCTGGAGCACTAGTGAAAAATGCAGAAATTCTGATTTAACAGATTCCTAGATATCCGCCATAAATTTTGATTTTGTGATTTGAAGTAAGGTTTAGGAATCTTGTTTTTTATAGCCATGTTGTTATAAATATCGCTCTACCTCTCTGTCCCTTTTTTCTAAGCTGTATAATTGGGACACAACCTCTACCCCACGGATCTACCGTTAAGTAAAACAAGCCGTGTAAAAGCTAAAATTTAATTCCTGGCTCATAATCTGAAGCCCGGGATATATTTAAAGTAACATAACCTTGGACCCTTTAGGAAGGACCCTGCTCTCATAAATGGTCAGTGACGACTTATAAACCAGAAGATGAATTTAGACAACCAAAGCCAAGAATGAAAAAGAGTAAAAGAAGTGAAAGAATGTGATTAAGAGTAGTACTGATGAAGGGACGCCGGGGTGGCACAGCGGTTAAGCGTCTGCCTTCAGCTCAGGGCGTGATCCCAGCGTTATGGGATCGAGCCCCACATCAGGCTCCTCTGCTATGAGCCTGCTTATTCCTCTCTCACTTCCTCTGCTTGTGTTCCCTCTCTCGCTGGCTGTCTCTATCTCTGTCAAATAAATAAATAAAAAATCTTTAAAAAAAAAAATCTTAAAAAAAATTTCTTAAAAAAAAAAAAGAGTAGTACTGACGCATCTTCTCTTTTTCATGCTCTGCTAAGTGATTTGACCCCTTCTCGGAATGAACTGCAACCATATTTAATTTGAAGAGCTCGGCGATAGCAAATTGCCAGTAAGCAGGGCATTTCACGGATGGTCTCACTAGACTGGTGACTAAGCTAATTTTCAACAGCTGGAAGGACTTATCTCTCTCACACAAATCATGTATAGTTCAGACACTGTGGAGAAAATCCCTCTGAAAAACAAATAGACTACACACCTCTTATAAATGAGGTATGATTTAGGATTTTTGAAAAAGAATTCTGAGACTTCTATTAAACATATTTTTGTTTTAAATCACATTTTTATTTGCTCATAGTAATTGCTTATCAATACTAAATAGATAGCATTTAACACTACAATTGCACTAGATACTTTATCTTCTTCAGCACTTTTGGAATGTTTTTGTTTTGTTTTGTTTTTTAGAGAGAGAGAGAGTGGGTATGCACGCATGAGCAGGGGAGGAGCAGAGGGAGAGGGAGAGAGAATCTTAAGCAGGCCCCATGCTCAGCACAGAACCCTGAAGTCATGACCTGAGCTGAAATCAAGATTTGGACACTTAACCGATTGAGCCACCCAGGAACCCCAGGAATGATTTTGTTTTTAAATTGGATGGATCATAACCGTTTTTAGTTATATTGGTCCCCTGTTTCCAGCTACCACTACCCCCCTACACCCATACTTTTTATCCCTTCAAGGCTGCTTCTTACACTTTTCCCAAAACTTTTAGAGAAAACTTTCAATACGGCAAATCTAGACAACAGAAAATTAATTATGCATAAGAATGCTGGAAGTAATATGAAAAATTTTGTGGCTTAAAACTAGAGATAGTAGGGTTGACTTGGTGTCTCGGTCAGTTAAGTGGCTGCCTTCAGCTCAGGTCATGATCCCAGCGCCCTGGGATCAAGCCCTTTGGGCTCTGAGCAGGGAGACTGCTTCTCCCTCTCCCTCTACCCCTCCCTGCCCTGCTCATACTCTCTCTCTCTCTCTCTCAAATAAATAAATAAAATCTTTTAAAAAAAGGACTAGAGATAGCATGTCTAAAGTGATAGGTCTGAGAACACTCATTTATCAATAAATATTTAGTGAGTTCTTGGGAATTCCTAGATGAACCAGACACTGTTTCCTTAAGGATTGCTCTTAAGACCAACAAAAATAACCATAAGACAAGGTAGAAATGATACTGGTGGGGATAGGTTGAGTGGCGGTGGTCAGGCAAGGATGAGATTGTCATTCATTATCAGGGAAGGCTTTCCCGAGGAGGCAGCCCTTTACCTGGGCTTGTAGGAGTTTAATATTGGCAAAGGGATGTGCTCCAGCTTCACTGAACCCCCCACTCATTCATCATACACATTGGCTACAGATCTCACTTAGGTTAGAGCCACATTTTGTGGCCATGGAGCATAGCATGGCTTGTATGGCTGAGTTGTAGGAACTGGGTCCACTGGCCACATTCATTTAACAGCTGCTCTCATTTGCCACAGTGTGTAGCTGGAATGAGATGGCAATTTGGTTTTTAGTCCTCCTGCAAATTGACCATTGCTTGGCTCATTCTTGAAAGATCCTTTGAAAAGTGAAATTTAAGGCTTGTTTTTTCCCCAGTTTATCAGCTGGGTATGAGAACATCGTGGAGAACTTTCGGGTAGAAAATCTGGAGGGAACGACAGATTCGAAATACAGAATATCTTTAAACCCATATCTCATTTGGATCAGTTTCCCCAAAACAGCAAAATATTACCTATACCTTCAAATGAAAGAAGTGGAAAAGGGTAGTTAAAGCCAACTTCACATGAGATTATTATTTAAAAAGAAATACAAGAATTTCTTCACTGATACTAGTTTCCAGCTCCTTCCAGATGAGAAATACTTTTACATCTATAATGAAACTATGGCCACCTTCATATATATTCCATGAGACATTATTAAAGAACAGTTGAGCTTTTAATCGCTGAATGTGAGAAATGTCATAAGCATGAGAAAGGCAATTATTAGGCAGAGATCCGGTGCAGAATATCCAAACCAAATGTAGTAGCGACCTTCCTGCTGGTCCTCATTCTGATGCCAGAGACCCACTGGCTTTGGGTTGGCGGCATCTGCCTCCTTTTCACTTTTACTAAAAATTAAACTGATAACTTCCATGGGTGTGGGGCCACAGTTTCTACCATCTACGCACGGATCACAGCAAAGCAGTGTAAAGAGAGATTTCAGCCAGCGGCCACCTCCTCCCCGGCACCTTCAGATAGGAGACAGATCAAAATGAAAGGCACTGATAGACAGCCAGCAGCCAAATCTCCTTCGCTTTGATGCAAGTAACCCAGTTCCCCATCAGTGGGGTGGAGGCAGGCCGGAAGCCCACAGCCCTAGTGCTAGTATTGATCACCCGTCTTCCCCAGCAGCCCGCGGCAGCTCCTCTCCCATTGTTTTGTGAGAACGGCGGAACCACTTAGCGCAGAAGCAGGGCCGCCTGGGAGATTCCTGCTGATAACTTGGAGGGCAGGGGTGTTTCGCTGAGAATTACCTTGGTTAGTCAGGACGCTCAACATTGTGGAGTTTCTAATTAATGCCTTCAACTCATTTTGCTTTATTAAGATGCATCAATGTTAAGTTTTGCGAGGCCTGGGGACCCTGCTGAAGTTATTCCTGTCCGTGGCACTTACAGTGATTAAGTAGAGAGAGGGAAGGGGCCACAAGTGTGGAGACAGCAGGATTCTAGAAGAGAATAGACTTAATGTAGCTGGCTGCCCTTCTCGGCCTAGGGCGGACCCCAAGAGAAAGGTCTTCTGTGTTCTATCCTTCCAGCTTTGTACCTGTTTGTAAGTTTACTCGAGTATCAGCTCTTGTAAGCAGTGAACATTAGATAAAAACCATCAAATGCCTGGGTGGCTCAGTCGGTCAAGCATCTGCCTTAGGCTCAGGTCATGAACCCCGGGTCCTGGGATTGAGTCCCTTATCGGGCTCCCTGCTGTGGGGGAGTCTGCTTCCCCCTCTCCTTCTGCCCCTCACCCCTGCTTGTGCTCTCTCTCTCTGACAAATAGATAAATAAAAATCTTAAAAAAAAAAATGAAACAACAATAACAAAAAACACCACCACATAGAAACACCTGGGATCTTTGTGCCATCTTTCATAACCTAGTCTGACAATGGTAAGTAAATTTTCACAGAGATTTAGTATAGAACCCTGTTTTACTTTTACTCTGTAACTCCATATAAACTTTAGAAGACTGTTTTACACTTAGAAAGTGCTAAATATTTGTTAAATGAGGTAGGTGAATCAGATTTGCTATATTGCCAGTTTTTTCTTTGGTAATGGACAATAATTTTTCATTTTTTTAAGAATGATTGTTCTTCCTATATATACTGACATTTAAAACATATAAGAATAGTTATCTTGTTTTTTGTTTTTTTTTTTTTTCAGGTCTACCATTGCATCCTCTTCTCTCTTTAAAATAATCTGAATTATTGTTCTTTCGGAGCAATCCTCCTTTGATTTACCCCTTTCCTTCTTATACCCTAAGGCTATATTCTGATCTAAACAGTCCTAAATTTTAGTTTCTGAGAAATGTCAGAGAGGAGAGAAAGCAGAGAGAAGAACACATAAGTTATTTCCTAAATCTAGGAAATTTCTGTAAGAACAACTTCAAAGTTGTAGCCAGCAACAAACCAAACAGTTTGAAACAGAAATGGTTATTGTGTTTCAATTCCAGCCAGATACATGATGTTCTTCTACTGTTGCCAGTGAGTCTCCCTTTGTGTTTGTATGTGCAATAAAAACCAGTGTATGATTTTACAGGTAACCTAATGCCAACATTGCAAAATAGAGCATAAACAGTCTGCAAAAATATATAAATGTGAGAGCGTCTGGGTGCACATGTGTGAGATTAATAAGGCACATTAGATTTCCATTTTGGTGCTTTTTAGCATTCTCATGTGAATTCCCCAAAAGCTGGTGAGCCTTTTTGTTAAATCACTCCTGCGTTGCCATAATGAGTCTGATGATCAGAAAACATACCCATGAGTTTTCTAAAGCACAGTACTTCAAAACCCCATGTCACTCTGGAACATAACACAGCATAACACTATAAAGCAAAAGCTTAACAACCAAAATGAATACATGGAATACTTAAGAAACTTTAAAAAACATTTAAAAATGGAATATTTAAAACATAGGAATAAAGAATTAAAACGTTACTTTACCAAGCAGATTTTGCTTCTTTTCCTGATATTTGAATAGCAATAGAGGGGAATTTCATTTATGTAAATACTGAAACTGTGCTTTTTGACTGAGTTTGCATAGGTGTGGTGCATTCACACTTGGCTATGTGTGAAGCCGTCTTTTTGGAGTCTGCCCTTGGGACTCTCTCTGTATTTTCAATCTCCAGCGTGGCAGAATGGCAACATCGTGACACGTGTGGATCTTGGCCTCACAGTGTTTGGGCTCCCATGCTTGTTCTGCCACTTACTGGCTGCTTGAATTTGGGCAAGAGCATTGGGCTTTCTGAGTCTTGGTTTCTCCATCTATAAAATGAGGGAAATAACAGAACCTACCTTAGAGAGATTATAAGAATCAAATAAGACAAAGCATAGAAAGCACATAGTTCGGTAGCTAGCCGTCAGTGTTTATAAGAACTCAATATATTGTAGCTGTGATCTGATCTCAGGCATAATTAAATATGCTCGCTCCCTCAGGTAGTTCCTAGTTGTGTGATAATGGGTTTTAGTTGTTGAAAGACATTCAAACAAAAATAAATGAAATAGGTTTTTTGTTTGCTTTGGGGTGGGGGAACAGGGGCACTTTCTAGTACTCCTGTAGTCTCTTCCCATGGGTAAAGCCAACCCATTCTGCAGTATTGCTTTGTTTTCCCAAGGTTATTGTGTGGCTGGAATACATCTGGGTGACACGTGGAAATAGTAAATCGAACTTTAGCTTTGCTGTTCTCCTCTCTTAGAATTGCTATAATCATGTGATTTACATCCTACTCGTTTCATTTACCCACCCACCCACCTGCCCATCCATCTACCCCTCCATCCACTCACCCATCTATCCATCCATGTGTCCACCATCCATCTGTTCATCCACTCACCCATCTATCCATCCATCCATCCATCCATCCACCCATTCGTCCGTCTGTCCATCTCCTACTTGGTGCTACGCATTGGAGATATGACATGAATTAGATATAGTCCCTGTTCCCAAAGAGCTCACTGGAGGGGCAGTGTGGAGTTCAGGGAAGGTGGTGGTAGTTGTGATGTCAGACACTTCAGGAGATAATAATTCTATGAGGAACTCAGTATAATGATTGTGATAGGCATAGGATTTTATGGAAACAGAGACAGTTCAGACTTCCCACATCAGATTTTAATATTCACCATCTCAGTATGAAGAGCTGTCTCTTTGACGATTTATTTATATCAACATGCAAATAAAATTGAAATGTTCCACAAATTAGATCAAGGCCCTTAGTTGCTTACAGGAATACACAGTTATTTAGCTATTTAGCTTTTCCCGGCAAGTCCAGCCTTCTCAGTCGTATTTAAAACATAATGTGTACATGTATTGCTGCTAATGTTGGAGAGCAGACTAATGTCTAACCAGGGCCTGAGGGCGGCAGCATGTTTAATGTGAACCAGACTCGCAGAAGATCCAGCTGAGGTGCAGTTAATTTGGTGAATTAAACCTTTGGAGCTTCATTGTGTGTGTGTGTGTATCCACAGTGGAGAGGGAGTAGGAACACTTATATTTTCATTTATTTGGACATTAGTTAGCTAATTAGTATTTTATTAGTCCACCCCTTGTAGCACAAAGACTTCGGGTCATGTTCTTATGCTCCTTTTTAGGCTGCAACTATGGAGGCTTTTTGTGTCATAAGTTATTGCAAGCAAATTTCTTTTGTTAGATGCTAAGTGATAATTTGAATAAGGGCCATTATCATCATCATTGCTGTTGTTGTTATTATTGTTTTAGGGCTTAAACATGTCAGAAGAGAAAGGAAAATCCTGTGGTCCTAACAAGATCCTGCTCAGTTATACCTAAAAATATTTAAATTCACAGATTCACACTGATTTGATGAAATACGCTCACAGTTATTGAAAGAATGATTGCTATAGAAATCCCGCTCTAACCCATCCTATCTTTACAGTGGTTCTCTGGTATTTATTTTTAAAACAGAAACTAGGAACTTAAAGCCCGTATCCCTAATGGTTGTGAAACCAAACTACATTTGATTGTAGTTGAAGAAAATTAACCCAACAGAGAGCCTGGATTTCAGTTTGCAGTCCACCATATTTATGGTTTTGTGTTTGTAATGCTTTCATGAATAGATTTATCTTTGATATGCTTTATAGCATTGATGATTCACTTCTGTGACATAAAATAAATAAAGAATAAGAAATCCGGGTTTCTGAATTTCTTCGTGGTAGATAGATATTAGTGCTTTTGTAACCTTAGCAGTTGAAATAATAAAAAGAAAAAAATCGCTGAGGACTGAGTGACAGCACAAATTGTATAGCAAGAAATGAATTTATGTGGCTTTCATCTCCTGTGCAGTCCTTTGGTATATTAGGGTTGATGCATAACCTAGTGAATTCTCAAATCCTTACTTTCTGATTATGGTGTAATTTTGAACGTAGGAAGAGCCCTAGTGTGTGATAACCATCATCTGTTGCCTTCTTGTCTTTCCTGTTTCCTGAAGCTCAGACACCACCCATACTGTTGCCCATTTTTATACTACCTAGGGCTGAGGCAAAGCTCCGAACCGCAGAGCAATGCAAGAGAGAAGAGAGGGCACCTGGAGGACCCAGAAAGGTTCACAGGACACACAGGAAGGAGCAGACCTTCTCCCCATGTGCCCTGACAGTTACACTGTGAATGCTCCCTGATCTTTTCACTACCAGGAAGAGAGGGCAGAGAGAGTAGAAGGAGACAACATAGCTCATTTGTTCATTCATTACTCACTTACTCAACTAATATTTATTTATTTATTTATTTATTTTTATTATTATTTTTTTAAAGATTTTATTTATTTATTCGACAGAGAGACAGCCAGCCAGAGAGGGAACACAAGCAGGGGGAGTGGGAGAGGAAGAAGCAGGCTCATAGCGGAGGAGCCTGATGTGGGGCTCGATCCCATAACGCCGGGATCACGCCCTGAGCCGAAGGCAGACGCTTAACCGCTGTGCCACCCAGGCGCCCCTCAACTAATATTTATTGAATGCTTATGGTGTGCCAGTCACCAAGGTTGGTTCTGGGAATTTGAAGATGAATAAGTTACCATCCTTGCCTTCAAGGTGTTTCAGTCTAGCGGGGAGAGATTTAAACTAGTAATTAAACTCCCTACAGTAATTATTATAATGGGGAGCAGCTTTGAATAGAAACAGCACAGACATGGAGGCCAATCACACTCACACCCTGTTGTGAACTTCGTAACCCAGAAGAAGGGGGTGCTTACTGCCTTTGATATCGTTTCTTCGTCTGTTAGGAAAGGGGAACATCTTCTACTTTGCAGTTAATTTTGTCAAGTGCCCAATAGAGGGCTTGGCCTTCGGTAAAAGGCAGAGTGTGGGTGTACCGCAGGAGCTAATGCAGGTTTCAGGGCAGTGGGTCCACCGAGTCCTAAGTCCCAAGTCCCACGTGTAAGAATGGCCTTCATGGGAGCAAGGGCCTAGCACTAGCAAGGGGTTTCCACTTGACAAAATTTAATCCTTATCCCCCAGCTGGTCATTATCACTAGGTAGTAAGATTTTAAAAGAAAACAACCTCGCCTGACAGCTCAAAAAAGCCCGTTTTCATTGTTGTCCAATTTCTGACACTTTAATGAGTTCCACATGACTCACATTTTGCCACTTAGCTCCTTGTTTACTTGAAGAATCCTGCACTTCTAATAGCCCCCTTCTAGGCCTTCCATGGCTTTTCCTCTTGCCCTTCTCTCCACTCTCTGGCTCACTGTTTTTGAGAAGTATTACGTTTTGAAGTAATAGTATATATATTATAATACATATGAATCGTAAAAAAACAGGATTTGTTTGGTCATTGCTGCCTTTTTGTGAACTAAAATCTATTGGTTAATGTTATGGAGCTCTTACTGTTAGGTACCACATGTTTTATGCATTGTATCAGTGCTTCTCAGACTTTAGCACAAATACGTGTCACCTGGGGATCTTGTTTAAAAGGTAGGCTCTGCTTCATTCAGTCTGGGGGTAGCGTCTGAGAGTCTCCATTTCTAACAAGCTTTCGGGTGGTGGTGCTGCTGGCCCAGAGACTGCATTTTGAAAAGCAAGGTATTGTATCATTTGATCCTGACGACAGCACTATGAGGGATTATTTTTCCCATTTTACATATGTGGAAACTGAAGGTTAGAGGCATTTTGTAATTTTCTCAAGGTCATGTTGCTAGAAACTAGCCAGGCTCAAGCTCTAAACCCTCCTCTGCCTCTTGGTAGAGAGTATGTTATCTGAGTTTTGGAAATGTCCTACAAACTCAAGGGTAATCTAATGCTACCTGAAATGTAATTTTTACTTCTAGTTATTATTTTTTTAAAATGCAACTTCTTTCCCAATTTGATTTCTCTTTATGCCGGATCATGTGTTACATGGTGATTCAGATGTGTTGGATTTTTGTTTCTAAAAATATGTAAAGTTTAGTATGATTTATTTGCCAAAGTTGTAGTTTAGGAAACATGGTGCCATTGATGTAATCTGGATTGAACACAAGGGGAAACTGCTGGGGAAGGATGTATGTGAGGAAAGGAAATCCTCCGGCTGATTTATTGTTTAACGCTCAGCGTACGCCGTGTGCTACGCTTTTCACAGGCTAATGGAAAAGGACCCAGTCCCTGTCCTTTACAGATCAAATATATTAAGAAAAAAATTTTCACCTTATCAAATTAATGTTTCATAATAGAGAATTTGAGTTAGGGAAGTGTAATACAATAAAAAAAATCTAAAATCCCACTTTTTATTTTCAAAATTTAAAAGGATTCATCTGGAAAGGGTGAGCCACGACCACATTTATACAGCAGTAAGAGCTCAATGTGGTAGTATCTTACCATGAATAGTTTAAACATTGTTCTTGGTTTTGAGGGGCAGTGGGAGGAAAAGCGGTCCAGTTAGGAGTCCGCAAGGGATGTAAGAAATGTGAATGCGCTGCCTCAGTCAATTCTGAATTCTGGGGGCGTGTTCCAAGTTTGCTAAGGGTCCCAGAGCTTGGCCCGACCCCCACAGCTGAGGACGGATGCTAATTGCTCTCCAACCTGGTCCCGGGTCACCGGCGCATGCGCAGTGGGCCGCCTGCGCTCGGAGGGCGTCTCACCGGCCTATTTCTCCCCTGCAGCTTTCTGGGCGGTCAGAAGAGCGCCAGGACTGTGGCGTTGGGCAGTTACCGGTCTGAGAGGGAAACCGTCTCTAAGTGAAAAAACACCTGGCGTCGAAATAGGCTCCGGGGTTAGGGGCAGGTTTCCGCAGGCGTCTGCGCACACACTTTTAAGGTGCCAAAACGTCCTCACCAGCAACTAACTTGGAGACACAGGAATCCTCTGCACGAAGGGAATTTAGGGGCTAGAACGGGAAGGGGTGAGGGGTGACGATCTCTAAAACTTTCAGCACTGCGTTCTCAAGATGCTCTGGGCCCCTTTTTCATTTCTCTTGGGAGTCCTGGTGCCCCAATTAATCTTTCGCTCCCCTGGGACCCTTTAAAAAACTGCAGTCCCCATCGGGGGTAGGGGGATCCCTGTAGGAGCCCCTCTGTATTACAGTGTTCAGCCCCACTTTCCCCAAACCGGGAAGCCGCCCCGAGGGAAAAATCCCCGGACGTCCGCGGGGGGAGGGGTGGGGGGCTGTGCGCTCCGCAAACCTGCGGGCTCGAGGTGGGCGGGGGCACTGGGCTCCCCCGCTCCGGGCACCGACCCCAGGCCGGGGCGGCGGCGCTCTCCCACCGCGCCTCTGGGGACTCGCAGACGGCAGCGAGACCGGCCGGCGCGCTGGGCATGCTCAGTTGCCGGGCGCCGGGCTCGCGAGTCGGAAGCCTGTGCGCTGCCGCCGCGGAGCCGGCCGGGGCGCACGGAGAGCGCGCGGGACTCGCTGCAGCTGCGGCCGGGCGGAGGAGGAGGAGCCGGGCCGGGACCGGACCCGAGCCCCGCGCGGAGCCCCCGACCCGGCGGCCGCGGCGCCCGTACCCCCGCAGGGCAGGGGCGGGCTGCGGCTGGCGTCGGCGGGGCGTGGAGGAACCTCGGCGGCGGCGGCCGCATCCTCGCCTCCTGCCCCGGCCGGGCCGCGTCCCGGAGCCGTCGGGCATGGAGCCGTGGAAGCAGTGCGCGCAGTGGCTCATCCACTGCAAGGTGCTGCCTGCCAACCACCGGGTGACCTGGGACTCGGCGCAGGTGTTCGACCTGGCGCAGACCCTCCGCGATGGAGTCCTGCTCTGCCAGCTGCTCAACAATCTCCGGGCGCACTCCATCAACCTGAAGGAGATCAACCTGAGGCCGCAGATGTCCCAGGTAAGGGAGCCGGCGCGGGCGCCTCCGCCTCCAGCCGGCGTCTCCCATTAATCAGTCGGCTAATTTCTTTGTGTAAATGCAAACATCTAGGTGCGCTCAGCTTGCCCTGCCTCCCAGCCTTCAGCTTTGGGGATTGCTTCGGCTTTTCGTACCTTGGCTTGAAATGGTTTAGGTGGTTTAGGTCTTTAGCAGAATGCTGAAGTCCTGCGTCCGGAGATGGTATGAGGATTTCGTAAAGGCTTTCTGTGAGGCGGGGGGACAAAAACTGTCTTAGGGTGCCCTTCATCTACTTCTGTGCGTTTGTGTGAGTGTAGGGCAACAAAAGGAATGTGATTCAGTCGTTTTACAATCACAATGGTGAGGGATCAATTGAGGTGATGGGGGTGATTTTGCTTTTAGTCTGTTCTTTTGCTTTGCGTTTCGTCCCCATGTTTTCTTGAAAGAGGAACCATAACATAAATGATGACTCTAGGAAGTGGAGGGCGTTCCGGTACCGTTATCTGTACAGGAATGACACTGGCCAAAGGGAGGAAGAGGGAGCACCGTGCAGCGGTTGTCCCCGAAAGCCCCTCGAGCTTTTGGCCAGCTGGCGAGCTTGGCTGTGTTTACAGCTCTTCTTAAGCCATGTGAGAAGGAGCGAGGCCAACCCCTCTCAGCACCGACAGGAAACAAGAAGTTTCGCTAGAGGTTGTGCTTTCCTTCATTCAGGGCTTGCTCATGTGGTGTGGTGCACGCTTGGCTCCTGTAGCCTTGCTGGGAGGTGCCTCTTCGAGGGGTATAAAAGAAGAAGAAACCTAACAACTCTGGGAGGCTGTGTGCATCCTAGAGTCAACTCGAAAGTCACTGCTCAGAGGAAGAGCAGTTTTGTGGTCCTCTGAGAAAGTTTCTGTGCAGAAAGATCTTAAACGCCATTCAGCACATCTTTTTCTCCTTGTAAATAAAAAAATATTCAACTTAAAACAAAATTGAATAATTCCTCTCTTCATGTTAGTGTTTCACCAGGGTCCCTCTGCACCCCAAATTCTGCATCCCTTGCCTATCCTATTTGCCTGCAGTCAGCTGGTTAGCAGTCTCCCAGACAGAACAGGCTTGCAAGTGGTGAGAACCATATGATTTTGGAAGGGAGATAAATTATTATATACTTTCCCATAATCTTGGGTGATGATTGCCAAATCTCTGGACCCCTTCAGAGTTGTCTCAATTCTGGATATCCTGTTAAGGGTGTGTGGGTTTTTTTGTTTGTTTTTGTTTTTTAAGATTTGAGAGAGAGAGAGAGAGAGGGAAACAGAGCACCAGCAGGTGGAGGGGCAGAGAGAGAGGGAGAAGCAGACTCCCCACTGAGCAGGGAGCCAGACATCCTGGGACTTGATACTAGGACCCTGGGATCACGACCTGAGCCTAAGGCAGACGCTTAACTGTCTGAGTCACCCAGGTGCCTCCTGTTAAGGGATTTAACAGACATTTCCATGAAGCTGGAAAGCTGCTATTCTGAGCAGAGTTCTGCAGGGAGCTGCAGTTGGTTGTAGAGTTTACAGATCACCATCTTCCACCTGGCCTATAGCCTCAGGAGGCAGTGTGGGTCAGGATGCTTTGGCCCACCAGCAGGGAATATAGCATTGTGTGCACTTTCTGAAACTTCAGTTTCCTGGAACCCTCAGGGTTTCTGGACAGCTGAGGATCTCTTTTAATCTTCCAACCTATATTGGAATGTTAACAGTGGATGAATATCTTCAATGTTTTTGCTCTTTGTTTAATATAGTCAATGTAATGTAATCTTTCTGATCACTGAGGAGTGTCATTATAGGCATCATGACTGAAGATTGAGCACATATGATGCTCTAAGAACGTGATTCCCTACTGGGGGTACCACGGTGAACACCAGGATCCTTGCCCTAAAGGAATTATTACTCTGTGCCATCAGATAAGCCACCAGGTTATAATGAGGTAAACAGCTGAATGACTTTCCTGAGGCTATTTTGCTTTTAGATTCTTAAGCCTGTCCAGTCCTGAGCTTTCTGGTTTCAAATTCAATGCAATTTTCTCTGTAATGCACTGTGAGTGAGGGCTTCTCACAAAAAGTGAACCCCTGAAGGCTAGTACCTGAAATGATGATGGCTGTCTTTCCTTCGTTCTTGACCACATTGCAGAGAGAGAAAGTTGCTGAACAGCTGAGTGCTGGATAGATGAGTTGTATTATACAGACTGTCATTAAATCCTCAAATGACACTAATGATTTTGTGAAACAAGGTGACCTATTTAACATACCTGCAGCGCCCAGCACTTAAAAGGTGTTCACCATTAGTAAAATTACTTAAAACATTTCTTTTCTGCTGTCCATATTTAGAGTAATAGGTTGCAATCAAAACTTTAAAACTATTGTAAGGTCTGTAAACCTCTTTGGGCTGACATCTCTTCTGCATCTAACTACTCGCATCTTTCTAGCTGCTTCTAGTTATGACTCATACCCCATCAGCAATATTCATATTGCATAGTGAATAACCTAGTAACCTAGTGAAATCCTGACATGCATCCCAGCAGACTTTGTTCATCTGAATTTAGAGATGTCATTACTAGTATTTGTGGCTTTTGCCGCTTCAAGTATCTAAGAGTCATTCTGTCCAGCTGATTTAGGTTCTATGGAAGATATTAATTTGAATTTCCTTATAGCACATGATCTTCTAGGCCAGGAAATAACTAGAAGTTTTCACTTCAGAGTTTCGTGATGAACAGACATTGACAAAGGAAATTTTAGTTTGTTGGTGTTTTGCTTATTGGCCGTCTCTAATTATCCTGTAAGAGGCTATAAAATGAGTAGCCTCTTTTAATAAGAGTGTTTATCTCTAATGAGTGTCATTTCTTCCATTCTCTTACTGTTTGCCTTCTACCTTTTTTGCATTTTAAAAAATCCCAAAAACAAAACTGCAAATAATTGCTCAACAATAGGTTTGAATTTTGAGGTTTTAAATTATCCTTCAAAATAGAATTATAAATGGGATCCCAGGGTCATATTGTTCTTCCTGGCTGTGCCTATCAGCCTCTTTTTAGTCTTGCTACGTTGGTAAAAGGATCTTCAGTTCAGAAATAAGTACTTTTTTTTTTTTTAATGGGGCACCTGTGTGGCTCAGTTGGTTAAGTGTTTGCCTTTGGCTCAGGTCATTATTCCAGCATCCTGGCACTGAGCCCCGCATTGGAGCTCCCTGATCAGCAGGGAGTCTGCTTCTCCCTCTGCCTCTGCCCCTCCACACCGCTACCCACCCCCCACTCATGCTCTCTCAAAGAAATCAGTCTTTAAAAAAAAAAAAAACTTTCTTAAAAATCCTGACTTAGAATTTGTTTAAAATGAATTCAAGAGGTAGGCATTAAACAAAATTTAGTCACACATTTAACATGTTCCTTTTATAAAAAATAAACAAAATCTAGATGATTCATGAAAGTCCAAGAAATCTGGCATCTGTATATACTGGATTTATTTTTCATCCGAAAGAGTGTTTTAGCTAGAATATAAAGCACAAACAGTTCTGGGAGAGAAGAGCCTATCTGTGATAGTTGTATCGGGGGTGCATTGTGGAAGGGCATGGTTGTAGCCTTGATGTCCTTTTTAGTGGTTAAGGAGGTCTCTGTGAGTGCCTGTAACCAATCCTAGATCTATCAGTGAGATTATCTTAATCTTACTGTTTTGTAATGGACAATTTTTGGTTATGTCCTAGGATGAGAGTAATACATTTGATGAATTTACTGACCACTGTGTATGGTATAGGTAAACTTTGAATTATCTTAAAATGAATTATTCAGGCTTTCAGGGTTCTTTCAGCAAATATTTGGTTCTATTTGCCAGGCACTATTGTAGATACTGGCTTGGGCAAGAAACAAAGGCAACAAAACTCCTGCCCTAAAAGGATTTATATTTTAGTGGGGGAAATGGACAATAAAGAGGTGACTATATAACATGTCCTATGAAGAGGTTTCAACCCATTAAGGGACTAGAGCAAAATGTGATTCGATTTCATAGAAGGTAGTCAAGAAGGGCTTCTCTGAGGAGGTGACAATTGAGCAGGGACCTGAAGAAAGTAAGGGAATGCAGGAATATGGATGTTTGAAAGATTACTGACTGAGGGAGTACCAAGTGCAAAGGTCCTGAGGTCAATTAAATACTGGAGGAATAACAAGGCCACTGTGGCTGGAGGAGAGTAAGTGTGGGAAAGATGAGGTCAGAGAAAATGGGAGCCAGATTTTTAAGGCTAATGTGTCCTTGTAAGGACTTTGACTTTCCACTCTGAGTGAAATGGGAAGTCCCCTGACCTGACTTACCTTTTCAACAGGGTCACTCTGGCTGTGTGCCGGGAGGTGACTCTAGAATAGAATGGAAGCAGTCAGGCTAATATTGTCTCTCCAGCAAGAGATGATGGCAGCTCTGACCAGAGCGATGGCAGGGCAGATGGCGAGAAATAGTTCAGTTCTGCAAATGTTTTGAAGGGACAGTCAGCAGGAGTTTATTGATGGAGCCAGATTGGTGCATGGGAAGAAGAGAGGAGCCAAGAATGACTCCAAACTGTTGGCCTGAGAAATTGGAAAGACAGAGTTGCCTTTACTAAGCTGGGGATTACTGGAGCACGGCGAGCTTTCGGTGGCTGTCTGAAGAGAGCAGGGAGATCGGGAGCCGGTTAGTGTAATATACATTATGCTCTCCCTGTAGACAGCTAAGCGGAGATGCTGAACAGGCCATGAAGAAGTTGGGATAGAGACGTGAATTTTGGAGTCGTCAGGGTATAGGTGGTATTTAAAATCATGAGATCAGATGATATCACTCAGGGAATAGTGGAAAGAAAAGGTCAAAGGAGTGTGTGGGGGGGAAAATATGTGTATAATATAAGATAAATTTAATGTGTTCCTAAAACTTCTGCCTCGGATTGCTCCTCTTCTGAATGCTGTTTCCTCTGTCCTCGATTTCCATGTTTTTGACTGTCAAGTGTTGGTGATACAGCATTTCTAAGAGTGTATCACTTCTGTCCGCGGGGTTTCCTTCCAAGCTAACATGCAGTTGGGCTTTGATGCTGTTCCTACTTTTTCAAAAAAGGTTTTAAAACAACAGCAACTTTATTTTTGCTATACATAACTGTCCATTGTTTTAAAAGCTAGGATTATTAGTTTCAGCATAAGGTGGGTGTTCAATACATAGGTCTGCACTCCCTGCCCCCCCCAACAAGGGGGTGCTGTGTGAAGATGACTGGGTTATACTGAAGGGAGGTGAAAGGGGGTCATTGTCCAAAAAGAGTGGTGTGCGCAGTTTTAGTCAGTTCAAAATAATGTCCTTATCAGTCTTCTCAGAAGTCCCTAACCTCCTTGCCATTTGTGACATTCCCTTGGATAATCTGTCAGCATAATGTTAAACTTGACACCAGTTGAGATCTTTGCATGTGAAGTAGTGAAGTCCTATGAAGGCCCTGTAAGCACTTGCTCTGTAGGCATACTCGATGGCTTAACCTGACTCTCTAGGAACCAGAGCCTGGGATAAAGGCTAAAGTGCCGAGACCTGATTGGTGAGGTGCAATCCCAGGACTGCCAGGGTGAGGGAAATGGGAAAGTGTGTGTTTTGTTGCGTTGATGGGGGGAAAATTATATCATGTTTGTAATGCGAACATGTTTGTTTCAGTATGGATACCAATTTCCTAATTTTAAGTACAACAGACCCTGTTCAAAATTATTTTAAACTCTCTATGGCATTTGACATGGCCTTTTCTGTTCCTTCTGAAGCTCTCCCTTGATTCCTACCACCCTACACATTCCTCATTCTCTCATCGTTTTTACTGTCCCCTCCTGTTTCCTTTGCTGGTTTCTCTTTAAACATGCTATGGAAATTTGAATTGCCTCCTTCATTTTCTTTGTTCGTATTCTTTCCTGTGTCCTCATGTCACTGTAATGTTACCTACTTCTCCTACCTCGATGGGCCCCAAATTCATGCTGATGGCCTATACCGGCGTGTTTGATGCCTCCGCCTCAATCGGTGCAATCACTTCACGGATGAAGGGTGACCATCACGGGAGACCTCATGGTGCAGAGCTCACCTCCAGCCGAGGGGAGGATGAGCTTGATGGGGCAGAATTGGGCGTGAGCAAGGCTGCTGCTGAAGGTCAGCCGGGGGAGGAGGCGGCCAGTGAATGCCATGCCAGAGAAAGGAAGGATAGAGAGGGACAAAAAGATGGACAGGATGGAGAGTTGTAACGGACAAAGCCTCGGGGCCTTGTCAGGAGTCAGGAGTGTCTGGAATGAGCCTGTGTTTCAGGCTTGGGTGATGGGGGGCAGTATAGAGGGAGGTGCAGATTTCAGAGGGAAAGGGAGCTTTCCCTTCAGTTTTAGCTGTGGAGTTTGAAGCTATTATTAGTTACCCTCCGTATTCTTAGTGTCAAGCATCCTATTCTTTTTTTCTTTCTGGCTTATTCTAATACCTAAAATCCAACAATTTTTTTGAACTCTTGGTCCTGCCACCTCTTCACTGCCTTCATGTCTTCATTTCCTTCCTCCTTAGCTTAAATACTGCAGTCATGATAACTCCAGCTTCTCTTGATTTTTGTGATACTCATTTGAGTAAAGTGCAACCCTGGTTAAATCCAGCTCTCCCCTTCTGCCTGCAACTTGGCTACTGGGTGTAAAGGAGGAAAACCTATGACACTCAGACTAGTCTCGCTTTAAATTCATGATCCCTAACCTCAGTGGGGCACCCTAGGCTATGCAACCACCTGATTCCATTTCTCTAGACCAGATATTCTCAAAGTATGGTCTGGCGACTCCTAGCAGGGGTCCAGAGATGGATACCTTTAGGAGTTCCATAAGGTCAAAAATCTTTTATAACTAAGACATTATTTGCCTTTTAATTTTCTCACAACTGTATAGTGGAGTTTTCCAAAGGCTGCATGACCGTGCTGATGTCTTTGCTATGATGGACCATGGATTATGTGCTTGTAGATATTTTAAAGATTTCTCAGTTGTGAATATTAATACTGGTAAATCTTGATAGATACAACCCCATAAGCAGAAGCTGCTGAGGGTTCTCAATAACTTTTTTTTCCTCAATAATTTAAGAGTGTAACCAGATCCTGAAAGTAAAAAGTTTGAGAACTGCCTTAGACCATTCACTTTCTGACTTTCCCAGATGACTACTTGTACCTTTTTTTAAAATTGTAGTTGACACACAATGTTACACTAGTTTTGGGTGTATAACCTAGTAATTCAACAAGTCTATACATTATGCTATGCTCACAAGTGTAGCTATGATCTGTCACTATACATTATTACAATACCTTGATTATATTCCCTATGCTCTTTCATCCCTGTGACTTATTCATTTTGTAAGTGCAAGCCTGTATCTCCCACCGCCCTTCACCCATTTTGTGCCCTGCCACCCCCCCGCCCCTTACTTGTTGAATCACATTCACCCTTGTCTCCATTCTTCCCTCTCATCTGGTGACCTTGCTTCCTATTCTAGAAAACAGACAATCAGGAGAGCTTCCTCAGATTCTCACCTTCTTGCATCATGTCCATAGACGATGCTTCCTCTCCTGTTCTATGGGCAGATTATCAGGGCTCCTAGGGAAGGCCAGTCCCTTCCTCACTCTATCCCCATGCTTTCCCGCATCATCTGTTCTCTTCTGGATCTTAGCATTTGAATGCACAAAGGCTGTTAGTTCCCTCATCTGATTCAGGATATGTTTTCAAGGTAGAGCCACAAAGGCTTGCTTGAACACTGGGTGTGATGGAGAGTGACTGAGGATTCCTAGGGCCTACCTGAACTGCTGGAGCAAGTGGCCAGTCAACCTCCTTATAACTGTTTAGTAGTTCCTTATGGACTAAAGGGCTAAAATCCAGATTCCTTAGTAAGCATGCAAGGCCCTGCTTGTCTGGTCGGCTAGAGGTGTCTGCTCCATCTCGCCATTTTCTTCCACTCTGTGCTTCTGAACTTTTTTTGTGGCTTCTCAAACGAACTGTGCTGTTAAATGTCCTTCGTTATTGCATGTGCCCATCTCTCTGCTTGAAATGCCCTTATCTGTGTGATTGGAGAGTCAGTTCAAGAGTCACCCTCGCTGATCACGTACTGCTTTGTGTCACACTCTATGGTGTACATAGGTGGAAAACGACATTCCTTGCACCGTTTTTGCAATACTTTGTCCCTTCCAGGCTGTGACCTGCTTGAGGCTGCCATAGGCTTGTTCATTTATATACATCTCTAAAAACTGACACTGCGACTCCTACATGATACACATAAATAGGCATAAACTAAATTCATGGATGGATGGGAAATAAGGACTTTGTTCACTACCTTTTCAAATAGATCTATAAATTTTAATAAGATGTACTTGGCACTATGTCATTAAAAATCAAAAACATCTGTTCATTGGGTGGCATTAGTAATAATCGATAATACTTTACCACTTAACCACCTGAGTAACTTTCAGGAAGTGTCTAGAACTGTTTGTTCTTTTTCCTATCTAAAATAGACGTGATAAAAGAACTTACCCCTTAGGGTGGCTGTGAGGACTGAATGAATGAATTAGCTCTGTGACTGGCACGGAACAAATTCTCAAGTGTGAATGATTGTTACTGTGATTATTACTATTTCTGAAGAAACCTACAAGGTAGGTGTTAACACTTTCCATGAATTATCTCCTTGTCACACCACCACAAAACAGTCACTGTTCGTTATCCCCATGTGATACTCCTCCAAGGCGAAGAGCAGTTTAGTAACTTGTACTAACAAGTAGTTCAGGGTGGAGTCAAGATTAGAATTAGTGTTTAAAGCAAACTGAGTTCCTTTAAGGCTATTAGCACATCTGAATGTGAATTGTAGTGAATTTTTTTCCCACTGTATAGCTCTTTTGTAGCCTTTGCTTAGAGGAATGTTCTCAGATTGGTTTTGTGGTTTTTGTGGTTATCAATAACAGCACCTCCTTACTAGTTATGGACGAATAATTTTGGTTTCAGGGTATTGAATGTATCAACTGGATGATTTTATATTTATCATCGTATGCAGTGTAAAATGGGAGAGAGACCTCTGACAGGTTCATGATGGGGAAAGGAAATCAGGTAGAAAAACTGAGGAAAGTTAGAGCAGGAGAATGAGTATAGTTGGTCCTTTTTGGCCTCTTAATAGTGTGCCTGGTAACACCTGGTCCTGAGCTCATCATGGTTTTATGCTCTACTTCTGAGTTGGGTCAGGAGTGCCTACATTTCCCTGGGCAGCAAGAACATCATTGTTGTAAATAGGCTTTCAAATGGTGGTTTGCTTTTTTTTTTTTTTTCCCCCCTGTATTATAGCCATTCTTCTTGTAAATGCATGGACACCTGTTAGCTGTTATTTAGAATATTATACCCACCGCCCCATTAACATAGACCCTGCATTGTGTGAAGGCCAGTCACAAGTTTGCATTTAGCCTTTCCTCAATCTTAAGCATTTAGTGGACAGAACCATGAACAGCATAAAAGTAGATATTTTTAATTTTCATAGGAAATTATTTTAGAATTTTGTGCTATCTGAATGTGCTTTCAAAAATGTGTTGCAAGAATTGTAGTCAGCCTTTGAGTTGCTTGCTTAACAGGAAGCCAGCAGGATATGCTGCTCTCATGGGAGTTCTCTAAAGGGTCAATTAATATGGAATAGTCAATGAAACATTTGATACTCACCTTCCATGATTTTCAAAGTACTTGTCTAAAAATAGATCAGTAACAGCTGGCTTGAATAAACAAGCATCTTGCCTCTGTGCCCACTAATGTCAGCAGCCTTTTCCTGGGAGCATGGGCCAATAGGGTTTAATGAAAAGGCTTCAGGCCAGGAGTCAGGGGACCTGAGAGGTGCAGCTCTGTCTCTGACCTGTGGCCTTACCAAATAGCTGCTTCTCTTTGTCTCTACCTTCCATACTTACAGCAATAATAGCAAATACTAACATATCAATAATACGCTGAATAGCAGCTAAAAGTTTTTATTGCATATTTAGAGCTCATTAAGGAGGCATTATGGTTTCATGAAGAGAGCTTTGGGACAAGACAGGTATGTTTGAATCCCAGCCTTGGCACAGAACTTGATGACGTTGGGGGAAATTATTTTACTCGAGTCTCAATTTCATCATAGGCAAGAAATCATAAAACATACTTTGCAGGATTGTGGTGAGAATTAAATTTTTGTAAAATGCTTGGGGCATAGTAGGTACTCAGCAAGATTTTACTTCCTTCCTCCTCTCCCACATCCTTGATCCTCATGAGTCTAAGAGCCAGGAAGAACAGGATCTTATCACTGCTCTGCAGAGAAGGAAATGGAGGTGTGCACTTGCTAAAGGACTTTGTGCAAGGTCACATGGACAGGAAGTGGTGAAGACAGGACTTGAGTCCAATTGTCCAAATCCCAAATGCTGTGAAGTTTCTCATTCCTGCTACCAAGCTGAGTGCTTAGATGGTGAATCGCGTGAGGAAATGCCTGGGAACATGTTCGGGAAGAGCCAGGCTTTGCAAGTGCAAAGTGACATTGTATTATCTTGCACTGAAGTTACTGTATTTCAAATAGAAATGTTTAAACTCATGAAACCAGTTTTCCCTTATCTTAGAGTCTGATCTAGTTCATGGATTTTTTGCTTTTTGGTAATTTCCTAGCTCTTCTGCTTTCTGTTTTTATGGGAATTTGTGCATAGGAGTTCCTTGATGAATTAAGTCATCAATTTGTCTACTAAATATTAGGTTTTATAGTAGATACTGAGGATTCAAAGGTAAATAAAACTCAGTGCCTGACTCAGTGTGGCTTTTAGTCTACACAGCATGGATTTCACTTCAGACACGGCTTTATAAAACCAGGGTTGGGGGGGGGGAAGGGAGACTGGAATTAGAGTGAATGAGCATGGTAAATGGTTGGTAGGGGGTAATGCATTTTTGGATGCATTGATAATTTTGCTGATGTGCAGGGTAGGATATGTGCATGTGTGTGCCTGGCTCAAAGTATTTATGTCCTTCCCATAGACGTTTGTCTCCAATCTCCTATGTGCAGGGCACCGGAGTCCTCAAGATAAATTATAGGAACTCTCTGCTTTTTGGCGGCTGGGAGAAAGCAGATTTGACCTCAGAGTCTGGTTTTTGCAAGAATGCGGAAAGGAAGTAAGTCATTGGACGCTACAAGGCAGGTGCAAAAGTGCACGCAGCTGGGTGAGTGAGACCAGGAAGGGGACAGACACCAGTGGTTACAGGAGAGGAAGAAGGCTTGAGAAAGAAACTGGGCGGGGAGAGTGTGTGTGAGGTGAAGAATGTGCAAAGACCTTCTGACCTCAGTGATGTCCCCAGCGGGACAGTTATTCTGAGCAGTGACGAAATATCTTCCGTAACATTAACGCTGGAATATGGCTGCACCGTTTGCATTTGGCGTGAAGATGTTACGTTATAGGACTTTGGTGCATAGCCTGTGATATCAGACGATGGCCTGTTCGCTTGGCTATCTTAAATGCCGAGGGAGCGGAGACCATAGAGAGAGGTTCAGACTACATAACGGGCATCTACAGCAGTGTCCAAAGCCTGCTCTCGTTTTCTGCCTCTAACCTCCTGACTTGCCACCTCTCACTCCCTCACACCTACCTAACCACTCACTGTTTTCCCTGTGCTTTTCGTTGACGGATGCCTCTTCCTTCCTTGGTCCATTTGTTCTCGGCTGCATACTCCTGACTCCTGCTCGAAATGTGGTCAGGCTTTCCACACTCATCCCTAGTTCCCGTCACCTTCTGTGACATCAGACGGGCCGGTCAGCCCCGCCCTACACTGCCCTCCCCGCAGGCTTTCCTGCTCTTACTTCCGAGCCCAAGAGGGCTGTTGGAGGAGCTCACCCACCAGGCTGTGTGCACTGCCCAGCCTCACAGCAGCTGGGCGCGGTGCTCCTCGCCCCTCTGCCGCGCCCCCTGTCCCCCGCGTGGCTGCTTATTCCCCTAGTCAGACCCCAGCTCTCTAAATCCAAGACACTGGGTCTCCAAACTTCCCTCAGTCCCTGCAGGTTCACTTGGTTTTTATCATTGCCACCCGGTCCTCCTGAGTCTTGTCCTCAGTCTGCCCCATCCACCCCCCCCCCCCCCCCATGATGGTGACCACGGTTATGGTTACCAGGAGTAGCAGCTGTCCCAAACTTCACAAGTTACATTTATGCACACGCTTTTGCTGCCTTTTTGGGGAGAGTTTTGGGTCTTGAAGAAAATGTTTAATAAAATAGAAGCCCAGAGAGGACAAGGTGTTATGAAAACCTTGATTCTGGGAACTCGGACCCTCTACACTGGAGGTGCTCTTTTCGGTTTGTGGTCTGCTGAGGCCAGTGGTGTGCTTGAGTGAACATCCACCGATGAACCAGAAACTTAAGTCACCTTTTTCAGTTCCCGGTGGCAACAGGCTGCCTGTCCCCTCTTGCAGCCAGCTTACAGCATCTGCTTTTTGCAACATTTTTTTTTTTTTTTTTTTTTTTTTTTTTTTTTTGTGGGACAGGGGTTGGGGAGTGTTGGGTAATGTTATCATTCAGTTAAGACAACTTTTCCGTCATGTATGCAGTGCCTGACAGAGAAAGGATAATTGTCACATTGATACTCCAAAATGTAGATTTGGCAGAAAATTATTAAATTTCCTGGCATTTGACCTTCAGATATGAAAAAGCATTTGTTGGCTAAAGGAAGTTAGTAAGCTTGGGCCACAGTCAGCCACACAAGAAATGCTTGAGTTGAGATTATTGGATGACAGAGTACTTGAAAATAGAACCTTCTGTTTTCCCATAAACTGTACTTGGGGATTCAGTAGAATATAGCAGTTTATCCTCGGTGAGGAGGAAGCAGGGGGTCTTTGGAGTTCAGAATGAGCACTAACATGAAAGATCTGGGTGCTTCCAGAGACCCCATTTAAGGAGAGAGTGTGTCCTAATTGCTGTTAACACCAGCTTCATTCCTGTAAATTCTAAAATGTGAGGCTGGACTCTTGGGAGTATTTATGTGGTGGCTCTGAGAGTTAAATCCTTATTGAATTCTCAGTCTTTCTGACCATATAGTTCCATTTAATGACCTTAGCGAAGAGAAGAGTAACGAGAAACTTGGTAAAGGATCTAATTTCTTCCCTTCCGTGTTTAATAAATGGTTCACCAGTTTCAATGATGCATATAAATTTATTTCTCACCTACCTAGCTAGCCCTAAGCTCTTTGGCAAGCTTGCCCACTTGGCAATTACCTTGCTGTGTTTTATGTAAAACAAGCTAAATGAAGAAATGCATTTAGTAATAGTAGTAATACCCTCATTTCTCTAAAGAAGAGATAAAATAGATTTCTTAGATTCTGTGTAAATGCAATAAGTAAAACTTCATTTACACTAACCATTAGAGAGTTCCTAGATTCTGACTTAAAACCTAAGGACTTTTCATTTACACACTATTCTCACAAACTCCTGAGGCAACATTGTGTAGTTGAAAGCACCTAGTCCTTGAATACATCAACCTGGCTTTGGATCCTAGCTATGCCACTTATAATCTTGGGTACCTTGGGCACTCTGATGTTGGGTTTCCACATTTATAAACTATCTGCAATGGGGGCGCCTGGGTGGCTCAGTCATTAAGTGTCTGCCTTCGGCTCAGGGCGTGATCCCGGCGTTCTGGGATTGAGCCCCACATCAGGCTCCTCCGCTGGGAGCCTGCTTCTTCCTCTCCCACTCCCCCTGCTTGTGTTCCCTCTCTCGCTGGCTGTCTCTCTCTCTTCGTCAAATAAATAAATAAATCTTAAAAAAAAAAAAGAGAAACTATCTGCAATGTTGTAGGGATGAAGTTAACTGCAGTAATGCATGTTTGGTATTTGGCACTTAGTAGGTACTTAATAAACGTGCCATTTCTTTTCCATAAGCCTGATCTTTAAATCCAGGCAGAATACAGGTTACAAGTTAAAATGAGAAGGACAGCTGAAAGCTAAATTGACAGTAGTGTAAAACAAAACAAAAAAACCCTATAAACCATGGACTCAAAAACTCAAAACCATATTAATCTTGGACTATGGAGAATGCTGCCAGATTGATCAGCATACTGCGTTAGGCTTTGGGGAAGGGTGGTCCTGTTTGAATGGACCAGTATAGCAACTGATTGTATTGTTCAAGGAATTATACAATTATGGAGCTGGAAAAGTCCTTAGAGGTAATTTCAGCTCAGCTCCTTGGTTTTAAAAATGGGCAGTGTGAGCCCTCTGATTATGCAATGATTTGTCCAAGGTTACTTGGTTTCCTGAGTAACAGTGCATTACTTTTCTTATAACAGAATCCTTAAGACTCAGGTCCTCAAGAGAAGTTTAAATCCTATTAATACTTAAACAAAAACAACAAAATATTTGGGAAAGACTGGGAAATGATTGAGTTCAGAATTTCTTCTGTGAAGTACTTATTATAAAGGCCTTACTCTCTTGTCTTCAGTTCTCCTTTCCTCTCTACCTCCCTCTATGCATCCATCCCGTGGATCCAGTAGTAAGGGGAATCTGTGGGACTAGGGATACAAAGTCAGATTTTGGAGCTCAGAAAGTCCTGGAAAAATAGACAAAGCATTGAAAAATGATTAAAAAATGATAACAGTTGACTCTTGAACAACATAGTGCTTAGGGCTACTGACCCCCTATCCAGTTGAAAATCTATAACTTGTGACTTCCCAAAAATGTAACAGCTAATAGCTTGCTGTTAATTAGAAGCCCTGCTAATGACCGTTGATTAACACATATTTTGTATATGCATTATACTGTATTCTTAAGCTAGAGGAAAAAATGTTAAGAAAATCATAAGGAAAATAAAGTCTTGTACATAAATGTACTTAAAAAAAATCTGTATATAGGTGGACCCATGTAGTCCAAACCTGTGTTGTTCAAGGGTCAATTATGAATAATTGTGAAATGAGAGATCTGTTACTTAAAGGAGTAAACCTCCACCATTCAGAAACTTAGCCACCCAGAGTTACTCTTCTCCTAAGAAATCTGAGGTTTTGCTGTTTTAAGCCAGATAACAGTGTTTCAGATTCCCAAGAATATGAATATTTACTTATGGTAACACCAAAACATATGTTATTTCTTCTAAATCGTGCATTCCATAAAATTGTGAACCATTTGTT
Organism: Ursus maritimus; assembly: GCF_017311325.1. NCBI lineage: Eukaryota > Metazoa > Chordata > Mammalia > Carnivora > Ursidae > Ursus > Ursus maritimus. The sequence continues at coordinate 15,349,553 of NW_024423564.1, forward strand.
CTTCAGCTTTGTTTTTAACCTTAGTGCCTGGCATAGAATGAGAGCTCCTAAGAATGAATATTGAATGAATTTCTACCACCAACTTTAATATTGGTTGAACAAGAATGCCAGATTTTGTCCCTCCTCTTAATCACAGGATGCAAAACAATTTAACTCCTATTCTGCCTGTTGCCTTGTAACAGCAGGCAGCATGGTATGTTGCAAGAATGTGGACTCTAGCATCAGACAGGCCTGAGTTCAAATCCCATCCTAGTAGATGAGCAACTGCGGGCAAATCCCTTAATCTCTCAGCATCTGAGTTTCCTTGTGAAATAGGGATAACTCTTACCGCATAGTGTTGCGGAGAACAAGTGAGCTCAGGCAAAATGTCTAGCATAGCACTGGGGGCATGGTAGGCACTTAATGATAATTTGGGACCCTTCCTTCTCCCACCTTATCTTTCCATGGTATAGGGGTTTTCCCACAGTCCTTTTACAATAACAACATTCTGTTGATCTTTGGCAAGTTTTCTGTTGTATTCTTTCTGCCAATGTTTTATTTAGGCTAATAGACTCTAAAGGCCTTAGAATATTATGACTTTAAAAGTGATTTAACTTACATAGTTTTATCTACCTGTTGTGATTTCACATTTGACAACCGTGATACAACGAAAGAGAAAACAATCTACCAGGAATTGGGAGACTCGCATTGAAATTCTGGCTCTGTCACTAATTAGCTTTGTGATCTCTGAGCCTCTGTTGGCTCAGTTTCTCTGAGCCTTCATTTTCTCCTTGGTAACCAGGGGTTGGCATTATATACTGAAAAGAACATGGGCTTTACAGTTATAATTCTGGGTGTGCTACTAATAGCCTGTCATAGACCATACAGCTTCTTTCACTTCTCTGTTCCCTCAGTGGTCTCCTGAGAATAACACTGTCTATACCGTAGGTTGTTATGAGGATTAGATAATGGATGACAAGTTCCTGCCTCTCAGCTTTGCACATCGTAAACTGCTACTGCCACTAACGGGCCTTCCACTAAGGATGATAATGGTTAGTATTAGTAATGCTTGTTTCCCTAGAGAGTTAAGAGATTCACCAAGAGAGTATAACTAATATAGCTGAATTTTAGGAAAGACTCAGTACTTTTCTCAGGATCATGTAGGAAGTGATAATGGAGTAGTATGCAGCTGTGAAAATAATGAGTAGTCTACTTGACATGCTCACTGTTACGTAGTCTGTCACTTGGACTACTTCCAGTTTTTATAGATAGCATGAGCATAAATGTCTTTGTACATATTATTCCCCAATTTTGGATTATTACTTCCAACTTTATTTTCCAAAGTGAATTTTCTGGGTCAAAGGTTATAAACATTTTGTGACTCTTGTTAATATGCTGCCTGATAGTTTGCAGAAAAGTATTTCTAATGGACATAAGAGCAAATTTCTAAAGTTTTGGTATCATTTAGGTTTGATTCTTATTTGCTGGATGACTTTGAGCAGATTAACCTCACTGAATCTTTTTCTGATCTGTAAAATGGGATGCAAGTAGCCACCTCACAATATGTGTCAAGTACCTAGTGGTGCAAAGTATTTACTGCTCAGACTTCACTGTCTTTCTTGAAGCCCTCTGTGCTCCCCCACCCCCACCACTTCGCCCAATTACTTCCTAGTTGTGTATATTCTACTTTATGCCAATGCATTCTCCCAACTGTGTCTTCTATAACCTTAACATACACATACCCACCCACATCATGGGAACCCTTTTAGAACTCAGAATGCTTCCTCATCTCTGAGGGTAAAGAAGCCCCTTTGAGATCTGACCTTGCTGTCTTCAGCTTCAACTCCCTCTCTCTTGTTCATTCTGCAGCATGTTGGATATTTTTCTATTCCCAGAATTTGTCACCCTATCTTCTTCCTCTAGACTTGGAGCTTGCCATCTTGTCTGTTTCTTGGTTTTTGAATTCTCCATGAATACAACTCATCATCTTTAGAAATACTTGTTTTAGGAACTGATGTTCCTGCGATACCTGAGCCCCACGATGGCAGATGCCACTTAGATTTATTCACTGCTGAGTTCCTGGGGACCAATGCCCAGCACATAATGCTCAGTAAATCTTTGGGAATGTATAAATAAATATAATAACTTTTTAGCCATTGGTATATAATTTATTAGCAATAAACACAGGAAAGAAGAATTCTAAGTATAATTTGTTAAAAGCCTTTGTGATTTCAAATTACTCTGTAAAATTAAATATTGAAGTGTTTTCCAAAACTTTTAAAAACCTAAATATGTTTTGTAATTTAGATCTTGTCTTTTTCTTGCACTCATTATACGGAAGATTATGTAAGTCTGAAGAGAAGAGGGCAAATTCTTGTAGCAAGCATAGTTTAGCATCAGGTAGTCTTTCATCTTTGCCAACACTCTTCATCCAAGACTATAATAACACTACCTGGACTGTCTAGGAGGCTGGGCAGAGAACCCTCTTAACCCAAACTGCAGCAGGACTTCATGACGACGATGAGCATTCCTCAGAGATTAGATGATGCCTGATCCATTTCCTGGCACTTGAGAACTCCAACCATTTTGGTGTGCATTTCCCAGACCTGTAGCCTATTTTGTGTTACATCGTTAGCCTCTGCAAGTCCAAAACTGTGCTTCGTTCATTCAGAAGGCAAGTTCATTTTTCCACTCACTCATCTATTCAGACAGTTGTTGGACTTCTGTATTCAAAGCTCTGACCAGGCACTGAAGAGCTTCCCCATCAGTAGGAAGAGGAGCGTTTACTACTTTGACCTTTGGGGACTAGGAAGATTATGGTGGTCTAGTCTACAGGCAAATGGCTTAACCAGGCACAGTTGTTTGTGATGGGCAATTAGGCCTTAGCAAGTGCAGGGTGCGCTGATCCTAGCTGGGTTTTGTGGGTGGGCTGAGGCACTTAAACTTTGGGTTTTGTGGGTTCCGCTTGGATTGGTGCTGTAGGTGAGGCTGAGGAAGGTGTAGATCTCTTTAGTCATTTGGGGTGGACTAGCATTTGCTGCTGTAATGTGTTTTAGGCAAAACTGCTGGCCAGGACTTTGTACTGCGAAAGTGACAAGGTTTCAAGAATGCTGTTGTGTGAGGTTCCTCCTTTAAATTGTGTGAATGAGGCCAAGGTAGGAAGTGATAAATTGGCTTTACCACATTCAGTTAATTTTATTCCAGGCCAAAGGAAGGCCCTGGAGGGACGAATCTTATGTAATTGTGTAGTTTATCTAAGATCTTTATAGACCACCGGTCATACAACCAACCTCAACCAACCCACCACAAGCAGACCAAGAAAGCACCCTCTCTGCAGAGGGACTTTGTCTCAAAGTCAAGCAGCTGAAGGAAAAGAGCTACGTACTGCCTAGGGCGAGAGAAGCATTACTTTGGTACTCAAACAGAAGTTCCTCCACACTGAATGAGTTATGTTTGCTCTGATCTGTTGATTTCTCTCAGGACATTGGATCCTAGAACTGTGGCTTCACCTATAGGAGAGTTGTAGATTTTATTATGAAAAAATCAAAAGGAATGGGAAGCTCCTTGGTTAAGAAGAATATGCTGTGTTCTTGGTTTTAGATGAAGAGATGAATCCGTGAAATTGTAAACCCAAACATTAAGATGATTACTAAGGCTAGAGATCAGGGTTGGTTGTGTGTGTGTGTGTGTGTGTGTGTGTGTGTGTGTTGGAACTCAAGGAGGAACTAGAGCAGTTTGGAGAAATACTGGTCGTAACAGAAAAGGAGCAGTAGCAGACTGAAAAGACTAATTAAGCCAAGAGAAAAGTTCAGAGACAGAAGATATGAAAGGAAAATGAGATCTTAAGCCAGGATGGACAGATATAAAAGGGAAAGGAAATTCGCTCTAGTAGTACTACTTAGAAAGTGTAATGGGCTTCTAGAAATACAGCAAAAGAGCTGAAAGCTTAAAAACAAAAATAAAAAACCAGGAGATTGCAAAGTGCCCCTTTAAAGATTTAGCTGGAGTTTGAAGTAGGAACAGCTGGAAACTTGCATCGTGTGTATGTATAAAGATTTTGGCCAGTGGAGGTTGAAATGCAAGGGACTCTTCATTGTCCAACTTGGCCAGTGTTTACATGTGCCTCAAGGAGGCACCTTCTATGTATAAAGTATTTTTCTGTCCCACTGGGCTTGTGGTGATGGCCCTGGGATAGCAATACCAACCACTAACAAAAAAATTGCATTTAAGAGGGAAAGCCCGGAGATATCAACATAAAATACTGAAGAGTTTACTGAGCTTCAAGGTGACCAGTTGCTGTCATCGGACAAGCAGGTATCACCTGTGCCCTAGAAGCTCAGGCCCAGGCTCTTCATGGAGTTAGACTTGCAAGGGAAGGCCTGGAAAAGATGAGGCACATGCTGGGTTAGACGTGGCCTGGTGGAAGTAATGTCCTGGCTGGGGTTATCTAACTCGGGAAGCTAGCTGTTCATTTCCACCCAACTATGATCGCTCTGAGATGGAAGAGAAGGAAGGGGAGCCTCTGAGTCTTTCTCAAAAGAAAATTGGATTGGCAGAGACAAATTATATGTGAGGGGTTAAGCCTGACTTCTGGCAAAAGAAAGGTAGTGAGGCCCTGGTCCTAAAAACACACAGGAAAACACCCTGTGGGTCGTCACAGGCCACCGGGGACATGGGCTTCAGGAACGGTAGGGAACAGCTCTGGAATCTGCTTGCTCAAGTAGAACAAACGCGAGGACGAAAGGATAATCTTGCTTAGAAGGCATCCTCACAGCCCGCAGCAAGTACACAGAAGAGGGGGTTGCAACACATGCTGTGGCCCAAGACAAAGTTCCTGCTTCTGGAAGATTGTGGAGGTGCTGGCTGTACTCAGCAGAGTGCACATTCAGCACCTGAGTGCCAGGAACACGGGGCTCAGGGAGGAGCTGGAAGATCAGAAGTTGTGAACATGCAGGTGTGGAAAGAAAGATTCCATCGTTAGGGCCTGAGGGGACTGCCATCACTGCAAACTAATCAATCTGGACGAAGGCAGTGATACCTCAGCGCCACTGTTTGAGAGAGAAGACACTGTGCGTAGTTGCATTGTCCCTCTAGCGTGCAAGTGCACACGGCCAAAGTTAACTTGCTTGGAGGTGTCCCCTAGCTGAGGTATCTTTTGGGTTTTTTTTGGATTTTTTTTTTTTTTTGGTGGCAAAACATATATGACCTCAAGCTTATCATTTTAACCATTTAACTGTACATTTCTGTGGCATTGAACATATTCATTGTTGTGCAAGCATGACCACCATCCATCCTCAGAACTTTTTCTTCCCCGATTGAACCTCCTCTGTACCCGTTACACAATAACCCCACTCTCCACCCCAGGCAACTACCATTTATTTTCTGCTTCTCTGAATTTGACTATTCTGTAATTTGGTCTCTTCTGTAAGTAGAATTGTACAATGTTTGTACTTCTGTGACGGGCTGGTTTCACTTAGCATGATCTCCTTAAAATCCATCCATGTTGTAGCGTTTCCTTCTTTAAGATCAAGTAATAATCCGTTGTGTACGTACATCTTGTTTATCCATTCATCTATCGATGGATACTTGTCCCCTTGGCATAGTATTATGGGCATCCTGGCAAAAGATCTTACTTTTTTTTTGTTGACCCTCCATCTCTCGGATGCCCTGGAGTTTCTACTAGTGTCTTTGGAAGCCTATAAGTGGGTCTTGATTATGCCAAGTTCCAGAAAGGCTTTTGCTTGGGGTAGCTGCTCCAGGGCCTGAGGACTGACTATTCAACTCGATATGTGTGGAACCAGTGACTTGTGGCTCTTTAGAAGTGGGGGCATATCAAAAAGATGGGAGATCAAGCTGAATCAGTATCCGAGGCCCCAAAGGGACTATATTCTCTGACAGCTTGGAGCTGCTCAAAAACACCCCAAACGGTGGAAGCTCCTGCAACACTGTGTAGAAGAACCCCTCCAGGTGGGAATGGACAGACTGGGGAAATTTGAAAGGATGAATTTGGCCTTTAATACTGTTGGACTTTGTATTTGGATGCCTCTTCTGTCCTACTTCAGAATCCTCTCTGCCTAGCCCCTTGTTCTAGCCACAGCTACAGTGGCCAGTTCTGTGCAGGCTTCCATGGACTTCACAGGTGCACCTGGAGGGCATCTTGCCTGGGGACACTCTGTACCTTTGCCTTTTTACTCTGGGCTTCTTACTCTGGGGTCCGTGGAAACTTGTTGGATATGTATGTGCAACTGGGAAGTGGTGAGTCAACAGGGGGTTGGCTGCACTTGACCAATTGGGGATGGGAATAGTGGGGTAAATCCCCCCTTTTTACCCAGAGAGGAGAGCTTAGAGGCGTTCTTCACTGGGTTCCTTAGGAGGTTGAGTAGTCTTGAGCATCGGTCTCAATAGTAATTGTCAGCTGAAGAACGTATCCTTCCCTTTTTCCCCATCTCCATCCCCCTGCTCCCTCACTCCTGCTCAGAGATCACTTCCCAAACCAGGTACCTCCATGCAAGCTTTTTGTTTCCCACCTGCTTTTCTGGGAAACTCAGACCAAGACTGGACTTTGTATGTATATAAGCAAGATAATTCAAGTTTGGAATTTAATTCCTATGGGTTTTGACATTTGTCGACTTAAACTTGCAAGGGGATTTAACTTTTGGACTTTACTGTCTTACTGAGAAACTCAGACTGGAGGGTTTATATTTAAATTTGGGAGCTATTTGTTGCATTTTGTTTTTTAGTTAACTTAGTATTGTAATTAAATTCATTTCAGAACTGCTGGTGATCCATGTTGAACAACATGGCCAGGCATAGTTTGGAATCAGAATAGAGAGTGGATTTCAACTTGCTACAGCATGGCCGTAGCATTATTTTATTTGATAGTTGTCTCATCTGTTTTAGAACCTTCTCCTTCTACTTGATCCTGAGAGACTACCCAAAAGACAGTGGTTGGCATTGGAAAGTGGGATGGGGCTGCTCTAGGGGACTGATCTTTTCCTCCTTTGTGGTGCAGCCATACCTCTGGTAGCCCAGAAGTCTGCTGAGTCAGGAAAAAAATTCAAGGGGGATGTTAAGGAGAATATTAATGTTTTCACGAGGAGGGACTTCCGTTTGAACAACATCTCTGGCTTTTCTTAATTTTTCTCCAGTAAGTGAATGATTTACCTGATTTGTAATCTCTTTGGGGTCAGGAGTTGGGCCTCTGTGACCGCCCTCTATGGCCTCTTTCAGAGCTACCTACCTGCAGAGAAGATACATTCTGGTCTATTCTCTGCCATTAAGGTCCATTAGGGAACAGGCTCTGCCCCCTGGGGGTTTTTTTCAGTTGTAGGAGTGGTATTAGTAAGCTCATTTGGCTGCACACCTAAGCCCTTTCTCCTAATAAAGTTTTTAAGAATAAAAAGGTGACTTTTTTTTCCCCCAATCTGTTTAACTCAGACATCTACCCCTCATTTGGTTTTAAAGTCAGATGGAGAAAAGTATTATTCATTGGATCCCATAAATTCTCAACATTTGAGCATTTGAGGCTAAAAGGCGAAGGGGCATTCGTGTGGTGTCACTGGTGGGGACGTTTAAGCCAAGTTTTGAAATTATAAAAATGGAAGTGATTGGTGTCTGGGGAGGAAAGGTCTTTTAGGAAGAATGAAGGTGCCCATATATAATTAAAATGTATGTGCGATGTAATATAGTGAGTATAATTGATCTAGGAAAACAAAGGGATCCAAAACTATCCATACTTCCCTCCTCCCTGTTGGTGGTTTGTTTTGTTTTGTTTGAGAGGCAGCTGATTATTGTGGTAATCAGCTTATTTTATTTTGACTACTCAGTGTTAAAATAGCAATTCACTGCAGTTTTGCTGAGAACATGCTAAAGGAACCTCATTTTACACAAGAGACAAAACATCTACTCATTTTTCTTTTGTTCTGCATATCCTGATTGAACACCTGGGACGTTGGGCGCTCTTGAGGTCACCAAAGCTACCTACCTACCTATGGGACACGTGAAGATATTTGAGCACATCATGGGTTCAGTGCTATGAGATAAGCCCAGAGCATTTGTGTGCTATTATCTAAACAGGAAATATGGAAGAAGAGAACAGCCGTTTCTGGACAGCCTTAGGCTGGAACTCCCCACTTGAAGTGTAGGAATCGCTCTTCCCTCCATGCCTACTTCCTCTTCTTTCTCCTGTTCCTTCCCTTTCCTAACCACACCCATACTTCTGCAGGGGACAGTCATTTCCATCTTCTGGGAATTTACTCTCTGTCCCCAACTATCCCCAATGTCCTCCTAGGCTCCCCTGTCTGAGAATCAAGATCCCTGAGAGCCTCTGGCCCTTCTGTTCCCATCTGGCAGCTGCTTCCCTCCTCAGCCTTCCTGGAGCAGGGGTTCCCCAGACCCTGTGTCCGAAGGGTAGAAGGGACAGACATGTCTTCAAGTTGGTTACCTGTTCTTATGGTTCAAGGATCTTTTTCTTTCTAATCATTGTTTCCTCATTTGCATTCTCCTTAGCCCCCTCCTCAAACCTGTTCATCCTCCTCAAGCCTGTTCATATGTGAGGGATCCAGGATGACTATAGCCCATAAGTGCCCTCTCCCTGGCTTCCCATGAGGGTTAGGACTTAGGTCCACATCAGACATGCCGAGAAGACTGCAGTCATACTCTGGCGTGATAAGAGTGCATTTTATGTAAAGGTGAAGTCAAAATTCACTTTTCAAAAAAAAAAAAAAAAAAAGCTTGAGGGAGGGCTGCTGGCCCAAGAGCTTGATCACCTTAGTCTTGTTTATGTGGGAAAATGTATTATAAATTCCAAAGACTAGAAATCTTAATGGATTTTTTTTTTTTTTTTTTTTTTTTTTTTTTTGTTAAATTGAGGCCTACTTACACCTGTACAGGTAGGAATAGAATACCCATATCATATTAATGATTAAGACTATAAGCCTCATCCTGAGTCTTTTAGCATTTTATGAAGTTGGTGGATCTGCCTCTGAAAATCTTTTGACCTTGAAGAGTTTTCTTGGGCATAATGTTTGTAAGTAGGGTAATGATATATTTTCTTGAGCATTGTGTTGACATAGTGGCTGGGAGGTAAACAGCCAAGAAGCAGTTGTAGGCATTCCCTACTCTTTTTACATTTGACATACACTTGTTGAATGCTTTTTACTTACACAATTGGTATCCTCTCCCATTTAAGTTTAAGCATTACATGGTTCGTGTCCTCGAAGCCATAGAGTACAGCAGGAAGGAAATGACATATTGGTATTTGGCAGGCAGAGCTGGAAGTTGGGTTTAAAGAAGAACTTCTGTGCTGATGTTTATAGCTGCTGCAGCCACTGGCCGCCGTCGTGCAAAGCTGCTGCAGCCACTGGCCGCCGTCGTGCAAAGGCCAGGGCATTCCTTCCCCAGTTAGCATGGAAGGAACCAATTCGTCATGTGCTGGTTTCACTCTTGCCTCTGTTAAGTAACACCTCAATGGCAGTGGTGCTCTTTGGGTAAATAATCACATGTATTTTGTGATCTGTCTTTCAAATCCTCAAAACTGTGACTTTTGTGGGTTACATGTGCATTAACACAATTACAGTATGAATGCTGGAGCTTTTCTGCCCGGGGGGTGGAGGTGGTGGTTGTGTATAGACTCTGTCTCCCTTGCTTGGCACCCTTTACCTATCTGTTTGTAAGGTGTGGCAATCTGAGGAACCACCGAGGTCCTCCCATTGTGCCCAGTCTTTGGAAATCTGACTGGTAGCATTAAGAAGGCAGCAAAAAGGAGGCACGCTCAGTTGCCCTTTTTAGTGGACGACTGTGTATGAAGTCACAAGATCCGGCGGGGAAGGAGTGGTCTGTGATGTAGGTTTATCTTTTCTGTGGTATGGATGACGCGTAAGCCCATAAATTCCAACCTGGAAAGGAAGTGCAGGGAAGTCTGCTCTCAAGACGTCCTTATCCTCCCAATGGTTTCTTTGGCATCCTTGGCAGTCCTTGGCTTTCTTTCACCCAGCATTCTTCTCCGACTTGAAATTCAGGCTTAGTGCAGTAAGCCACAGTCAGGTTTGTGGCTACGCCAGGAGGTGAGTTGTGACTCATTCATGACTCGCTTGGCCAGCCTGGGTTTCCTTACAGTCAATTATTCAAATGAATGAAACAACCAAAAGCACAAGTTGCTATAAGTAAAGCTAATGG